>NC_060141.1:804670804-805006030 GCF_021461385.2 Schistocerca piceifrons | reverse complement strand
GTTAAAAGTATGTTACAGTGCACAGGAAAGGACTTAGTCGTATTCCCAAAATGAGAATCCTGTTGCTTCCTTAGAAACGTTACTCTTTAAGAAGGAGATGTCATAGAACCCATTAGTATTTCATAGCGACGCAATTTCTGTGTTAAATTCAGTCAATGTGAGGGAGCGAGGGATGCGTTAAAGAAGGAATAGTGCATCGGACAGTAGAAACTCGTGTCCCAAAAGAATATCCAATCGTTTCCGTAGAAACATTACTCAATTTAGAAGGAGATGTCATAGAACCCATAGTATTTCATAGCGACCAGCAATTTCTGTGTTAATGTCGTCAATGTGAGGGAGCGAGGGTTGCATTAAGGAGAGAATAGTGCATCGGAAAGGACATAGTCGTATCCCAAAAGAGATTCCTGTTGTTTCCTTAGAAACCGTTACTCTCTCTAAGAAGGAGATGTCATAGAACCCATAGTATTTCATAGCGACGCAATTTCTGATTAATTCGTCAATGTGAGTTAGCGAGGGATGCGTTAAAGGAGGAATGGTGCATCGGAAAGGACTTAGTCGTATCCCAAAAGAAGAATCCTTTTGCTTCCTCAGAAACGTTACTCTCTTAAGAAGAGATGCCATAGAAGCCATAGTATTTCATAGCCGATGCCAATTCCTGTGTTAATTCGTCAATGTGAGGGAGCGAGGGATGCGTTAAAGAAGGAATAGTGCATCGGACAGGAGAAACTCGTGTCCCAACAGAATAATCCATTCCTTTCCGTAGAAAACGGTACTCAATTTAGAAGGAGATGTCATAGAAGCCCATTAGTATTTCATAGCGGCGCAATTTCTGTGTTAATTCGTCAATGTGAGGGAGTGAGGGATGCGTTAAAGAAGGAATAGTCCATCGGACAGGAGAAACTCGAGTCCCAAAAGAATATCCATATCGATTCCATAGAATACGTTACTCAATTTAGAAAGAGATGTCATAGAACCCATAGTATTTCATAGCGATGCAATTTCTGTGTTAATTCGTCAATGTGAGGGAGCGAGGGATGCGTGTAAAGGAGGAATAGTGCATCCGAAAGGACATAGTCGTATCCCAAAAGAGAATCCTTTTATTTCCTCACAAACGCTACTCTCTTAAGAAGGAGATGTCATAGAAGCCATAGTATTTCATAGCGACGCAATTTCTGTGTTAATTCGTCAATGTGAGGGAGCGAGGGATGCGTTAAAGGAGGAATAGTGCATCGGAAAGGACATAGTCGTATCTCAAAAGAGAATCCTGTTGTTTGCTTAGAAACGTTATACTCTTAAGAAAGAGATGTCATAGAACCCATAGTATTTCTTCATAGCGACGCATTTTCTGGTGTTAATTCGTCAATGTGAGGAGCGAGGGATACAATAAAGAAGGAATAGTGCATCGGAAAGGACATAGTCGTATCCCAAAAGAGAATCCTGTCGTTTCCATAGAACGTTACTCTCTTAAGAAGTAGATGTCATAGAACCCATAATATTTCATAGCGACGCAATTTCTATGTTAATTCGTCAATGTGAGCGAGCGAGGGATGCGTTTAAGAAGGAATAGTGCATCGGAAAGGACATAGTCGTATCCCAAAGGAGAATCCTCTTGTTTCCTTAGAGACGTTACTCTCTTAAGAATGAGATGCCATAGAACCCATAGTATTTCATAGCGACGCAATTTCTGTGTTAATTCGTCAATGTGAGGGAGCGAGGGATGCGTTAAAGAAGGAATAGTGCATCGGACAGGAGAAACTCGTGTCCCAAAAGAATATCTAATCGTTTCCGTAGAAACGTTACTCAATTTAGAAGGAGATGCCATAGAACCCATAGCATTTTTATAGCGACGCAATTTCTGTGTTAATTCGTAAATGAGAGGGATCGAGGGATGCGTTAAAGGAGGAGTAGTACATCTGAAAGGACATAGTCGTATCCCAAAAGAGAATCCTGTCGTTTCCATAGAAACGTTACTCTCTTAAGAAGGAGATGTCGTAGAACACATAGTATTTCATAGCGACACAATTTCTGTGTTAATTCGTCAATGTGAGGGAGCGAGGGATGCGTAAAGTAGGAATAGTGCATCGGAAAGGACATAGTCGAATCCCAAAAGAGAATCCTGTTGCTTCCTTAGAAACGTTACTCTCTTAAGAAGGAGAAGTCATAGAGTCCATAGTATTTCATAGCGACGCAACTTCTGTGTTAATTCGTCAATGTGAGGGAGCGAGGGATGCGTTAGAGGAGGAATAGTGCATCGGAAAGGACATAGTCGTACCCCTAAAGAAAATCCTGTTGTTTCCTTTGAAACGTTACTCTCGTAAAAGGAGATGTCATAGAACCCATAGTATTTCATAGCGACGCAATTTCTGTTTTAATTCGTCAATGTGAGGGAGCGAGGGATGCGTTAAAGAAGGAATAGTGCATCAGACAAGAGAAACTCGTGTCCCCTAAAGAATATCCAATCGTTTCCGTAGAAACGTTACTCAATTTAGAAGGAGATGTCATAGAACACATAGTATTTCATAGCGACGCAATTTCTGTGTTAATTCGTCAATGTGAGGGAGCGAGGGATGCGTTAAAGTATGTACAGTGCATAGGAAAGGACTTAGTCGTATCCCAAAAGAGAATCCTGTTGTTTCCTTAGAAACGTTACTCTTTTAAGAAGGAGATGTCATAGAACCCATAGTATTTCATAGCGACGCAATTTCTGTGTTAATTCGTCAATGTGAGGGAGCGAGGGATGCGTTAAAGAAGGAATAGTGCATCGGACAGTAGAAACTCGTGTCCCAAAAGAATATCCAATCGTTTCCGTAGAAACGTTACTCAATTTAGAAGGAGATGTCATAGAACCCATAGTATTTCATAGCGACGCAATTTCTGTGTTAATTCGTCAATGTGAGGGAGCGAGGGATGCGTTAAAGGAGGTATGGTGCATCGGAAAGGACATAGTCGTATCCCAAAAGAGAATCCTTTTGCTTCCTCAGAAACGTTACTCTCTTAAGAAGGAGATGCCATAGAAGCCATAGTATTTCATAGCGATGCAATTCCTGTGTTAATTCGTCAATGTGAGGGAGCGAGGGATGCGTTAAAGAAGGAATAGTGCATCGGACAGGAGAAACTCGTGTCCCAACAGAATATCCATTCGTTTCCGTAGAAACGTTACTCAACTTAGAAGGAGATGTCATAGAACCCATAGTACTTCATAGCGACGCAGTTTCTGTGTTAATTCGTCAATGTGAGGGAGCGAGGGATGCGTTAAAGGAGGAATAGTGCATCGGAAAGGACATAGTCGTATCTCAAAAGAGAATCCTGTTGTTTGCTTAGAAACGTTATACTCTTAAGAAAGAGATGTCATAGAACCCATAGTATTTCATAGCGACGCAATTTCTGTGTTAATTCGTCAATGTGAGGGAGCGTGGGATACAGTAAAGAAGGAATAGTGCATCGGAAAGGACATAGTCGTATCCCAAGAGAGAATCCTGTCGTTTCCATAGAAACGTTACTCTCTTAAGAAGGAGATGTCATAGAACCCATAATATTTCATAGCGACGCAATTTCTATGTTAATTCGTCAATGTGAGCGAGCGAGGGATGCGTTTAAGAAGGAATAGTGCATCGGAAACGACATAGTCGTATCCCAAAGGAGAATCCTCTTGTTTCCTTAGAGACGTTACTCTCTTAAGAATGAGATGTCATAGAACCCATAGTATTTCATAGCGACGCAATTTCTGTGTTAATTCGTCAATGTGAGGGAGCGAGGGATGCGTTAAAGAAGGAATAGTGCATCGGACAGGAGAAATTCGTGTCCCAAAAGAATATCTAATCGTTTCCGTAGAAACGTTACTCAATTTAGAAGGAGATGCCATAGAACACATAGCATTTCATAGCGACGCAATTTCTGTGTTAATTCGTAAATGAGAGGGAGCGAGGGATGCGTTAAAGGAGGAGTAGTACATCTGAAAGGACATAGTCGTATCCCAAAAGAGAATCCTCTTGTTTCCTTAGAAACGTTATACTCTTAAGAAGGAGATGTCATAGAACCCATAGTATTTCATAGCGGCGCAATTTCTGTGTTAATTCGTCAATGTGAGGGAGTGAGGGATGCGTTAAAGAAGGAATAGTCCATCGGACAGGAGAAACTCGAGTCCCAAAAGAATATCCAATCGATTCCATAGAAACGTTACTCAATTTAGAAAGAGATGTCATAGAACCCATAGTATTTCATAGCGATGCAATTTCTGTGTTAATTCGTCAATGTGAGGGAGCGAGGGATGCGTTAAAGGAGGAATAGTGCATCCGAAAGGACATAGTCGTATCCCAAAAGAGAATCCTTTTATTTCCTCACAAACGCTACTCTCTTAAGAAGGAGATGTCATAGAAGCCATAGTATTTCATAGCGACGCAATTTCTGTGTTAATTCGTCAATGTGAGGGAGCGAGGGATGCGTTAAAGGAGGAATAGTGCATCGGAAAGGACATAGTCGTATCTCAAAAGAGAATCCTGTTGTTTGCTTAGAAACGTTATACTCTTAAGAAAGAGATGTCATAGAACCCATAGTATTTCATAGCGACGCATTTTCTGTGTTAATTCGTCAATGTGAGGGAGCGTGGGATACAATAAAGAAGGAATAGTGCATCGGAAAGGACATAGTCGTATCCCAAAAGAGAATCCTGTCGTTTCCATAGAAACGTTACTCTCTTAAGAAGGAGATGTCATAGAACCCATAATATTTCATAGCGACGCAATTTCTATGTTAATTCGTCAATGTGAGCGAGCGAGGGATGCGTTTAAGAAGGAATAGTGCATCGGAAAGGACATAGTCGTATCCCAAAGGAGAATCCTCTTGTTTCCTAAGAGACGTTACTCTCTTAAGAATGAGATGTCATAGAACCCATAGTATTTCATAGCGACGCAATTTCTGTGTTAATTCGTCAATGTGAGGGAGCGAGGGATGCGTTAAAGAAGGAATAGTGCATCGGACAGGAGAAACTCGTGTCCCAAAAGAATATCTAATCGTTTCCGTAGAAACGTTACTCAATTTAGAAGGAGATGCCATAGAACCCATAGCATTTCATAGCGACGCAATTTCTGTGTTAATTCGTAAATGAGAGGGATCGAGGAATGCGTTAAAGGAGGAGTAGTACATCTGAAAGGACATAGTCGTATCCCAAAAGAGAATCCTGTCGTTTCCATAGAAACGTTACTCTCTTAAGAAGGAGATGTCGTAGAACACATAGTATTTCATAGCGACGCAATTTCTGTGTTAATTCGTCAATGTGAGGGAGCGAGGGATGCGTAAAGTAGGAATAGTGCATCGGAAAGGACATAGTCGAATCCCAAAAGAGAATCCTGTTGCTTCCTTAGAAACGTTACTCTCTTAAGAAGGAGAAGTCATAGAGTCCATAGTATTTCATAGCGACGCAACTTCTGTGTTAATTCGTCAATGTGAGGGAGCGAGGGATGCGTTAGAGGAGGAATAGTGCATCGGAAAGGACATAGTCGTACCCCTAAAGAAAATCCTGTTGTTTCCTTTGAAACGTTACTTTCGTAAAAGGAGATGTCATAGAACCCATAGTATTTCATAGCGACGCAATTTCTGTTTTAATTCGTCAATGTGAGGGAGCGAGGGATGCGTTAAAGAAGGAATAGTGCATCAGACAGGAGAAACTCGTGTCCCCTAAAGAATATCCAATCGTTTCCGTAGAAACGTTACTCAATTAAGAAGGAGATGTCATAGAACACATAGTATTTCATAGCGACGCAATTTCTGTGTTAATTCGTCAATGTGAGGGAGCGAGGGATGCGTTAAAGTATGTACAGTGCATAGGAAAGGACTTAGTCGTATCCCAAAAGAGAATCCTGTTGTTTCCTTAGAAACGTTACTCTTTTAAGAAGGAGATGTCATAGAACCCATAGTATTTCATAGCGACGCAATTTCTGTGTTAATTCGTCAATGTGAGGGAGCGAGGGATGCGTTAAAGAAGGAATAGTGCATCGGACAGTAGAAACTCGTGTCCCAAAAGAATATCCAATCGTTTCCGTAGAAACGTTACTCAATTTAGAAGGAGATGTCATAGAACCCATAGTATTTCATAGCGACGCAATTTCTGTGTTAATTCGTCAATGTGAGGGAGCGAGGGATGCGTTAAAGGAGGTATGGTGCATCGGAAAGGACATAGTCGTATCCCAAAAGAGAATCCTTTTGCTTCCTCAGAAACGTTACTCTCTTAAGAAGGAGATGCCATAGAAGCCATAGTATTTCATAGCGATGCAATTCCTGTGTTAATTCGTCAATGTGAGGGAGCGAGGGATGCGTTAAAGAAGGAATAGTGCATCGGACAGGAGAAACTCGTGTCCCAACAGAATATCCATTCGTTTCCGTAGAAACGTTACTCAACTTAGAAGGAGATGTCATAGAACCCATAGTACTTCATAGCGACGCAGTTTCTGTGTTAATTCGTCAATGTGAGGGAGCGAGGGATGCGTTAAAGGAGGAATAGTGCATCGGAAAGGACATAGTCGTATCTCAAAAGAGAATCCTGTTGTTTGCTTAGAAACGTTATACTCTTAAGAAAGAGATGTCATAGAACCCATAGTATTTCATAGCGACGCAATTTCTGTGTTAATTCGTCAATGTGAGGGAGCGTGGGATACAGTAAAGAAGGAATAGTGCATCGGAAAGGACATAGTCGTATCCCAAGAGAGAATCCTGTCGTTTCCATAGAAACGTTACTCTCTTAAGAAGGAGATGTCATAGAACCCATAATATTTCATAGCGACGCAATTTCTATGTTAATTCGTCAATGTGAGCGAGCGAGGGATGCGTTTAAGAAGGAATAGTGCATCGGAAAGGACATAGTCGTATCCCAAAGGAGAATCCTCTTGTTTCCTTAGAGACGTTACTCTCTTAAGAATGAGATGTCATAGAACGCATAGTATTTCATAGCGACGCAATTTCTGTGTTAATTCGTCAATGTGAGGGAGCGAGGGATGCGTTTAAAGAAGGAATAGTGCATCGGACAGGAGAAATTCGTGTCCCAAAAGAATATCTAATCGTTTCCGTAGAAACGTTACTCAATTTAGAAGGAGATGCCATAGAACACATAGCATTTCATAGCGACGCAATTTCTGTGTTAATTCGTAAATGAGAGGGAGCGAGGGATGCGTTAAAGGAGGAGTAGTACATCTGAAAGGACATAGTCGTATCCCAAAAGAGAATCCTCTTGTTTCCTTAGAAACGTTATACTCTTAAGAAGGAGATGTCATAGAACCCATAGTATTTCATAGCGACGCAATTTCTGTATTAATTCGTCAATGTGAGGGAGCGAGGGATGCGTTAAAGAAGGAATAGTGCATCGGACAGGAGAAACTCGTGTCCCAAAAGAATATCCAATCGTTTCCGTAGAAACGTTACTCAATTTAGAAGGAGATGTCATAGAACCCATGGTATTTCATAGCGACGCAATTTCTGTGTTAATTCGTCAATGTGAGGGAGCGAGGGTTGCATTAAAGGAGGAATAGTGCATCGGAAAGGACATAGTCGTATCCCAAAAGAGAATCCTTTTGTTTCCTTAGAAACGTTACTCTCTTAAGAAGGAGATGTCATAGAACCCATAGTATTTCATAGCGACGCAATTCCTGTGTTAATTCGTCAATGTGAGGGAGCGAGGGATGCGTTAAAGGAGGAATAGTGCATCGGAAAGGACATAGTCTTATCCCAAAAGAGAATCCTTTTGCTTCCTCAGAAACGTTACTCTCTTAAGAAGGAGATGCCATAGAAGCCATAGTATTTCATAGCGGCGCAATTTCTGTGTTAATTCGTCAATGTGAGGGAGCGAGGGATGCGTTAAAGAAGGAATAGTGCTTCGGACAGGAGAAACTCGTGTCCCAAAAGAATATCCAATCGTTTCCGTAGAAACGTTACTCAATTTAGAAGGAGATGCCATAGAACCCATAGCATTTCATAGCGACGCAATTTCTGTGTTAATTCGTAAATGTGAGGGAGCGAGGGATGCGTTAAAGGAGGAATAGTACATCGGAAAGGACATAGTCGTATCCCAAAAAAGAATCCTGTTGTTTCCTTAGAAACGTTATACTCTTAAGAAGGAGATGTCATAGAACACATAGTATTTCATAGCGATGCAATTTCTGTGTTAATTCGTCAATGTGAGGGAGCGAGGGATGCGTTAACGAAGGAATAGTGCATCGGACAGGAGAAACTCGTGTCCCAAAAGAATATCCAATCGTTTCCGTAGAAACGTTACTCAATTTAGAAGGAGATGCCATAGAACCCATAGCATTTCATAGCGACGCAATTTCTGTGTTAATTCGTAAATGTGAGGGAGCGAGGGATGCGTTAAAGGAGGAATAGTACATCGGAAAGGACATAGTCGTATCCCAAAAGAGAATCCTGTTGTTTCCTTAGAAACGTTATACTCTTAAGAAGGAGATGTCATAGAATACATAGTATTTCATAGCGACGCAATTTCTGTGTTAATTCGTCAATGTGAGGGAGCGAGGGATGCGTTAAAGAAGGAATAGTGCATCGGACAGGAGAAACTCGTGTCCCAACAGAATATCCATTCGTTTCCGTAGAAACGTTGCTCAATTTAGAAGGAGATGTCATAGAACCCATAGTATTTCATAGCGGCGCAATTTCTGTGTTAAATCGTCAATGTGAGGGAGTGAGGGATGCGTTAAAGAAGGAATAGTCCATCGGACAGGAGAAACTCGAGGTCCAAAAGAATATCCAATCGTTTCCATAGAAACGTTACTCAATTTAGAAAGAGATGTCATAGAACCCATAGTATTTCATAGCGACGCAATTTCTGTGTTAATCCGTCAATGTGAGGGAGCGAGGAATGCATTAAAGGAGGAATAGTGCATCGGAAAGGACATAGTCGTATCCCAAAAGAGAATCCTTTTGTTTCCTCACAAACGTTACTCCCTTAAGAAGGAGATGTCATAGAAGCCATAGTATTTCATAGCGACGCAATTTCTGTGTTAATTCGTCAATGTGAGGGAGCGTGGGATGCAGTAAAGAAGGAATAGTGCATCGGAAAGGACATAGTCGTATCCCAAAAGAGAATCCTGTCGTTTCCATAGAAACGTTGCTCTCTTAAGAAGGAGATGTCATAGAACCCATAATATTTAATAGCGACCCAATTTCTGTGTTAATTCGTCAATGTGAGCGAGCGAGGGATGCGTTTAAAGAGGAATAGTGCATCGGAAAGGACATAGTCGTATCCCAAAGGAGAATCCTCTTGTTTCCTTAGAGACGTTACTCTCTTAAGAATGAGATGTCATAGAACCCATAGTATTTCATAGCGACGCAATTTCTGTGTTAATTCGTCAGTGTGAGAGAGCGAGGGATGCGTTAAAGAAGGAATAGTGCATCGGAAAGGAGAAACTCCTGCCCCAAAAGAATATCCAATCGTTTCCGTAGAAACGTTACTCAATTTAGAAGGAGATGTCATAGATCCCATAGTATTTCATAGCGACGCAATTTCAGTGTTAATTCGTCAGTGTGAGGGAGCGATGAATGCGTTAAAGGAGGAATAGTGCATCGGAAAGGACATAGTCGTATCCCAAAAGAGAATCCTGTTGTTTGCTTAGAAACGTTACTCTCTTAAGAAGGAGATGTCATAGAACCCATAGTATTTCATAGCGACGTAATTTCTGTGTTAATTCGTCAATGTGAGGGAGCGAGGGATGCGTTAAAGTAGGAATAGTGCATCGGAAAGGACATAGTCGTATCCCAAAAGAGAATCCTGTTGTTTCCTTAGAAACGTTACTCTCTTAAGAAGCAGATGTCATAGAACCCATAGTATTTCATAGTGACGCAATTTCTGTGTTAATTCGTCAATGTGAGGGAGCGAGGGATGCGTTAAAGAAGGAATAGTGCATCGGACAGGAGAAACTCGTGTCCCAAAAGAATATCCAATCGTTTCCGTTGAAACTTTACTCAATTTAGAAGGAGATGTCATAGAACCCATAGTATTTCATAGCGACGCGATTTCTGTGTTAATTCGTCAATGTGAGGGAGCGAGGGTTGCGTTAAATTAGGAATAATGCATCGGAAAGGACATAGTCGTATCCCAAAAGAGAATCCTGTTGTTTCCTTAGAAACGTTACTCTCTTCAGAAGGAGATGTCATAGAACCCATAGTATTTCATAGCGACGCAATTTCTGTGTTAATTCGTCAATGTGAGGGAGCAAGGGATGCGTTAAAGAAGGAAAAGTGCATCGGACAGGAGAAACTCGTGTCCCAACAGAATATCCATTCGTTTCCGTAGAAACGTTACTCGATTTAGAAGGAGATGTCATAGAACCCATAGTATTTCATAGCGACGCAATTTCTGTGTTAATTCTTCATTGTGAGGGAGCCAGGGATGCGTTAAAGGAGGAATAGTGCATAGGAGAGTACATAGTCGTATCCCAAAAGAGAATCCTGTTGTTTCCTTAGAAACGTTACTCTCTTAAGAAGGAGATGTCATAGAACCGATAGTATTTCATAGCGACGCAATTTCTGTGTTAATTCGTCAATGTGAGGGAGCGAGGGATGCGTTAAAGAAGGAACAGTGCATTGGACAGGAGAAACTCGTGTCCCAAATGAATATCCAATAGTTTCCGTAAAAACGTTATTCAATTTTGTAAGGAGGTGTCATAGAACCCATAGTATTTCATAGCGACGCATTTTCTGTGTTACTTCGACAATGTGAGGGAGCGAGGGATGCGATAAAGGAGGAATAGTATATCGGAAAGGACATAGTCGAATCATAAAAGAGAATCCTGTTGTTTCCTTAGAAACGTTACTCTCTCAAATGGAGATGTCATAGAACCCATAATATTTCATAGCGACGCTATTTCTGTGTTAATTCGTCAATGTGAGGGAGCGAGGGATGCGTTAAAGAAGGAATAGTGCATCGGACAGGAGAAACTCGTGTCCCAACAGAATATCCACTCGTTTCCGTAGAAACGTTACTCAATTTAGAAGGAGATGTCATAGAACCCATAGTATATCATAGCGGCGCAATTTCAGTGTTAATTCGTCAATGTGAGGGATGCGTTAAAGAAGGAATAGTCCATCGGACAGGAGAAACTCAAGTCCCAAAAGAATATCCAATCGTTTCCATAGAAACGTTTCTCAATTTAGAAAGAGATGTCATAGAACCCATAGTATTTCATAGCGACGCAATTTCTGTGTTAATTCGTCAACGTGAGGGAGCGAGGGATGCGTTAAAGGAGGAATAGTGCATCGGAAAGGACATAGCCGTATCCCAAAAGAGAATCCTTTTGCTTCCTCAGAAACGTTATTCTCTTAAGAAGGAGATGCCATAGAAGCCATAGTATTTCATAGCGATGCAATTTCTGTGTTAATTCGTCAATGTGAGGGAACGAGGGATGCGTTAAAGAAGGAATAGTGCATCGGACAGGAGAAACTCGTGTCCCAAAAGAATATCCAATCGTTTCCGTAGAAACGTTACTCAATTTAGAAGGAGATGCCATAGAACCCATAGCATTTCATAGCGACCCAATTTCTGTGTTAATTCGTAAATGTGAGGGAGCGAGGGATGCGTTAAAGGAGGAATAGTACATCGGAAAGGACATAGTCGTATCCCAAAAGAGAATCCTGTTGTTTCCTTAGAAACGTTATACTCTTAAGAAGGAGATGTCATAGAATACATAGTATTTCATAGCGACGCAATATCTGTGTTAATTCGTCAATGTGAGGGAGCGAGGGATGCGTTAAAGAAGGAATAGTGCATCGGACAGGAGAAACTCGTGTCCCAACAGAATATCCATTCGTTTCCGTAGAAACGTTACTCAATTTAGAAGGAGATGTCATAGAACCCATAGTATTTCATAGCGGCGCAATTTCTGTGTTAATTCGTCAATGTGAGGGAGTGAGGGATGCGTTAAAGAAGGAATAGTCCATCGGACAGGAGAAACTCGAGTTCCAAAAGAATATCCAATCGTTTCCATAGAAACGTTACTCAATTTAGAAAGAGATGTCATAGAACCCATAGTATTTCATAGCGACGCAATTTCTGTGTTAATCCGTCAATGTGAGGGAGCGAGGGATGCGTTAAAGGAGGAATAGTGCATCGGAAAGGACATAGTCGTATCCCAAAAGAGAATCCTTTTGTTTCCTCACAAACGTTACTCCCTTAAGAAGGAGATGTCATAGAAGCCATAGTATTTCATAGCGACGCAATTTCTGTGTTAATTCGTCAATGTGAGGGAGCGTGGGATGCAGTAAAGAAGGAATAGTGCATCGGAAAGGACATAGTCGTATCCCAAAAGAGAATCCTGTCGTTTCCATAGAAACGTTGCTCTGTTAAGAAGGAGATGTCATAGAACCCATAATATTTAATAGCGACGCAATTTCTGTGTTAATTCGTCAATGTGAGCGAGCGAGGGATGCGTTTAAGGAGGAATAGTGCATCGGAAAGGACATAGTCGTATCCCAAAGGAGAATCCTCTTGTTTCCTTAGAGACGTTACTCTCTTAAGAATGAGATGTCATAGAACCCATAGTATTTCATAGCGACGCAATTTCTGTGTTAATTCGTCAATGTGAGAGAGCGAGGGATGCGTTAAAGAAGGAATAGTGCATCGGAAAGGAGAAACTCCTGCCCCAAAAGAATATCCAATCGTTTCCGTAGAAACGTTACTCAATTTAGAAGGAGATGTCATAGAACCCATAGTATTTCATAGCGACGCAATTTCTGTGTTAATTCGTCAGTGTGAGGGAGCGATGAATGCGTTAAAGGAGGAATAGTGCATCGGAAAGGGCATAGTCGTATCCCAAAAGAGAATCCTGTTGTTTGCTTAGAAACGTTACTCTCTTAAGAAGGAGATGTCATAGAACCCATAGTATTTCATAGCGACGTAATTTCTGTGTTAATTCGTCAATGTGAGGGAGCGAGGGATGTGTTAAAGTAGGAATAGTGCATCGGAAAGGACATAGTCGTATCCCAAAAGAGAATCCTGTTGTTTCCTTAGAAACGTTACTCTCTTAAGAAGCAGATGTCATAGAACCCATAGTATTTCATAGCGACGCAATTTCTGTGTTAATTCGTCAATGTGAGGGAGCGAGGGATGCGTTAAAGAAGGAATAGTGCATCGGACAGGAGAAACTCGTGTCCCAAAAGAATATCCAATCGTTTCCGTAGAAACATTACTCAATTTAAAAGGAGATGTCATAGAACCCATAGTATTTCATAGCGACGCAATTTCTGTGTTAATTCGTCAATGTGAGGTAGCGAAGGATGCGTTAAAGGAGGAATAGTGCATCGGAAAGGACACAGTCGTATCCCAAAAGAGAATCCTGTTCTTTCCTTAGAAACGTTACTCTCTTAAGAAGGAGATGTCATAGAACCCATAGTATTTCATAGCGACGTAATTTCTGTGTTAATTCGTCAGTGTGAGGGAGCGAGGGATGCGTTAAAGAAGGAATAGTGCATCGGACAGGAGAAACTCGTATCGCAAAATAATAGACAATCGTTTCCGTAGAAACGTTACTCAGTTTAGAAGGGGATGTCATAGAACACATAGTATTTCATATCGACGCAATTTCTGTGTTAATTCGTCAATGTGAGGGAGCGAGGGATGCGTTAAAGAAGGAATCGTGCATCGGACAGGAGAAACTCGTGTCCCAAAAGAATATCCAATCGTTTCCGTAGAAACGTTACTCAATTTAGAAGGAGATGTCATAGAACCCATAGTATTTCATAGCGACGCAATTTCTGTGTTCATTCGTCAATGTGAGGGAGCGAAGGATGCGTTAAAGTATGTATAGTGCATAGGAAAGGACATAGTCGTATCCCAAGAGAGAATCCTCTTGTTTCCTTAGAAACGTTACTCTCTTAAGAAGAAGATGTCATAGAATCCATAGTATTTCATAGCGACGCAATTTCTGTGTTAATTCGTCAATGTGAGGGAGCGAAGGATGCGTTAAAGAAGGAATAGTGCATTGGACAGGAGAAACTCGTGTCCCAAAAGAATATCTAATCGTTTCCGTAGAAACGTTACTCAATTTAGAAGGAGATGCCATAGAACCCATAGCATTTCATAGCGACGCAATTTCTGTGTTAATTCGTAAATGTGAGGGAGCGAGGGATGCGTTAAAGGAGGAATAGTACATCGGAAAGGACATAGTCGTATCCCAAAAGAGAATCCTGTTGTTTCCTTTGAAACGTTATTCTCTTAAGAAGGAGATGTCATAGAACCCATAGTATTTCATAGCGACGCAATTTCTGTGTCAATTCGTCAATGTAAGGGAGCGAGGGTTGCAGTAAAGAAGGAATAGTGCATCGGAAAGGACATAGTCGTATCCCAAAAGAGAATCCTGTCGTTTCCATAGAAACGTTACTCTCTTAAGAAGGAGATGTCGTAGAACACATAGTATTTCATAGCGACGCAATTTCTGTGTTAATTCGTCAATGTGAGGGAGCGAGGGATGCGTTAAAGTAGGAATAGTGCATCGGAAAGGACATAGTCGAATCCCAAAAGAGAATCCTGTTGTTTCCTTAGAAACGTTACTCTCTTAAGAAGGAGAAGTCATACAATCCATAGTATTTCATAGCGACGCAATTTCTGTGTTAATTCGTCAATGTGAGGGAGCGAGGGATGCGTTAAAGGAGGAATAGTGCATCGGAAAGGACATAGTCGTACCCCTAAAGAAAATCCTGTTGTTTCCTTAGAAACGTTACTCTCTTAAAAGGAGATGTCATAGAACCCATAGTATTTCATAGCGACGCAATTTCTGTGTTAATTCGTCAACGTGAGGGAGCGAGGGATGCGTTAAAGAAGGAATAATGCATCAGACAGGAGAAACTGGTGTCCCCTAAAGAATAACCAATCGTTTCCGTAGAAACGTTACTCAATTTAGAAGGAGATGTCATAGAACCCATAGTATTTCATAGCGACGCAATTTCTGTGTTAATTCGTCAATGTGAGGGAGCGAGGGATGCGTTAAAGTATGTATAGTGCATAGGAAAGGACATAGTCGTATCCCAAAAGAGAATCCTGTTGTTTCCTTAGAAACGTTACTCTTTTAAGAAGGAGATGTCATAGAACACATAGTATTTCATAGCGACGCAATTTCTGTGTTAATTCGTCAATGTGAGGGAGCGAGGGATGCGTTAAAGAGGGAATAGTGCATCGGACAGGAGAAACTCGTGTCCCAAAGGAATATCCAACCGTTTCCGTAGAAACGTTACTCAATTTAGAAGGAGATGTCATAGAACCCATAGTGTTTCATAGCGACGCATTTTCTGCGTTAATTCGTCAATGTGAGGGAGCGAGGGTTGCGTTAAAGGAGGAATAGTGCATCGGAAAGGACATAGTCGTATCCCAAAAGAGAATCCTGTTGTTTCCTTAGAAACGTTACTCTCTTAAGTAGGAGATGTCATAGAAGAGATTGTATTTCATAGCGACGTAATTTCTGTGGTAATTCGTCAATGTGAGGGAGCGAGGGATGCGTTAAAGGAGGAATAGTGCATCGGAAAGGACATAGTCGTATCCCAAAAGAGAATCCTGTTGTTTCCTTAGAAACGTTACTCTCTTAAGTAGGAGATGTCATAGAACCCATAGTTTTTCATAGCGACGCAATTTCTGTGTTAATTCGTCAATGTGAGCGAGCGAGGGATTCGTTTAAGGAGGAATAGTGCATCGGAAAGGACATAGTTGTATCCCAAAGGAGAATCCTCTTGTTTCCTTAGAGACGTTACTCTCTTAAGAATGAGATGTCATAGAACACATAGTATTTCATAGCGACGCAATTTCTGTGTTAATTCGTCAATGTGAGGGAGCGAGGGATGCGTTAAAGAGGGAATAGTGCATCGGACTGGAGAAACTCGTGTCCCAAAGGAATATCCAACCTTTTCCGTAGAAACGTTACTCAATTTAGAAGGAGATGTCATAGAACCCATAGTATTTCATAGCGACGCAATTTCTGCGTTAATTCGTCAATGTGAGGGAGCGAGGGTTGCGTTAAAGGAGGAATAGTGCATCGGAAAGGACATGGTCGTATCCCAAAAGAGAATCCTGTTGTTTCCTTAGAAACGTTACTCTCTTAAGAAGGAGATGTCATAGAACCCATAGTATTTCATAGCGACGCAATTTCTGTGTTAATTCGTCAGTGTGAGGGAGCGAGGGATGCGTTAAAGAAGGAATAGTGCATCGGACAGGAGAAACTCGTGTCGCAAAATAATAGACAATCGTTTCCGTAGATACGTTACTCAATTTAGAAGTTGATGTCATAGAACACATAGTATTTCATATCGACGCAATTTCTGTGTTAATTCGTCAATGTGAGGGAGCGAGGGATGCGTTAAAGAAGGAATCGTGCATCGGACAGGAGAAACTCGTGTCCCAAAAGAATATCCAATCGTTTCCGTAGAAACGTTACTCAATTTAGAAGGAGATGTCATAGAACCCATAGTATTTCATAGCGACGCAATTTCTGTGTTCATTCGTCAATGTGAGGGAGCGAAGGATGCGTTAAAGTATGTATAGTGCATAGGAAAGGACATAGTCGTATCCCAAGAGAGAATCCTCTTGTTTCCTTAGAAACGTTACTCTCTTAAGAAGAAGATGTCATAGAACCCATAGTATTTCATAGCGACGCAATTTCTGTGTTAATTCGTCAATGTGAGGGAGCGAAGGATGCGTTAAAGAAGGAATAGTGCATTGGACAGGAGAAACTCGTGTCCCAAAAGAATATCTAATCGTTTCCGTAGAAACGTTACTCAATTTAGAAGGAGATGCCATAGAACCCATAGCATTTCATAGCGACGCAATTTCTGTGTTAATTCGTAAATGTGAGGGAGCGAGGGATGCGTTAGAGGAGGAATAGTACATCGGAAAGGACATAGTCGTATCCCAAAAGAGAATCCTGTTGTTTCCTTAGAAACGTTATTCTCTTAAGAAGGAGATGTCATAGAACCCATAGTATTTCATAGCGACGCAATTTCTGTGTCAATTCGTCAATGTAAGGGAGCGAGGGTTGCAGTAAAGAAGGAATAGTGCATCGGAAAGGACATAGTCGTATCCCAAAAGAGAATCCTGTCGTTTCCATAGAAACGTTACTCTCTTAAGAAGGAGATGTCGTAGAACACATAGTATTTCATAGCGACGCAATTTCTGTGTTAATTCGTCAATGTGAGGGAGCGAGGGATGCGTTAAAGTAGGAATAGTGCATCGGAAAGGACATAGTCGAATCCCAAAAGAGAATCCTGTTGTTTCCTTAGAAACGTTACTCTCTTAAGAAGGAGAAGTCATACAATCCATAGTATTTCATAGCGACGCAATTTCTGTGTTAATTCGTCAATGTGAGGGAGCGAGGGATGCGTTAAAGGAGGAATAGTGCATCGGAAAGGACATAGTCGTACCCCTAAAGAAAATCCTGTTGTTTCCTTAGAAACGTTACTCTCTTAAAAGGAGATGTCATAGAACCCATAGTATTTCATAGCGACGCAATTTCTGTGTTAATTCGTCAACGTGAGGGAGCGAGGGATGCGTTAAAGAAGGAATAATGCATCAGACAGGAGAAACTGGTGTCCCCTAAAGAATAACCAATCGTTTCCGTAGAAACGTTACTCAATTTAGAAGGAGATGTCATAGAACCCATAGTATTTCATAGCGACGCAATTTCTGTGTTAATTCGTCAATGTGAGGGAGCGAGGGATGCGTTAAAGTATGTATAGTGCATAGGAAAGGACATAGTCGTATCCCAAAAGAGAATCCTGTTGTTTCCTTAGAAACGTTACTCTTTTAAGAAGGAGATGTCATAGAACACATAGTATTTCATAGCGACGCAATTTCTGTGTTAATTCGTCAATGTGAGGGAGCGAGGGATGCGTTAAAGAGGGAATAGTGCATCGGACAGGAGAAACTCGTGTCCCAAAGGAATATCCAACCGTTTCCGTAGAAACGTTACTCAATTTAGAAGGAGATGTCATAGAACCCATAGTATTTCATAGCGACGCAATTTCTGCGTTAATTCGTCAATGTGAGGGAGCGAGGGTTGCGTTAAAGGAGGAATAGTGCATCGGAAAGGACATAGTCGTATCCCAAAAGAGAATCCTGTTGTTTCCTTAGAACCGTTACTCTCTTAAGAAGGAGATGTCATAGAAGAGATTGTATTTCATAGCGACGTAATTTCTGTGGTAATTCGTCAATGTGAGGGAGCGAGGGATGCGTTAAAGGAGGAATAGTGCATCGGAAAGGACATAGTCGTATCCCAAAAGAGAATCCTGTTGTTTCCTTAGAAACGTTACTCTCTTAAGTAGGAGATGTCATAGAACCCATAGTTTTTCATAGCGACGCAATTTCTGTGTTAATTCGTCAATGTGAGCGAGCGAGGGATTCGTTTAAGGAGGAATAGTGCATCGGAAAGGACATAGTCGTATCCCAAAAGAGAATCCTCTTGTTTCCTTAGAAACGTTACTCTCTTAAGAAGGAGATGTCGTAGAACCCATAGTATTTCTTAGCGACGCAATTTCCGTGTTAATTCGTCAATGTGAGGCAGCGAGGGTTGCGTTAAAGAAGGAATAGTGCATCGGACAGGAGAAACTCGTGTCCCAAAAGAATATCCAATCGTATCCGTAGAAACGTTACTCAATTTAGAAGGAGATGTCATAGAACCCATAGTATTTCATAGCGACGCAATTTCTGTGTTAATTCGACAATGTGAGGGAGCGAGGGGTGCGTTAAAGGAGGAATAGTGCATCGGAAAGGACATAGTCGTATCCCAAAAGAGAATCCTGTTGTTTCCTTACAAACGTTACTCTCTTAAGAAGGAGATGTCATAGAACCCATAGTATTTCATAGCGACGCAATTTCTGTGTTAATTCGTCAATGTGAGGGAGCGAAGGATGCGTTAAAGAAGGAGTAGTGAATCGGACAGGAGAAACTCGTGTCCCAAAAGAATATCCAATCGTTTCCGTAGAAACGTTACTCAATTTAGAAGGAGATGCTATAGAACCCATAGCATTTTATAGCGACGCAATTTCTGTGTTAATTTGTAAATGTGAGGGAGCGAGGGATGCGTTAAAGGAGGAATAATACATCGGAAAGGACATAGTCGAATCCCAAAAGAGAATCCTGTTGTTTCCTTAGAGACGTTACTCTCTTAAGAAGGAGAAGTCATAGAATCCATAGTATTTCATAGCGACGCAATTTCTGTGTTAATTTGTCAATGTCAGGGAGCGAGGGATGCGGTAAAGGAGGAATAGTGCATCGGAAAGGACATAGTCGTACCCCTAAAGAAAATCCTGTTGTTTCCTTAGAAACGTTACTCTCTTAAAAGGAAATGTCATAGAACCCATAGTATTTTATAGCGACGCAATTTCTGTGTTAATTCGTCAATGTGAGGGAGCGAGGGATGCGTTAAAGTAGGAATAGTGCATCGGACAGTAGAAACTCGTGTCCCAAAAGAATATCCAATCGTGTCCGTAGAAACGTTACTCAATTTAGAAGGAGATGTCATAGAACCCATAGTATTTCATAGCGACGCAATTTCTGTGTTAATTCGTCAATGTGAGGGAGCGAGGGTTATGTTAAAGGAGGAATAGTGCATCGGAAAGGACATAGTCGTATCCCAAAAGAGAATCCTGTTGTTTCCTTAGAAACGTTACTCTCTTAAATAGGAGATGTCATAGAATCCATAGTATTTCATAGCGACGCAATTTCTGTGTTAATTCGTCAATGTGAGGGAGCGAGGGATGCGTTAAAGAAGGAATAGTGCATCGGACAGGAGAAACTCGTGTCCCAAAAGAATATCCAATCGTTTCCGCAGAAACGTTACTCAATTTAGGAGGAGATGTCATAGAACCCATAGTATTTCATAGCGACGCAATTTCTGTGTTAATTCGTCAATGTGAGGGAGCCAAGGATGTATTAAAGGAGGAATAGTGCATCGGAAAGGACAAGGTCGTATCCCAAAAGAGAATCCTGTTGTTTCCTTAGAAACGTGACTCTCTTAAGAAGGAGATGTCATAGAACCCATAGTATTTCATAGCGACGCAATTTCTGTGTTAAATCGTCAATGTGAGGGAGCGAAGGATTCGTTAAAGAAGGAATAGTGCATCGGACAGGAGAAACTCGTGTCCCAAAAGAATATCCAATCGTTTCCGTAGAAACGTTACTCAATTTAGAACGACATGTCATAGAACCCATAGTATTTCATAGCGATGCAATTTCTGTGTTAATTCGTCAATGTGAGGGAGCGAGGGATGCGTTAAAGAAGGAATAGTGCATCGGACAGAAACTCATGTCCCAAGAGAATATCCAATCGTTTCCATAGAAACGTTACTCAATTTAGAAGGAGATGTCATAGAACCCATAGTATTTCATAGCGACGCAATTTCTGTGTTAATTCGTCAATGTGAAGGAGCGAGGGATGCGTTAAAGTAGGAATAGTGCATAGGAAAGGACATAGTCGTATCGAAAAAGAGAATCCTGTTGTTTCCTTAGAAACGTTACTCTCTTAAGAAGGAGATGTCATAGAACCCATAGTATTTCATAGCGACGCAATTTCTGTGTTAATTCGTCAATGTGAGGGAGCGAAGGATGCGTTAAAGAAGGAATAGTGCATCGGACAGGAGAAACTCGTGTCCCAAAAGAATATCCAATCGTTTCCGTTGAAACGTTACTCAATTTAGAAGGAGATGTCATAGAACCCATAGTATTTCATAGCGACGCGATTTCTGTGTTAATTCGTCAATGTGAGGGAGCGATTGTTGCGTTAAATTAGGAATAGTGCATCGGAAAGGACATAGTCGTATACCAAAAGGGAATCCTGTTGTTTCCTTAGAAACGTTACTCTCTTAAGAAGGAGATGTCATAGAACCCATTGTATTTCATAGCGACGCAATTTCTGTGTTAATTCGTCAATGTGAGGGAGCGAGGGATGCGTTAAACAGGGAATAGTGCATAGGACAGGAGAAACTCGTGTGCCAAAAGAATATCCAATCGCTTCCGTAGAAACGTTACTCAATTTAGAAAGAGATGTCATAGAACCCATAGTATTTCATAGCGACGCAATTTCTGTGTTAATTCGTCAATGTGAGGGAGCCAGGGATGCGTTAAAGGAGGATTAGTGCATCGGAAAGGACATAGTCGTATCGAAAAAGAGAATCCTGTTGTTTCCTTAGAAACGTTACTCTCTTAAGAAGGAGATGTCATAGAACCCATAGTATTTCATAGCGACGCAATTTCTGTGTTAATTCGTCATGTGAGGGAGCGAGGGATGCGTTAAAGAAGGAATAGTGCATCGGACAGGAGAAACTCGTGTCCCAAAAGAATATCCAATCGTTTCCGTTGAAACGTTACTCAATTTAGAAGGAGATGTCATAGAACCCATAGTATTTCATAGCGACGCGATTTCTGTGTTAATTCGTCAATGTGACGGAGCGAGGGTTGCGTTAAATTAGGAATAATGCATCGGAAAGGACATAGTCGTATCCCAAAAGAGAATCCTGTTGTTTCCTTAGAAACGTTACTCTCTTAAGAAGGAGATGTCTTAGAACCCATAGTATTTCATAGCGACGCAATTTCTGTGTTAATTCGTCAATGTGAGGGAGCAAGGGATGCGTTAAAGAAGGAAAAGTGCATCGGACAGGAGAAACTCGTGTCCCAAAAGAATATCCAATCGTTTCCGTAGAAACGTTACTCGATTTAGAAGGAGATGTCATAGAACCCATAGTATTTCATAGCGACGCAATTTCTGTGTTAATTCTTCAATGTGAGGGAGCCAGGGATGCGTTAAAGGAGGAATAGTGCATAGGAGAGTACATAGTCGTATCCCAAAAGAGAATCCTGTTGTTTCCTTAGAAACGTTACTCTCTTAAGAAGGAGATGTCATAGAACCGATAGTATTTCATAGCGACGCAATTTCTGTGTTAATTCGTCAATGTGAGGGAGCGAGGGATGCGTTAAAGAAGGAATAGTGCATTGGACAGGAGAAACTCGTGTCCCAAATGAATATCCAATCGTTTCCGTAAAAACGTTATTCAATTTTGTAAGGAGATGTCATAGAACCCATAGTATTTCATAGCGACGCATTTACTGTGTTACTTCGACAATGTGAGGGAGCGAGGGATGCGATAAAGGAGGAATAGTATATCGGAAAGGACATAGTCGAATCATAAAAGAGAATCCTGTTGTTTCGTTAGAAACGTTACTCTCTCAAAAGGAGATGTCATAGAACCCATAATATTTCATAGCGACGCAATTTCTGTGTTAATTCGTGAATGTAAGGGAGAGAGGGATGTGTTAAAGAAGGAATAGTGCATCGGACAGGAGAAACTAGTGTCCCAAAAGAAAATCCAGTCGTTTCCGTAGAAACGTTACTCAATTTAGAAGGAGATTTCATAGAACCGATAGTATTTCATTGCGACGCAATTTCTGTGTTAATTCGTCAATGTGAGGGAGCCAGGCATGCGTTAAAGGAGGAATAGTGCATCGCAAAGGACATAGTCGTATCCCAAAAGAGAATCCTCTTGTTTCCTTAGAAACGTTACTCTCTTAAGAAGGAGATGTCATAGAACCCATAGTATTTCTTAGCGACGCAATTCCCGTGTTAATTCGTCAATGTGAGGGAGCGAGGGATGCGTTAAAGAAGGAATAGTGCATCGGACAGGAGAAACTCGTGTCCCAAAAGAATATCCAATCGTTTCCGTAGAAACGTTACTCAATTTAGAAGGAGATGTCATAGAACCCATAGTATTTCATAGCGACGCGATTTCTGTGTTAATTCGTCAATGTGAGGGAGCGAGGGTTGCGTTAAATTAGGAATAATGCATCGGAAAGGACATAGTCGTATCCCAAAAGAGAATCCTGTTGTTTCCTTAGAAACGTTACTCTCTTAAGAAGGAGATGTCATAGAACCCATAGTATTTCATAGCGACGCAATTTCTGTGTTAATTCGTCAATGTGAGGGAGCAAGGGATGCGTTAAAGAAGGAAAAGTGCATCGGACAGGAGAAACTCGTGTCCCAAAAGAATATCCAATCGTTTCCGTAGAAACGTTACTCGATTTAGAAGGAGATGTCATAGAACCCATAGTATTTCATAGCGACGCAATTTCTGTGTTAATTCTTCAATGTGATGGAGCCAGGGATGCAATAAAGGAGGAATTGTGCATAGGAGAGTACATAGTCGTATCCCAAAAGAGAATCCTGTTGTTTCCTTAGAAACGTTACTCTCTTAAGAAGGAGATGTCATAGAACCGATAGTATTTCATAGCGACGTAATTTCTGTGTTAATTCGTCAATGTGAGGGAGCGAGGGATGCGTTAAAGAAGGAATAGTGCATTGGACAGGAGAAACTCATGTCCCATATGAATATCCAATCGTTTCCGTAAAAACGTTATTCAATTTTGTAAGGAGATGTCATAGAACCCATAGTATTTCATAGCGACGCATTTACTGTGTTACTTCGACAATGTGAGGGAGCGAGGGATGCGATAAAGGAGGAATAGTATATCGGAAAGGACATAGTCGAATCATAAAAGAGAATCCTGTTGTTTCGTTAGAAACGTTACTCTCTCAAAAGGAGATGTCATAGAACCCATAATATTTCATAGCGACGCAATTTCTGTGTTAATTCGTGAATGTAAGGGAGAGAGGGATGTGTTAAAGAAGGAATAGTGCATCGGACAGGAGAAACTCGTGTCCCAAAAGAATATCCAATCGTTTCCGTTGAAACGTTACTCAATTTAGAAGGAGATGTCATAGAACCCATAGTATTTCATAGCGACGCGATTTCTGTGTTAATTCGTCAATGTGAGGGAGCGAGGGTTGCGTTAAATTAGGAATAGTGCATCGGAAAGGACATAGTCGTATACCAAAAGGGAATCCTGTTGTTTCCTTAGAAACGTTACTCTCTTAAGAAGGAGATGTCATAGAACCCATAGTATTTCATAGCGACGCAATTTCTGTGTTAATTCGTCAATGTGAGGGAGCGAGGGATGCGTTAAAGAGGGAATAGTGCATAGGACAGGAGAAACTCGTGTGCCAAAAGAATATCCAATCGCTTCCGTAGAAACGTTACTCAATTTAGAAAGAGATGTCATAGAACCCATAGTATTTCATAGCGACGCAATTTCTGTGTTAATTCGTCAATGTGAGGGAGCCAGGGATGCGTTAAAGGAGGATTAGTGCATCGGAAAGGACATAGTCGTATCGAAAAAGAGAATCCTGTTGTTTCCTTAGAAACGTTACTCTCTTAAGAAGGAGATGTCATAGAACCCATAGTATTTCATAGCGACGCAATTTCTGTGTTAATTCGTCATGTGAGGGAGCGAGGGATGCGTTAAAGAAGGAATAGTGCATCGGACAGGAGAAACTCGTGTCCCAAAAGAATATCCAATCGTTTCCGTTGAAACGTTACTCAATTTAGAAGGAGATGTCATAGAACCCATAGTATTTCATAGCGACGCGATTTCTGTGTTAATTCGTCAATGTGAGGGAGTGAGGGTTGCGTTAAATTAGGAATAATGCATCGGAAAGGACATAGTCGTATCCCAAAAGAGAATCCTGTTGTTTCCTTAGAAACGTTACTCTCTTAAGAAGGAGATGTCATAGAACCCATAGTATTTCATAGCGACGCAATTTCTGTGTTAATTCGTCAATGTGAGGGAGCAAGGGATGCGTTAAAGAAGGAAAAGTGCATCGGACAGGAGAAACTCGTGTCCCAAAAGAATATCCAATCGTTTCCGTAGAAACGTTACTCGATTTAGAAGGAGATGTCATAGAACCCATAGTATTTCATAGCGACGCAATTTCTGTGTTAATTCTTCAATGTGAGGGAGCCAGGGATGCGTTAAAGGAGGAATAGTGCATAGGAGAGTACATAGTCGTATCCCAAAAGAGAATCCTGTTGTTTCCTTAGAAACGTTACTCTCTTAAGAAGGAGATGTCATAGAACCGATAGTATTTCATAGCGACGCAATTTCTGTGTTAATTCGTCAATGTGAGGGAGCGAGGGATGCGTTAAAGAAGGAATAGTGCATTGGACAGGAGAAACTCGTGTCCCAAATGAATATCCAATCGTTTCCGTAAAAACGTTATTCAATTTTGTAAGGAGATGTCATAGAACCCATAGTATTTCATAGCGACGCATTTACTGTGTTACTTCGACAATGTGAGGGAGCGAGGGATGCGATAAAGGAGGAATAGTATATCGGAAAGGACATAGTCGAATCATAAAAGAGAATCCTGTTGTTTCGTTAGAAACGTTACTCTCTCAAAAGGAGATGTCATAGAACCCATAATATTTCATAGCGACGCAATTTCTGTGTTAATTCGTGAATGTAAGGGAGAGAGGGATGTGTTAAAGAAGGAATAGTGCATCGGACAGGAGAAACTAGTGTCCCAAATGAAAATCCAATCGTTTCCGTAGAAACGTTACTCAATTTAGAAGGAGATTTCATAGAACCGATAGTATTTCATTGCGACGCAATTTCTGTGTTAATTCGTCAATGTGAGGGAGCCAGGCATGCGTTAAAGGAGGAATAGTGCATCGCAAAGGACATAGTCGTATCCCAAAAGAGAATCCTCTTGTTTCCTTAGAAACGTTACTCTCTTAAGAAGGAGATGTCATAGAACCCATAGTATTTCTTAGCGACGCAATTCCCGTGTTAATTCGTCAATGTGAGGGAGCGAGGGATGCGTTAATGAAGGAATAGTGCATCGGACAGGAGAAACTCGTGTCCCAAAAGAATATCCAATCGTTTCCGTAGAAACGTTACTCAATTTAGAAGGAGATGTCATAGAACCCATAGTATTTCATAGCGACGCGATTTCTGTGTTAATTCGTCAATGTGAGGGAGCGAGGGTTGCGTTAAATTAGGAATAATGCATCGGAAAGGACATAGTCGTATCCCAAAAGAGAATCCTGTTGTTTCCTTAGAAACGTTACTCTCTTAAGAAGGAGATGTCATAGAACCCATAGTATTTCATAGCGACGCAATTTCTGTGTTAATTCGTCAATGTGAGGGAGCAAGGGATGCGTTAAAGAAGGAAAAGTGCATCGGACAGGAGAAACTCGTGTCCCAAAAGAATATCCAATCGTTTCCGTAGAAACGTTACTCGATTTAGAAGGAGATGTCATAGAACCCATAGTATTTCATAGCGACGCAATTTCTGTGTTAATTCTTCAATGTGATGGAGCCAGGGATGCAATAAAGGAGGAATAGTGCATAGGAGAGTACATAGTCGTATCCCAAAAGAGAATCCTGTTGTTTCCTTAGAAACGTTACTCTCTTAAGAAGGAGATGTCATAGAACCGATAGTATTTCATAGCGACGCAATTTCTGTGTTAATTCGTCAATGTGAGGGAGCGAGGGATGCGTTAAAGAAGGAATAGTGCATTGGACAGGAGAAACTCGTGTCCCAAATGAATATCCAATCGTTTCCGTAAAAACGTTATTCAATTTTGTAAGGAGATGTCATAGAACCCATAGTATTTCATAGCGACGCATTTACTGTGTTACTTCGACAATATGAGGGAGCGAGGGATGCGATAAAGGAGGAATTGTATATCGGAAAGGACATAGTCGAATCATAAAAGAGAATCCTGTTGTTTCGTTAGAAACGTTACTCTCTCAAAAGGAGATGTCATAGAATCCATAATATTTCATAGCGACGCAATTTCTGTGTTAATTCGTGAATGTAAGGGAGAGAGGGATGTGTTAAAGAAGGAATAGTGCATCGGACAGGAGAAACTAGTGTCCCAAAAGAAAATCCAATCGTTTCCGTAGAAACGTTACTCAATTTAGAAGGAGATTTCATAGAACCGATAGTATTTCATAGCGACGCAATTTCTGTGTTAATTCGTCAATGTGAGGGAGCCAGGGATGCGTTAAAGGAGGAATAGTGCATCGGAAAGGACATAGTCGTATCCCAAAAGAGAATCCTGTTGTTTCCTTAGAAACGTTACTCTCTTAAGAAGGAGATGTCATAGAACCCATAGTATTTCATAGCGACGCAATTTCTGTGTTAATTCGTCAATGTGAGGGAGCGAGGGATGCGTTAAAGAAGGAAAAGTGCATCGGACAGGAGAAACTCGTGTCCCAAAAGAATATCCAGTCGTTTCCGTAGAAACGTTACTCAGTTTAGAAGGAGATGTCATAGAACCCATAGTATTTCATAGCGACGCAATTTCTGTGTTAATTCGTCAATGTGAGGGAGCCAGGGATGCGTTAAAGGAGGAATAGTGCATCGGAAAGGACATAGTCGTATCCCAAAAGAGAATCCTGTTGTTTCCTTAGAAACGTTACTCTCTTAAGAAGGAGATGTCATAGAACACATAGTATTTCATAGCGACGCAATTTCTGTGTTAAATCGTCAATGTGAGGGAGCAAAGGATGCGTTAAAGAAGGAATAGTGCATCGGACAGGAGAAACTCGTGTCCCAAAAGAATATCCAATCGTTTCCGTAGAAACGTTACTCAATTTAGAAGGAGATGTCATAGAACCCATAGTATTTCATAGCGACGCAATTTCTGTGTTAATTCGACAATGTGAGGGAGCGAGGGGTGCGTTAAAGGAGGAATAGTGCATCGGAAAGGACATAGTCGTATCCCAAAAGAGAATCCTGTTGTTTCCTTAGAAACGTTACTCTCTTAAGAAGGAGATGTCATAGAACCCATAGTATTTCATAGCGACGCAATTTCTGTGTTAATTCGTCAATGTGAGGGAGCGAAGGATGCGTTAAAGAAGGAATAGTGCATCGGACAGGAGAAACTCGTGTCCCAAAAGAATATCCAATCGTTTCCGTAGAAACGTTACTCAATTTAGAAGGAGATGCCATAGAACCCATAGCATTTTATAGCGACGCAATTTCTGTGTTAATTCGTAAATGTGAGGGAGCGAGGGATGCGTTAAAGGAGGAATAATTCATCGGAAAGGACATAGTCGAATCCCAACAGAGAATCCTGTTGTTTCCTTAGAAACGTTACTCTCTTAAGAAGGAGATGTCATAGAACCCATAGTATTTCATAGCGACGCAATTTCTGTGTTAATTTGTCAATGTGAGGGAGCGAAGGATGCGTTAAAGAAGGAATAGTGCATCGGACAGGAGAAACTCGTGTCCCAAAAGAATATCCAATCGTTTCCGTAGAAACGTTACTCAATTTAGAAGGAGATGTCATAGAACCCATAGTATTTCATAGCGACGCAATTTCTGTGTTAATTCGACAATGTGAAGGAGCGAGGGGTGCGTTAAAGGAGGAATAGTGCATCGGAAAGGACATAGTCGTATCCCAAAAGAGAATCCTGTTGTTTCCTTAGAAACGTTACTCTCTTAAGAAGGAGATGTCATAGAACCCATAGTATTTCATAGCGACGCAATTTCTGTGTTAATTCGTCAATGTGAGGGAGCAAAGGATGCGTTAAAGAAGGAATAGTGCATCGGACAGGAGAAACTCGTGTCCCAAAAGAATATCCAATCGTTTCCGTAGAAACGTTACTCAATTTAGAAGGAGATGTCATAGAACCCATAGTATTTCATAGCGACGCAATTTCTGTGTTAATTCGACAATGTGAGGGAGCGAGGGGTGCGATAAAGGAGGAATAGTGCATCGGAAAGGACATAGTCGTATCCCAAAAGAGAATCCTGTTGTTTCCTTAGAAACGTTACTCTCTTAAGAAGGAGATGTCATAGAACCCATAGTATTTCATAGCGACGCAATTTCTGTGTTAATTCGTCAATGTGAGGGAGCAAAGGATGCGTTAAAGAAGGAATAGTGCATCGGACAGGAGAAACTCGTGTCCCAAAAGAATATCCAATCGTTTCCGTAGAAACGTTACTCAATTTAGAAGGAGATGTCATAGAACCCATAGTATTTCATAGCGACGCAATTTCTGTGTTAATTCGACAATGTGAGGGAGCGAGGGGTGCGTTAAAGGAGGAATAGTGCATCGGAAAGGACATAGTCGTAACCCAAAAGAGAATCCTGTTGTTTCCTTAGAAACGTTACTCTCTTAAGAAGGAGATGTCATAGAACCCATAGTATTTCATAGCGACGCAATTTCTGTGTTAATTCGTCAATGTGAGGGAGCGAAGGATGCGTTAAAGAAGGAATAGTGCATCGGACAGGAGAAACTCGTGTCCCAAAAGAATATCCAATCGTTTCCGTAGAAACGTTACTCAATTTAGAAGGAGATGCCATAGAACCCATAGTATTTCATAGCGACGCAATTTCTGTGTTAATTCGACAATGTGAGGGAGCGAGGGGTGCGTTAAAGGAGGAATAGTGCATCGGAAAGGACATAGTCGTATCCCAAAAGAGAATCCTGTTGTTTCCTTAGAAACGTTACTCTCTTAAGAAGGAGATGTCATAGAACCCATAGTATTTCATAGCGACGCAATTTCTGTGTTAATTCGTCAATGTGAGGGAGCAAAGGATGCGTTAAAGAAGGAATAGTGCATCGGACAGGAGAAACTCGTGTCCCAAAAGAATATCCAATCGTTTCCGAAGAAACGTTACTCAATTTAGAAGGAGATGCCATAGAACCCATAGTATTTCATAGCGACGCAATTTCTGTGTTAATTCGACAATGTGAGGGAGCGAGGGGTGCGTTAAAGGAGGAATAGTGCATCGGAAAGGACATAGTCGTATCCCAAAAGAGAATCCTGTTGTTTCCTTAGAAACGTTACTCTCTTAAGAAGGAGATGTCATAGAACCCATAGTATTTCATAGCGACGCAATTTCTGTGTTAATTCGTCAATGTGAGGGAGCAAAGGATGCGTTAAAGAAGGAATAGTGCATCGGACAGGAGAAACTCGTGTCCCAAAAGAATATCCAATCGTTTCCGTAGAAACGTTACTCAATTTAGAAGGAGATGTCATAGAACCCATAGTATTTCATAGCGACGCAATTTCTGTGTTAATTCGACAATGTGAGGGAGCGAGGGGTGCGTTAAAGGAGGAATAGTGCATCGGAAAGGACATAGTCGTATCCCAAAAGAGAATCCTGTTGTTTCCTTAGAAACGTTACTCTCTTAAGAAGGAGATGTCATAGAACCCATAGTATTTCATAGCGACGCAATTTCTGTGTTAATTCGACAATGTGAAGGAGCGAGGGGTGCGTTAAAGGAGGAATAGTGCATCGGAAAGGACATAGTCGTATCCCAAAAGAGAATCCTGTTGTTTCCTTAGAAACGTTACTCTCTTAAGAAGGAGATGTCATAGAACCCATAGTATTTCATAGCGACGCAATTTCTGTGTTAATTCGTCAATGTGAGGGAGCAAAGGATGCGTTAAAGAAGGAATAGTGCATCGGACAGGAGAAACTCGTGTCCCAAAAGAATATCCAATCGTTTCCGTAGAAACGTTACTCAATTTAGAAGGAGATGTCATAGAACCCATAGTATTTCATAGCGACGCAATTTCTGTGTTAATTCGACAATGTGAGGGAGCGAGGGGTGCGATAAAGGAGGAATAGTGCATCGGAAAGGACATAGTCGTATCCCAAAAGAGAATCCTGTTGTTTCCTTAGAAACGTTACTCTCTTAAGAAGGAGATGTCATAGAACCCATAGTATTTCATAGCGACGCAATTTCTGTGTTAATTCGTCAATGTGAGGGAGCAAAGGATGCGTTAAAGAAGGAATAGTGCATCGGACAGGAGAAACTCGTGTCCCAAAAGAATATCCAATCGTTTCCGTAGAAACGTTACTCAATTTAGAAGGAGATGTCATAGAACCCATAGTATTTCATAGCGACGCAATTTCTGTGTTAATTCGACAATGTGAGGGAGCGAGGGGTGCGTTAAAGGAGGAATAGTGCATCGGAAAGGACATAGTCGTAACCCAAAAGAGAATCCTGTTGTTTCCTTAGAAACGTTACTCTCTTAAGAAGGAGATGTCATAGAACCCATAGTATTTCATAGCGACGCAATTTCTGTGTTAATTCGTCAATGTGAGGGAGCGAAGGATGCGTTAAAGAAGGAATAGTGCATCGGACAGGAGAAACTCGTGTCCCAAAAGAATATCCAATCGTTTCCGTAGAAACGTTACTCAATTTAGAGGGAGATGCCATAGAACCCATAGTATTTCATAGCGACGCAATTTCTGTGTTAATTCGACAATGTGAGGGAGCGAGGGGTGCGTTAAAGGAGGAATAGTGCATCGGAAAGGACATAGTCGTATCCCAAAAGAGAATCCTGTTGTTTCCTTAGAAACGTTACTCTCTTAAGAAGGAGATGTCATAGAACCCATAGTATTTCATAGCGACGCAATTTCTGTGTTAATTCGTCAATGTGAGGGAGCAAAGGATGCGTTAAAGAAGGAATAGTGCATCGGACAGGAGAAACTCGTGTCCCAAAAGAATATCCAATCGTTTCCGAAGAAACGTTACTCAATTTAGAAGGAGATGCCATAGAACCCATAGTATTTCATAGCGACGCAATTTCTGTGTTAATTCGACAATGTGAGGGAGCGAGGGGTGCGTTAAAGGAGGAATAGTGCATCGGAAAGGACATAGTCATATCCCAAAAGAGAATCCTGTTGTTTCCTTAGAAACGTTACTCTCTTAAGAAGGAGATGTCATAGAACCCATAGTATTTCATAGCGACGCAATTTCTGTGTTAATTCGTCAATGTGAGGGAGCAAAGGATGCGTTAAAGAAGGAATAGTGCATCGGACAGGAGAAACTCGTGTCCCAAAAGAATATCCAATCGTTTCCGTAGAAACGTTACTCAATTTAGAAGGAGATGTCATAGAACCCATAGTATTTCATAGCGACGCAATTTCTGTGTTAATTCGACAATGTGAGGGAGCGAGGGGTGCGTTAAAGGAGGAATAGTGCATCGGAAAGGACATAGTCGTATCCCAAAAGAGAATCCTGTTGTTTCCTTAGAAACGTTACTCTCTTAAGAAGGAGATGTCATAGAACCCATAGTATTTCATAGCGACGCAATTTCTGTGTTAATTCGTCAATGTGAGGGAGCAAAGGATGCGTTAAAGAAGGAATAGTGCATCGGACAGGAGAAACTCGTGTCCCAAAAGAATATCCAATCGTTTCCGTAGAAACGTTACTCAATTTAGAAGGAGATGTCATAGAACCCATAGTATTTCATAGCGACGCAATTTCTGTGTTAATTCGACAATGTGAGGGAGCGAGGGGTGCGTTAAAGGAGGAATAGTGCATCGGAAAGGACATAGTCGTATCCCAAAAGAGAATCCTGTTGTTTCCTTAGAAACGTTACTCTCTTAAGAAGGAGATGTCATAGAACCCATAGTATTTCATAGCGACGCATTTTCTGTGTTAATTCGTCAATGTGAGGGAGCGAAGGATGCGTTAAAGAAGGAATAGTGCATCGGACAGGAGAAACTCGTGTCCCAAAAGAATATCCAATCGTTTCCGTAGAAACGTTACTCAATTTAGAAGGAGATGTCATAGAACCCATAGTATTTCATAGCGACGCAATTTCTGTGTTAATTCGACAATGTGAGGGAGCGAGGGGTGCGTTAAAGGAGGAATAGTGCATCGGAAAGGACATAGTCGTATCCCAAAAGAGAATCCTGTTGTTTCCTTAGAAACGTTACTCTCTTAAGAAGGAGATGTCATAGAACCCATAGTATTTCATAGCGACGCAATTTCTGTGTTAATTCGTCAATGTGAGGGAGCAAAGGATGCGTCAAAGAAGGAATAGTGCATCGGACAGGAGAAACTCGTGTCCCAAAAGAATATCCAATCGTTTCCGTAGAAACGTTACTCAATTTAGAAGGAGATGTCATAGAACCCATAGTATTTCATAGCGACGCAATTTCTGTGTTAATTCGACAATGTGAGGGAGCGAGGGGTGCGTTAAAGGAGGAATAGTGCATCGGAAAGGACATAGTCGTATCCCAAAAGAGAATCCTGTTGTTTCCTTAGAAACGTTACTCTCTTAAGAAGGAGATGTCATAGAACCCATAGTATTTCATAGCGACGCAATTTCTGTGTTAATTCGTCAATGTGAGGGAGCAAAGGATGCGTTAAAGAAGGAATAGTGCATCGGACAGGAGAAACTCGTGTCCCAAAAGAATATCCAATCGTTTCCGTAGAAACGTTACTCAATTTAGAAGGAGATGTCATAGAACCCATAGTATTTCATAGCGACGCAATTTCTGTGTTAATTCGACAATGTGAGGGAGCGAGGGGTGCGTTAAAGGAGGAATAGTGCATCGGAAAGGACATAGTCGTATCCCAAAAGAGAATCCTGTTGTTTCCTTAGAAACGTTACTCTCTTAAGAAGGAGATGTCATAGAACCCATAGTATTTCATAGCGACGCAATTTCTGTGTTAATTCGTCAATGTGAGGGAGCGAAGGATGCGTTAAAGAAGGAATAGTGCATCGGACAGGAGAAACTCGTGTCCCAAAAGAATATCCAATCGTTTCCGTAGAAACGTTACTCAATTTAGAAGGAGATGCCATAGAACCCATAGTATTTCATAGCGACGCAATTTCTGTGTTAATTCGACAATGTGAGGGAGCGAGGGGTGCGTTAAAGGAGGAATAGTGCATCGGAAAGGACATAGTCGTATCCCAAAAGAGAATCCTGTTGTTTCCTTAGAAAGGTTACTCTCTTAAGAAGGAGATGTCATAGAACCCATAGTATTTCATAGCGACGCAATTTCTGTGTTAATTCGTCAATGTGAGGGAGCAAAGGATGCGTTAAAGAAGGAATAGTGCATCGGACAGGAGAAACTCGTGTCCCAAAAGAATATCCAATCGTTTCCGTAGAAACGTTACTCAATTTAGAAGGAGATGTCATAGAACCCATAGTATTTCATAGCGACGCAATTTCTGTGTTAATTCGACAATGTGAGGGAGCGAGGGGTGCGTTAAAGGAGGAATAGTGCATCGGAAAGGACATAGTCGTATCCCAAAAGAGAATCCTGTTGTTTCCTTAGAAACGTTACTCTCTTAAGAAGGAGATGTCATAGAACCCATAGTATTTCATAACGACGCAATTTCTGTGTTAATTCGTCAATGTGAGGGAGCGAAGGATGCGTTAAAGAAGGAATAGTGCATCGGACAGGAGAAACTCGTGCCCCAAAAGAATATCCAATCGTTTCCGTAGAAACGTTACTCAATTTAGAAGGAGATGCCATAGAACCCATAGCATTTTATAGCGACGCAATTTCTGTGTTAATTCGTAAATGTGAGGGAGCGAGGGATGCGTTAAAGGAGGAATAATTCATCGGAAGGACATAGTCGAATCACAACAGAGAATCCTGTTGTTTCCTTAGAAACGTTACTCTCTTAAGAAGGAGATGTCATAGAACCCATAGTATTTCATAGCGACGCAATTTCTGTGTTAAATCGTCAATGTGAGGGAGCGAAGGATGCGTTAAAGTAGGAATAGTGCATCGGACAGGAGAAACTCGTGTCCCAAAAGAATTTCCAATCGTTTCCGTAGAAACGTTACTCAATTTAGAAGGAGATGTCATAGAACCCATAGTATTTCATAGCGACGCAATTTCTGTGTTAATTCGACAATGTGAGGGAGCGAGGGGTGCGTTAAAGGAGGAATAGTGCATCGGAAAGGACATAGTCGTATCCCAAAAGAGAATCCTTTTGTTTCCTTAGAAACGTTACTCTCTTAAGAAGGAGATGTCATAGAACCCATAGTATTTCATAGCGACGCAATTTCTGTGTTAATTCGTCAATGTGAGGGAGCGAAGGATGCGTTAAAGAAGGAATAGTGCATCGGACAGGAGAAACTCGTGTCCCAAAAGAATATCCAATCGTTTCCGTAGAAACGTTACTCAATTTAGAAGGAGATGCCATAGAACCCATAGCATTTTATAGCGACGCAATTTCTGTGTTAATTCGTAAATGTGAGGGAGCGAGGGATGCGTTAAAGGAGGAATAATTCATCGGAAAGGACATAGTCGAATCCCAACAGAGAATCCTGTTGTTTCCTTAGAAACGTTACTCTCTTAAGAAGGAGAAGTCATAGAATCCATAGTATTTCATAGCGACGCAATTTCTGTGTTAATTTGTCAATGTGAGGGAGCGAGGGATGCGGTAAAGGAGGAATAGTGCATCGGAAAGGACATAGTCGTACCCCTAAAGAAAATCCTGTTGTTTCCTTAGAAACGTTACTCTCTTAAAAGGACATGTCATAGAACCCATAGTATTTCATAGCGACGCAATTTCTGTGTTAATTCGTCAATGTGAGGGAGCAAGGGTTATGTTAAAGGAGGAATAGTGCATCGGAAAGGACATAGTCGTATCCCAAAAGAGAATCCTGTTGTTTCCTTAGAAACGTTACTCTCTTAAATAGGAGATGTCATAGAATCCATAGTATTTCATAGCGACGCAATTTCTGTGTTAATTCGTCAATGTGAGGGAGCGAGGGATGCTTTAAAGAAGGAAAAGTGCATCGGACAGGAGAAACTCGTGTCCCAAAAGAATATCCAGTCGTTTCCGTAGAAACGTTACTCAATTTAGAAGGAGATGTCATAGAACCCATAGTATTTCATAGCGACGCAATTTCTGTGTTAATTCGTCAATGTGAGGGAGCCAGGGATGCGTTAAAGGAGGAATAGTGCATCGGAAAGGACATAGTCGTATCCCAAAAGAGAATCCTGTTGTTTCCTTAGAAACGTTACTCTCTTAAGAAGGAGAAGTCATAGAACCCATAGTATTTCATAGCGACGCAATTTCTGTGTTAAATCGTCAATGTGAGGGAGCGAAGGATGCGTTAAAGAAGGAATAGTGCATCGGACAGGAGAAACTCGTGTCCCAAAAGAATATCCAATCGTTTCCGTAGAAACGTTACTCAATTTAGAACGACATGTCATAGAACCCATAGTATTTCATAGCGATGCAATTTCTGTGTTAATTCGTCAATGTGAGGGAGCGAGGGATGCGTTAAAGAAGGAATAGTGCATCGGACAGGAGAAACTCATGTCCCAAGAGACTATCCAATCGTTTCCATAGAAACGTTACTCAATTTAGAAGGAGATGTCATAGAACCCATAGTATTTCATAGCGACGCAATTTCTGTGTTAATTCGTCAATGTGAAGGAGCGAGGGATGCGTTAAAGTAGGAATAGTGCATAGGAAAGGACATAGTCGTATCGAAATAGAGAATCCTGTTGTTTCCTTAGAAACGTGACTCTCTTAAGAAGGAGATGTCATAGAACCCATAGTATTTCATAGCGACGCAATTTCTGTGTTAATTCGTCAATGTGAGGGAGCGAGGGATGCGTTAAAGAAGGAATAGTGCATCGGACAGGAGAAACTCGTGTCCCAAAAGAATATCCAATCGTTTCCGTTGAAACGTTACTCAATTTAGAAGGAGATGTCATATAACCCATAGTATTTCATAGCGACGCGATTTCTGTGTTAATTCGTCAATGTGAGGGAGCGAGGGTTGCGTTAAATTAGGAATTGTGCATCGGAAAGGACATAGCCGTATCCCAAAAGAGAATCCTGTTGTTTCCTTAAAAACGTTACTCTCTTAAGGAGGAGATGTCATAGAACCCATAGTATTTCATAGCGACGCAATTTCTGTGTTAATTCGTCAATGTGAGGGAGCGAGGGATGCTTTAAAGAAGGAATAGTGCATCGGACAGGAGAAACTCATGTCCCAAAAGAATATCCAATCGTTTCCGTAGAAACGTTACTCAATTTAGAAGGAGATGTCATAGAACCGATACTATTTCATAGCGACGCAATGTCTGTGTTAATTCGTCAATGTGAGTCAGCCAGGCATGCGTTAAAGGAGGAATAGTATATCGGAAAGGACATAGTCGTATCCCAAAAGTGAATCATGTTGTTTCCTTAGAAACGTTACTCTCTTAAAAGGTGATGTCATAGAACCCATAGTATTTCATAGCGACGCAATTTCTGTGTTTATTCGTCAATGTGAGGGAGCGAGGGATGCGTTAAAGAAGGAATAGTGCATCGGACAGGAGAAACTCGTGTCCCAAAAGAATATCCAATCGTTTCCGTAGAAACGGTTCTCAATTTAGAAGGAGATGTCATAGAACCCATAGTATTTCATAGCGACGCAATTTCTGTGTTAATTCGTCAATGTGAGGGAGCGAGGGATGCGTTAAAGAAGGAATAGTGCATCGGACAGGAGAAACTCGTGTCCCAAAAGAATATCCAATCGTTTCCATTGAAACGTTACTCAATTTAGACGGAGATGTCGTAGAACCCATACTGTTTCATAGCGACGCAATTTCTGTGTTAATTCGTCAATGTGAGGGAGCGAGGGATGCGTTAAAGAAGGAATGGTGCATCGAACAGGAGAAACTCGTGTCCCAAAAGAATATCCAATCGTTTCCGTAGAAACGTTACTCAATTTAGAAGGAGATGCCATGGAACCCATAGTATTTCATAGCGACGCAATTTCTGTGGTAATTCGTAAATGTGAGGGAGCGAGGGATGCGTTAAAGGAGGAATAGTGCATCAGAAAGGACATAGTCGTATCCCAAAAGAGAATCCAGTTGTTTCTTTAGAAACGTTATACTCTTAAGAAGGAGATGTCATAGAACCCATAGTATTTCATAGCGACGCAATTTCTGTGTTAATTCGTCAATGTGAGGGAGCGAGGGATGCAGTAAAAAAGGAATTGTGCATCGGAAAGGACATAGTCGTATCCCAAAAGAGAATCCTGTCGTTTCCATAGAAACGTTACTCTCTTAAGAAGAAGATGTCATAGAACACTTAGTATTTCATAGCGACGCAATTTCTGTGTTAATTCGTCAATGTAAGGCAGCGAGGGATGCGTTAAAGGAGGAATAGTGCATCGGACAGGAGAAACTCGTGTCCCAAAAGAATATCCAATCGTCTCCATAGAAACGTTACTCAATTTAGAAGGAGAAGTCATAGAACCCATAGTATTTCATAGCGACGCAATTTCCGTGTTAATTCGTCAATGTGAGGGAGCGAGGGATGCGTTAAAGGAAGAATAGTGCATCGGAAAGGACATAGTCGTATCCCAAAAGAAAATTCTGTTGTTTCCTTAAAAACGTCATTCTCTTAAGAAGGTGATGTCATAGAACCCATAGTATTTCATAGCGACGCAATTTCTGTGTTAATTCGTCAATGTGAGGGAGCGAGGGATGCGTTAAAGGAGGAATAGTGCATCGGAAAGGACATAGTCGTATCCCAAAAGAGAATCCTGTTGTTTCCTTAGAAACGTTACTCTCTTAAGAAGGAGATGTCATAGAACCCATAGTATTTCATAGCGACGCAATTTCTGTGTTAATTCGTCAATGTGAGGGAGCGAGGGATGCGTTAAAGAGGGAATAGTGCATCGGAAAGGAGAAACTCCTGCCCCAAAAGAATATCCAATCGTTTCCGTAGAAACGTTACTCAATTTAGAAGGAGATGTCATAGAACCCATAGTATTTCATAGCGACGCAATTTCTGTGTTAATTCGTCAATGTGAGGGAGCGAGGGATGCGTTAAAGGAGGAATAGTGCATCGGAAAGGACATAGTCGTATCCCAAAAGAGATTCCTGTTGTTTCCTTAGAAACGTTACTCTCTTAAGAAGGAGATGTCATAGAACCCATAGTATTTCATAGCGACGCAATTTCTGTGTTAATTCGTCAATGTGAGGGAGCGAGGGATGCGTTAAAGGAGGAATAGTGCATCGGAAAGGACATAGTCGTATCCCAAAAGAGAATCCTGTTGTTTCCTTAGAAACGTTACTCTCTTAAGAAGGAGATGTCATAGAACCCATAGAATTTAATAGCGACGCAATTTCTGTGTTAATTCGTCAATGGGAGGGAGCGAGGGATACGTTAAAGGAGGAATAGTGCATCGGAAAGGACATAGTCGTATCCCAAAAGAGAATCCTGTTGTTTCCTTAGAAACGTTACTCTCTTAAGAAGGAGATGTCATAGAACCCATAGGATTTCATAGCGACGCAATTTCTGTGTTAATTCGTCAATGTGAGGGAGCGAGGGATGCGTTAAAGAGGGAATAGTGCATCGGAAAGGAGAAACTCCTGCCCCAAAAAAATATCCAATCGTTTCCGTAGAAACGTTACTCAATTTAGAAGGAGATGTCATAGAACCCATAGTATTTCATAGCGACGCAATTTCTGTCTTAATTCGTCAATGTGAGGGAGCGAGGGATGCGCTAAAGGAGGAATAGTGCATCGGAATGGACATAGTCGTATCCCAAAAGAGAATCCTTTTGTTTCCTTAGAAACGTTACTCTCTTAAGAAGGAGATGTCATAGAACCCATAGTATCTCATAGCGACGCAATTTCTGTGTTAATTCGTCAATGTGAGGAAGCGAGGGATGCATTAAAGAAGGAATAGTGCATCGGACAGGAGAAACTCGTGTCCCAAAAGAATATTCAAACGTCTCCGTAGAAACGTTACTCAATTTAGAAGGAGATGTCATAGAACCCATAGTATTTCATAGCGACGCAATTTCTGTGTTAATTCGTCAATGTGGGAGAGCGAGGGATGCGTTAAAGGAGGAATAGTGCATCGGAAAGGACATAGTCGTATCCCAAAAGAGAATCCTGTTGTTTGCTTAGAAACGTTACTCTCTTAAGAAGGAGATGTCATAGAACCCATAGTATTTCATAGAGACGCAATTTCTGTGTTAATTCGTCAATGTGAGGGAGCGAGGGATGCGTTAAAGGAGGAATAGTGCATCGGAAAGGACATAGTCGTATCCCAAAAGAGAATCCTTTTGTTTCCTTAGAAACGTTACTCTCTTAAAAAGGAGATGTCATAGAACCCATAGTATTTCATAGCGACGCAATTTCTGTGTTAATTCGTCAATGTGAGGGAGCGAGAGATGCGTTAAAGAAGGAATAGTGCATCGGACAGGAGAAACTCGTGTCCCAAAAGAATATCCAATCGTTTCCGTAGAAACGTACCTCAATTTAGAAGGAGATGTCATAGAACCCATAGTATTTCATAGCGACGCAATTTCTGTGTTAATTCGTCAATGTGAGGGACCGAAGGATGCGTTAAAGGAGGAATAGTGCATCGGAAAGGACATAGTCGTATCCGAAAAGAGAATCCTTTGGTTTCCTTAGAAACGTTACTCTATTAAGAAGGAGATGTCATAGAACCCATAGTATTTCATAGCGACGCAATTTCTGTGTTAATTCGTCAATGTGAGGGAGCGAGGGATGCGTTAAAGAAGGAATAGTGCATCGGACAGGGGAAACTCGTGTCCCAAAAGAATATCCAATCGCTTCGTAGAAACGTTACTCAATTTAGAAATAGATGTCATAGAACCCATAGTATTTCATAGCGACGCAATTTCTGTGTTAATTCGTCAATGTGAGGGAGCGTGGGATGCGATAAAGGAGGAATAGTGCATCGGAAAGGACAAAGACGTATCCCAAAAGAGAATCCTTTTGTTTCCTTAGAAACGTTACTCTCTTAAGAAGGAGATGTCATAGAACACATAGTATTTCATAGCGACGCAATTTCTGTGTTAATTCGTCAATGTGAGGGAGCGAGGGATGCGTTAAAGAAGGAATAGTGCATCGGACAGGAGAAAATCGTGTCCCAAATGAATATCCAATCGTTTCCGTAGAAACGTACCTCAATTTAGAAGGAGATGTCATAGAACCCATAGTATTTCATAGCGACGCAATTTCTGTGTTAATTCGTCAATGTGAGGGAGCTAGGGATGCGTTAAAGGAGGAATAGTGCATCGGAAAGGACATAGTCGTATCCCAAAAGAGAATCCTGTTGTTTCCTTAGAAACGTTACTCTCTTAAGAAGGAGATGTCATAGAACCCATAGAATTTAATAGCGACGCAATTTCTGTGTTAAGTCGTCAATGGGAGGGAGCGAGGGATACGTTAAAGGAGGAATAGTGCATCGGAAAGGACATAGTCGTATCCCAAAAGAGAATCCTGTTGTTTCCTTAGAAACTTGACTCTCTTAAGAAGGAGATGTCATAGAACCCATAGTATTTCATAGCGACGCAATTTCTGTGTTAATTCGTCAATGTGAGGGAGCGAGGGATGCGTTAAAGAAGGAATAGTGCATCGGACAGTGGAAACTCGTGTCCCAAAAGAATATCCAATCGTTTCCGTAGAAACGTTACTCAATTTAGAAGGAGATGTCATAGAACCCATAGTATTTCATAGCGACGCAATTTCTGTGTTAATTCGTCAATGTGAGGGAGCGTGGGATGCGTTAAAGGAGGAATAGTGCATCGGAAAGGACATAGTCGTATCCCAAATGAGAATCCTGTTGTTTCATTAGAAACGTCACTCTCTTAAGAAGGAGATGTCATAGAACCAACAGTATTTCATAGCGACGCAATTTCTGTGTTAATTCGTCAATGTGAGGGAGCGAGGGATGCATTAAAGAAGGAATAGTGCATCGGACAGGAGAAACTCGTGTCCCAAAAGAATATCCAATCGTTTCCGTAGAAACGTTACTCAATTAAGAAGGAGATGTCATAGAACCCATAGTATTTCATAGCGACGCAATTTCTGTGTTAATTCGTCAATGTGAGGGAGCGATGGATGCGTTAAAGGAGGAATAGTGCATCGGAAAGGACATAGTCGTATCCCAAAAGAGAATCCTGTAGTTTGCTTAGAAACCTTACTCTCTTAAGAAGGAGATGTCATAGAACCCATAGTATTTCATAGCGAAGCAATTTCTGTGTTAATTCGTCAGTGTGAGGGAGCGAGGGATGCGTTAAAGGGAGGAATAGTGCATCGGAAAGGACATAGTCGTATCCCAAAAGAGAATCCTGATGTTTCCTTAGAAACGTTACTCTCTTAAGAAGGAGATATCATAGAACACATAGTATTTCATAGCGACGCAAGTTCTGTGTTAATTCGTCAATGTTAGGATGCGAGAGATGCGTTAAAGAAGGAATAGTACATCGGACAGGAGAAACTCGTGTCCCCAAAGAATATTCAATCGTTTCCGTAGAAACGTTACTCAATTTAGAAGGAGATGTCATAGAACCCATAGTATTTCATAGCGACGCAATTTCTGTGTTAATTCGTCAATGTGAGGGAGCGAGGGATGCGTTAAAGAAGGAATAGTGCATCGGACAGGAGAAACTCGTGTCATAAAAGAATATCCAATCGCTTCAGTAGAAACGTACCTCAATTTAGAAGAAGATGTCATAGAACCCATAGTATTATATAGCGACGCAATTTCTGTGTTAATTCGTCAATGTGAGGGCCGAGGGATGCGTTAAGAGAGGAATAGTGCATCGGAAAGGACATAGTCGTATCCCAAAAGAGAATCCTGTTGTTTCCTTAGAAACGTTACTCTCTTATGAAGGAGATGTCATAGAACCCATAGTATTTCATACCGACGCAATTTCTGTGTTAATTCGCCAATGTGAGGGAGCGAGGGATGCGTTAAAGGAGGAATAGTGCATCGGAAAGGACATAGTCGTATCCCAAAAGAAAATCCTGTTGTTTCCATAGAAACGTTACTCTCTTATGAAGGAGATGTCATAGAACCCATAGTATTTCATAGCGACGCAATTTCTGTGTTAATTCGTCAATGTGAGGGAGCGTGGGATGCGTTAAAGGAGGAATAGTGCATCGGAAAGGACGTAGACGTATCCCAAAAAAGAATCCTTTTGTTTCCTTCGAAACGTTACTCTCTTAAGAAGGAGATGTCATAGAACCCATTGTATTTCATAGCGACGCAATTTCTGTGTTAACTCGTCAATGTGAGGGAGCGACGGATGCGTTAAAGAAGGAATAGTGCATCAGGAAGGAGAAACTCCTGCCCCAAAAGAGTATCCAATCGTTTCCGTAGAAACGTTACTCAATTTAGAAGGAGATGTCATAGAACCCATAGTATTTCATAGCGACGCAATTTCTGTGTTAATTCGTCAATGGGAGGGAGCGAGGGATGCGTTAAAGGAGGAATAGTGCATCGGAAAGGACATAGTCGTATCCCAAAAGAGAATCCTGTTGTTTCCTTAGAAACGTTACTCTCTTAAGAAGGAGATGTCATAGAACCCATAGTATTTCATAGCGACGCAATTTCTGTGTTAATTCGTCAAAGTGAGGGAGCGAGGGATGCGTTAAAGAAGGAATAGTGCATCGGACAGGGGAAACTCGTGTCCCAAAAGAATATCCAATCGTTTCCGTAGAAACGTTACTCAATTTAGAAGGAGATGTCATAGAACCCATAGTATTTCATAGCGACGCAATTTCTGTGTTAATTCGTCCATGTGAGGGAGCGAGGGATGCGTTAAAGGAGGAATAGTGCATCGGAAAAGACATAGTCGTATCCCAAAAGAGAATCCTGTTGTTTCCTTAGAAACGTTACTCTCTTAAGAAGGAGATGTCATAGAACCCATCGAATTTAATAGCGACGCAATTTCTGTGTTAAGTCGTCAATGGGAGGGAGCGAGGGATACGTTAAAGGAGGAATAGTGCATCGGAAAGGACATAGTCGTATCCCAAAAGAGAATCCTGTTGTTTCCTTAGAAACGTTACTCTCTTAAGAAGGAGATATCATAGAACCCATAGTATTTCATAGCGACGCAATTTCTGTGTTAATTCGTCAATGTGAGGGAGCGAGGGATGCGTTAAAGAAGGAATAGTGCATCGGACAGGAGAAAATCGTGTCCCAAATGAATATCCAATCGTTTCCGTAGAAACGTACCTCAATTTAGAAGGAGATGTCATAGAACCCATAGTATTTCATAGCGATTCAATTTCTGTGTTAATTCGTCAATGTGAGGGAGCTAGGGATGCGTTATAGGAGGAATAGTGCATTGGAAAGAACATAGTCGTATCCCAAATGAGAATCGTGTTGTTTCATTAGAAACGTTACTCTCTTAAGAAGGAGATGTCATAGAACCAACAGTATTTCATAGCGACGCAATTTCTGTGTTAATTCGTCAATGTGAGGGAGCGAGGGATGCATTAAAGAAGGAATAGTGCATCGGACAGGAGAAACTCGTGTCCCAAAAGAATATCCAATCGTTTCCGTAGAAACGTTACTCAATTAAGAAGGAGATGTCATAGAACCCATAGTATTTCATAGCGACGCAATTTCTGTGTTAATTCGTCAATGTGAGGGAGCGAGGGATGCGTTAAAGGAGGAATAGTGCATCGGAAAGGACATAGTCGTATCCCAAAAGAGAATCCTGTTGTTTGCTTAGAAACGTTACTCTCTTAAGAAGGAGATGTCATAGAACCCATAGTATTTCATAGCGAAGCAATTTCTGTGTTAATTCGTCAGTGTGAGGGAGCGAGGGATGCGTTAAAGGAGGAATAGTGCATCGGAAAGGACATAGTCGTATCCCAAAAGAGAATCCTGTTGTTTCCTTAGAAACGTTACTCTCTTAAGAAGGAGATATCATAGAACACATAGTATTTCATAGCGACGCAATTTCTGTGTTAATTCGTCAATGTTAGGATGCGAGAGATGCGTTAAAGAAGGAATAGTGCATCGGACAGGAGAAACTCGTGTCCCCAAAGAATATTCAATCGTTTCCGTAGAAACGTTACTCAATTTAGAAGGAGATGTCATAGAACCCATAGTATTTCATAGCGACGCAATTTCTGTGTTAATTCGTCAATGTGAGGGAGCGAGGGATGCGTTAAAGAAGGAATAGTGCATCGGACAGGAGAAACTCGTGTCCCAAAAGAATATCCAATCGCTTCAGTAGAAACGTACCTCAATTTAGAAGAAGATGTCATAGAACCCATAGTATTATATAGCGACGCAATTTCTGTGTTAATTCGTCAATGTGAGGGCCGAGGGATGCGTTAAAAGAGGAATAGTGCATCGGAAAGGACATAGTCGTATCCCAAAAGAGAATCCTGTTGTTTCCTTAGAAACGTTACTCTCTTATGAAGGAGATGTCATAGAACCCATAGTATTTCATAGCGACGCAATTTCTGTGTTAATTCACCAATGTGAGGGAGCGAGGGATGCGTTAAAGGAGGAATAGTGCATCGGAAAGGACATAGTCGTATCCCAAAAGAAAATCCTGTTGTTTCCATAGAAACGTTACTCTCTTAAGAAGGAGATGTCATAGAACCCATAGTATTTCATAGCGACGCAATTTCTGTGTTAATTCGTCAATGTGAGGGACCGAGGGATGCGTTAAAGGAGGAATAGAGCATCGGAAAGGACATAGTCGTATCCCAAAAGAGAATCCTTTTGTTTCCTTAGAAACGTTACTCTCTTACGAAGTAGATGTCATAGAACCCATAGTATTTCATAGCGACGCAATTTCTGTGTTAACTCGTCAATGTGAGGGAGCGACGGATGCGTTAAAGAAGGAATAGTGCATCAGGAAGGAGAAACTCCTGCCCCAAAAGAGTATCCAATCGTTTCCGTAGAAACGTTACTCAATTTAGAAGGAGATGTCATACAACACATAGTATTTCATAGCGACGCAATTTCTGTGTTAATTCGTCAATGTGAGGGAGCGAGGGATGCGTTAAAGGAGGAATAGTGCATCGGAAAGGACATAGTCGTATCCCAAAAGAGAATCCTGTTGTTTCCTTAGAAACGTTACTCTCTTAAGAAGGAGATGTCATAGAACCCATAGTATTTCATAGCGACGCAATTTCTGTGTTAATTCGTCAATGTGAGGGAGCGAGGGATGCGTTAAAGAAGGAATAGTGCTTCGGACAGGGGAAACTCGTGTCCCAAAAGAATATCCAATCGTTTCCGTAGAAACGTTACTCAATTTAGAAGGAGATGTCATAGAACCCATAGTATTTCATAGCGACGCAATTTCTGTGTTAATTCGCCAATGTGAGGGAGCGAGGGATGCGTTAAAGGAGGAATAGTGCATCGGAAAGGACATAGTCGTATCCCAAAAGAAAATCCTGTTGTTTCCATAGAAACGTTACTCTCTTAAGAAGGAGATGTCATAGAACCCATAGTATTTCATAGCGACGCAATTTCTGTGTTAATTCGTCAATGTGAGGGAGCGTGGGATGCGTTAAAGGAGGAATAGTGCATCGGAAAGGACATAGACTTATCCCAAAAGAGAATCCTTTTGTTTCCTTCGAAACGTTACTCTCTTAAGAAGGAGATGTCATAGAACTCATTGTATTTCATAGCGACGCAATTTCTGTGTTAATTCGTCAATGTGAGGGAGCGAGGGATGCGTTAAAGAAGGAATAGTGCTTCGGACAGGGGAAACTCGTGTCCCAAAAGAATATCCAATCGTTTCCGTAGAAACGTTACTCAATTTAGAAGGAGATGTCATAGAACCCATAGTATTTCATAGCGACGCAATTTCTGTGTTAATTCGCCAATGTGAGGGAGCGAGGGATGCGTTAAAGGAGGAATAGTGCATCGGAAAGGACATAGTCGTATCCCAAAAGAAAATCCTGTTGTTTCCATAGAAACGTTACTCTCTTAAGAAGGAGATGTCATAGAACCCATAGTATTTCATAGCGACGCAATTTCTGTGTTAATTCGTCAATGTGAGGGAGCGAGGGATGCGTTAAAGAAGGAATAGTGCATCGGACAGGGGAAACTCGTGTCCCAAAAGAATATCCAATCGTTTCCGTAGAAACGTTACTCAATTTAGAAGGAGATGTCATAGAACCCATAGTATTTCATAGCGACGCAATTTCTGTGTTAATTCGTCAATGTGAGGGAGCGAGGGATGCGTTAAAGGAGGAATAGTGCATCGGAAAAGACATAGTCGTATCCCAAAAGAGAATCCTTTTGTTTCCTTAGAAACGTTACTCTCTTAAGAAGGAGATATCATAGAACCCATAGTATTTCATAGCGACGCAATTTCTGTGTTAATTCGTCAATGTGAGGGAGCGAGGGATGCGTTAAAGGAGGAATAGTGCATCGGAAAGGACATAGTCGTATCCCAGAAGAGAATCCTTTTGTTTCCTTAGAAACGTTACTCTCTTAAGAAGGAGATATCATAGAACACATAGTATTTCATAGCGACGCAATTTCTGTGTTAATTCGTCAATGTGAGGGAGCGAGGGATGCGTTAAAGAAGGAATAGTGCATCGGACAGGAGAAAATCGTGTCCCAAATGAATATCCAATCGTTTCCGTAGAAACGTACCTCAATTTAGAAGGAGATGTCATAGAACCCATAGTATTTCATAGCGACGCAATTTCTGTGTTAATTCGTCAATGTGAGGGAGCTAGGGATGCGTTAAAGGAGGAATAGTGCATCGGAAAGGACATAGTCGTATCCCAAAAGAGAATCCTGTTGTTTCCTTAGAAACGTTACTCTCTTAAGAAGGAGATGTCATAGAACCCATCGAATTTAATAGCGACGCAATTTCTGTGTTAAGTCGTCAATGGGAGGGAGCGAGGGATACGTTAATGGAGGAATAGTGCATCGGAAAGGACATAGTCGTATCCCAAAAGAGAATCCTGTTGTTTCCTTAGAAACTTGACTCTCTTAAGAAGGAGATGTCATAGAACCCATAGTATTTCATAGCGACGCAATTTCTGTGTTAATTCGTCAATGTGAGGGAGCGAGGGATGCGTTAAAGAAGGAATAGTGCATCGGACAGTGGAAACTCGTGTCCCAAAAGAATATCCAATCGTTTCCGTAGAAACGTTACTCAATTTAGAAGGAGATGTCATAGAACCCATAGTATTTCATAGCGACGCAATTTCTGTGTTAATTCGTCAATGTGAGGGAGCGTGGGATGTGTTAAAGGAGGAATAGTGCATCGGAAAGAACATAGTCGTATCCCAAATGAGAATCCTGTTGTTTGCTTAGAAACGTTACTCTCTTAAGAAGGAGATGTCATAGAACCCATAGTATTTCATAGCGAAGCAATTTCTGTGTTAATTCGTCAGTGTGAGGGAGCGAGGGATGCGTTAAAGGAGGAATAGTGCATCGGAAAGGACATAGTCGTATCCCAAAAGAGAATCCTTTTGTTTCCTTAGAAACGTTACTCTCTTAAGAAGGAGATATCATAGAACGCATAGTATTTCATAGCGACGCAATTTCTGTGTTAATTCGTCAATGTTAGGATGCGAGAGATGCGTTAAAGAAGGAATAGTGCATCGGACAGGAGAAACTCGTGTCCCCAAAGAATATTCAATCGTTTCCGTAGAAACGTTACTCAATTTAGAAGGAGATGTCATAGAACCCATAGTATTTCATAGCGACGCAATTTCTGTGTTAATTTGTCAATGTGAGGGAGCGAGGGATGCGTTAAAGAAGGAATCGTGCATCGGACAGGAGAAACTCGTGTCCCAAAAGAATATCCAATCGCTTCAGTAGAAACGTACCTCAATTTAGAAGAAGATGTCATAGAACCCATAGTATTATATAGCGACGCAATTTCTGTGTTAATTCGTCAATGTGAGGGCCGAGGGATGCGTTAAAAGAGGAATAGTGCATCGGAAAGGACATAGTCGTATCCCAAAAGAGAATCCTGTTGTTTCCTTAGAAACGTTACTCTCTTATGAAGGAGATGTCATAGAACCCATAGTATTTCATAGCGACGCAATTTCTGTGTTAATTCGCCAATGTGAGGGAGCGAGGGATGCGTTAAAGGAGGAATAGTGCATCGGAAAGGACATAGTCGTATCCCAAAAGAAAATCCTGTTGTTTCCATAGAAACGTTACTCTCTTAAGAAGGAGATGTCATAGAACCCATAGTATTTCATAGCGACGCAATTTCTGTGTTAATTCGTCAATGTGAGGGACCGAGGGATGCGTTAAAGGAGGAATAGAGCATCGGAAAGGACATAGTCGTATCCCAAAAGAGAATCCTTTTGTTTCCTTAGAAACGTTACTCTCTTACGAAGGAGATGTCATAGAACCCATAGTATTTCATAGCGACGGAATTTCTGTGTTAACTCGTCAATGTGAGGGAGCGACGGATGCGTTAAAGAAGGAATAGTGCATCAGGAAGGAGAAACTCCTGCCCCAAAAGAGTATCCAATCGTTTCCGTAGAAACGTTACTCAATTTAGAAGGAGATGTCATAGAACCCATAGTATTTCATAGCGACGCAATTTCTGTGTTAATTCGTCAATGTGAGGGAGCGAGGGATGCGTTAAAGGAGGAATAGTGCATCGGAAAGGACATAGTCGTATCCCAAAAGAGAATCCTGTTGTTTCCTTAGAAACGTTACTCTCTTAAGAAGGAGATGTCATAGAACCCATAGTATTTCATAGCGACGCAATTTCTGTGTTAATTCGTCAATGTGAGGGAGCGAGGGATGCGTTAAAGAAGGAATAGTGCATCGGACAGGGGAAACTCGTGTCCCAAAAGAATATCCAATCGTTTCCGTAGAAACGTTACTCAATTTAGAAGGAGATGTCATAGAACCCATAGTATTTCATAGCGACGCAATTTCTGTGTTAATTCGTCAATGTGAGGGAGCGAGGGATGCGTTAAAGGAGGAATAGTGCATCGGAAAAGACATAGTCGTATCCCAAAAGAGAATCCTTTTGTTTCCTTAGAAACGTTACTCTCTTAAGAAGGAGATATCATAGAACACATAGTATTTCATAGCGACGCAATTTCTGTGTTAATTCGTCAATGTGAGGGAGCGAGGGATGCGTTAAAGAAGGAATAGTGCATCGGACAGGAGAAACTCGTGTCCCCAAAGAATATCCAATCGTTTCCGTAGAAACGTTACTCAATTTAGAAGGAGATGTCATAGAACCCATAGTATTTAATAGCGACGCAATTTCTGTGTTATTTCGTCAATGTGAGGGAGCGAGGGATGCGTTAAAGAAGGAATAGTGCATCGGAAAGGAGAAACTCCTGCCCCAAAAGAATATCCAATCGTTTCCGTAGAAACGTTACTCAATTTAGAAGGAGATGTCATAGAACCCATAGTATTTCATAGCGACGCAATTTCTGTGTTAATTCGTCAATGTGAGGGAGCGAGGGATGCGTTAAAGGAGGAATAGTGCATCGGAAAGGACATAGTCGTATCCGAAAAGAGAATCCTTTGGTTTCCTTAGAAACGTTACTCTATTAAGAAGGAGATGTCATAGAACCCATAGTATTTCATAGCGACGCAATTTCTGTGTTAATTCGTCAATGTGAGGGAGCGAGGGATGCGTTAAAGAAGGAATTGTGCATCGGACAGGGGAAACACGTGTCCCAAAAGAATATCCAATCGTTTCCGTAGAAACGTACCTCAATTTAGAAGAAGTTGTCATAGAAACCATAGTATTATATAGCGACGCAATTTCTGTGTTAATTCATCAATGTGAGGGCCGAGGGATGCGTTAAAGGAGGAATAGTGCATCGGAAAGGACATAGTCGTATCCCAAAAGAGAATCCTGTTGTTTCCTTAGAAACGTTACTCTCTTAAGAAGGAGATGTCATAGAACCCATAGTATTTCATAGCGACGCAATTTCTGTGTTAATTCGCCAATGTGAGGGAGCGAGGGATGCGTTAAAGAAGGAATAGTGCATAGGACAGGGGAAACTCGTGTCCCAAAAGAATATCCAATCGCTTCCGTAGAAACGTTACTCAATTTAGAAATAGATGTCATAGAACCCATAGTATTTCATAGCGACGCAATTTCTGTGTTAATTCGTCAATGTGAGGGAGCGTGGGATGCGTTAAAGGAGGAATAGTGCATCGGAAAGGACATAGACGTATCCCAAAAGAGAATCCTTTTGTTTCCTTAGAAACGTTACTCTCTTAAGAAGGAGATGTCATAGAACCCATAGTATTTCATAGCGACGCAATTTCTGTGTTAATTCGTCAATGTGAGGGAGCGAGGGATGCGTTAAAGAAGGAATAGTGCATCGGACAGGGGAAACTCGTGTCCCAAAAGAATATCCAATCGCTTCCGTAGAAACGTACCTCAAATTAGAAGAAGATGTCATAGAACCCATAGTATTTCATAGCGACGCAATTTCTGTGTTAATTCGTCAATGTGAGGGAGCGAGGGATGCGTTAAAGGAGGAATAGTGCATCGGAAAGGACATAGTCGTATCCCAAAAGAGAATCCTGTTGTTTCCTTAGAAACGTTACTCTCTTAAGAAGGAGATGTCATAGAACCCATAGAATTTAATAGCGACGCAATTTCTGTGTTAATTCGTCAATGGGAGGGAGCGAGGGATACGTTAAAGGAGGAATAGTGCATCGGAAAGGACATAGTCGTATCCCAAAAGGGAATCCTGTTGTTTCCTTAGAAACTTGACTCTCTTAAGAAGGAGATGTCATAGAACCCATAGTATTTCATAGCGACGCAATTTCTGTGTTAATTCGTCAATGTGAGGGAGCGAGGGATGCGTTAAAGAAGGAATAGTGCATCGGACAGGGGAAACTCGTGTCCCAAAAGAATATCCAATCGTTTCCGTAGAAACGTTACTCAATTTAGAAGGAGATGTCATAGAACCCATAGTATTTCATAGCGACGCAATTTCTGTGTTAATTCGTCAATGTGAGGGAGCGTGGGATGCGTTAAAGGAGGAATAGTGCATCGGAAAGGACATAGTCGTATCCCAAATGAGAATCCTGTTGTTTCATTAGAAACGTTACTCTCTTAAGAAGGAGATGTCATAGAACCAATAGTATTTCATAGCGACGCAATTTCTGTGTTAATTCGTCAATGTGAGGGAGCGAGGGATGCATTAAAGAAGGAATAGTGCATCGGACAGGAGAAACTCGTGTCCCAAAAGAATATCCAATCGTTTCCGTAGAAACGTTACTCAATTAAGAAGGAGATGTCATAGAACCCATAGTATTTCATAGCGACGCAATTTCTGTGTTAATTCGTCAATGTGAGGGAGCGAGGGATGCGTTAAAGGAGGAATAGTGCATCGGAAAGGACATAGTCGTATCCCAAAAGAGAATCCTGTTGTTTGCTTAGAAACGTTACTCTCTTAAGAAGGAGATGTCATAGAACCCATAGTATTTCATAGCGAAGCAATTTCTGTGTTAATTCGTCAGTGTGAGGGAGCGAGGGATGCGTTAAAGGAGGAATAGTGCATCGGAAAGGACATAGTCGTATCCCAAAAGAGAATCCTGTTGTTTCCTTAGAAACGTTACTCTCTTAAGAAGGAGATATCATAGAACACATAGTATTTCATAGCGACGCAATTTCTGTGTTAATTCGTCAATGTTAGGGTGCGAGAGATGCGTTAAAGAAGGAATAGTGCATCGGACAGGAGAAACTCGTGTCCCCAAAGAATATTCAATCGTTTCCGTAGAAACGTTACTCAATTTAGAAGGAGATGTCATAGAACCCATAGTATTTCATAGCGACGCAATGTCTGTGTTAATTCGTCAATGTGAGGGACCAAGGGATGCGTTAAAGGAGGAATAGTCCATCGGAAAGGACATAGTCGTATCCCAAAAGAGAATCCTTTTGTTTCCTTACAAACGTTACTCTCTCAAGAAGGAGATGTCTTAGAACCCATAGTATTTCATAGCGACGCAATTTCTGTGTTAATTCGTCAATGTGAGGGAGCGAGGAATGCGTTAAAGGAGGAATAGTGCATCGGAAAGGACATAGTCGTATCCCAAAAGAGAATCCTGTTGTTTCCTTAGAAACGTTACTCTCTTAAGAAGGAGATGTCATAGAACCCATAGTATTTCATAGCGACGCAGTTTCTGTGTTAATTCGTCAATGTGAGGGAGCGAGGGATGCGTTAAAGAAGGAATAGTGCATCGGACAGGGGAAACTCGTGTCCCAAAAGAATATCCAATCGCTTCCGTAGAAACGTACCTCAATTTAGAAGAAGATGTCATAGAACCCATAGTATTATATAGCGACGCAATTTCTGTGTTAATTCGTCAATGTGAGGGCCGAGGGATGCGTTAAAAGAGGAATAGTGCATCGGAAAGGACATAGTCGTATCCCAAAAGGGAATCCTGTTGTTTCCTTAGAAACGTTACTCTCTTATGAAGGAGATGTCATAGAACCCATAGTATTTCATAGCGACGCAATTTCTGTGTTAATTCGCCAATGTGAGGGAGCGTGGGATGCATTAAAGGAGGAATAGTGCATCGGAAAGGACTTAGACGTATCCCAAAAGAGAATCCTTTTGTTTCCTTCGAAACGTTACTCTCTAAAGAAGGAGATGTCATAGAACCCATAGTATTTCATAGCGACGCAATTTTTGTGTTAATTCGTCAATGTGAGGGAGCGAGGGATGCGTTAAAGAAGGAATAGTGCATCGGACAGGAGAAACTCGTATCCCAAAAGAATATCCAATCGTTTCCGTAGAAACGTACCTCAATTTAGAAGGAGATGTCATAGAACCCATAGTATTTCATAGCGACGCAATTTCTGTGTTAATTCGTCAATGTGAGGGACCGAGGGATGCGTTAAAGGAGGAATAGAGCATCGGAAAGGACATAGTCGTATCCCAACAGAGAATCCTCTTGTTTCATTAGAAACGTTACTCTCTTACGAAGGAGATGTCATAGAACCCATAGTATTTCATAGCGACGCAATTTCTGTGTTAACTCGTCAATGTGAGGGAGCGACGGATGCGTTAAAGAAGGAATAGTGCATCAGGAAGGAGAAACTCCTGCCCCAAAAGAGTATCCAATCGTTTCCGTAGAAACGTTACTCAATTTAGAAGGAGATGTCATAGAACCCATAGTATTTCATAGCGACGCAATTTCTGTGTTAATTCGTCAATGTGAGGGAGCGAGGGATGCGTTAAAGGAGGAATAGTGCATCGGAAAGGACATAGTCGTATCCCAAAAGAGAATCCTGTTGTTTCCTTAGAAACGTTACTCTCTTAAGAAGGAGATGTCATAGAACCCATAGTATTTCATAGCGACGCAATTTCTGTGTTAATTCGTCAATGTGAGGGAGCGAGGTATGCGTTAAAGAAGGATTAGTGCATCGGACAGGAGAAACTCGTGTCCCAAAAGAATATCCAATCGTTTCCGTAGAGACGTTACTCAATTTAGAAGGAGATGTCATAGAACCCACAGTATTTCATAGCGACGCAATTTCTGTGTTAATTCGTCAATGTGAGGGAGCGAGGGATGCGTTAAAGGAGGAATAGTGCATCGGAAAAGACATAGTCGTATCCCAAAAGAGAATCCTTTTGTTTCCTTTGAAACGTTACTCTCTTAAGAAGGAGATATCATAGAACACATAGTATTTCATAGCGACGCAATTTCTGTGTTAATTCGTCAATGTGAGGGAGCGAGGGATGCGTTAAAGGAGGAATAGTGCGTCGGAAAAGACATAGTCGTATCCCAAAAGAGAATCCTTTTGTTTCCTTTGAAACGTTACTCTCTTAAGAAGGAGATATCATAGAACACATAGTATTTCATAGCGACGCAATTTCTGTGTTAATTCGTCAATGTGAGGGAGCGAGGGATGCGTTATAGGAGGAATAGTGCATCGGAAAGGAGATAGTCGTATCACAAAAGAGAATCCTTTTGTTTCCTTAGAAACGTTACTCTCTTAATAAGGAGATGTCATAGAACCCATAGTATTTAATAGCGACGCAATTTCTGTGTTAATTCGTCAATGTGAGGGAGCGTGGGATGCGTTAAAGGAGGAATAGTGCATCGGAAAGGACATAGTCGCATCCCAAATGAGAATCCTGTTGTTTCATTAGAAACGTTACTCTCTTAAGAAGGAGATATCATAGAACACATAGTATTTCATAGCGACGCAATTTCTGTGTTAATTCGTCTATGTTAGGGTGCGAGAGATGCGTTAAAGAAGGAATAGTGCATCGGACAGGAGAAACTCGTGTCCCCGAAGAATATCCAATCGTTTCCGTAGAAACGTTACTCAATTTAGAAGGAGATGTCATAGAACCCATAGTATTTCATAGCGACGCAATTTCTGTGTTAATTCGTCAATGTGAGGGAGCGAGGGATGCGTTAAAGAACGAACAGTGCATCGGAAAGGAGAAACTCCTGCCCCAAAAGAATATCCAATCGTTTCCGTAGAAACGTTACTCAATTTAGAAGGAGAAGTCATAGAACCCACAGTATTTCATAGCGACGCAATTTCTGTGTTAATTCGTCAATGTGAGGGAGCGAGGGATGCGTTAAAGGAGGAATAGTGCATCGGAAAGGACATAGTCGTATCCCAAAAGAGAATCCTTTTGTTTCCTTAGAAACGTTACTCTCTTAAAAAGGAGATGTCATAGAATCCATAGTATTTCATAGCGACGCAATTTCTGTGTTAATTCGTCAATGTGAGGGAGCGAGGAATGCGTTAAAGGAGGAATAGTGCATCGGAAAGGACATAGTCGTATCCCAAAAGAGAATCCTGTTGTTTCCTTAGAAACGTTACTCTCTTAAGAAGGAGATGTCATAGAACCCATAGTATTTCATAGCGACGCAATTTCTGTGTTAATTCGTCAATGTGAGGGAGCGAGGTATGCGTTAAAGAAGGAATAGTGCATCGGACAGGGGAAACCCGTGTCCCAAAAGAATATCCAATCGTTTCCGTAGAAACGTACCTCAATTTAGAAGAAGATGTCATAGAACCCATAGTATTATATAGCGACGCAATTTCTGTGTTAATTCGTCAATGTGAGGGCCGAGGGATGCGTTAAAAGAGGAATATTTCATCGGAAACGACATAGTCGTATCCCAAAAGAGAATCCTGTTGTTTCCTTAGAAACGTTACTCTCTTAAGAAGGAGATGTCATAGAACCCATAGTATTTCATAGCGACGCAATTTCTGTGTTAATTCGCCAATGTGAGGGAGCGAGGGATGCGTTAAAGGAGGAATAGTGCATCGGAAAGGACATAGTCGTATCCCAAAAGAAAATCCTGTTGTTTCCATAGAAACGTTACTCTCTTATGAAGGAGATGTCATAGAACCCATAGTATTTCATAGCGACGCAATTTCTGTGTTAATTCGTCAATGTGAGGGAGCGAGGGATGCGTTAAAGGAGGAATAGTGCATCGGAAAGGACATAGTCCTATCCCAAAAGAGAATCCTGTTGTTTCCTTAGAAACGTTACTCTCTTAAGAAGGAGATGTCATAGAAGCCATAGTATTTCATAGCGACGCAATTTCTGTGTTAATTCGTCAATGTGAGGGAGCGAGGGATGCGTTAAAGAAGGAATAGTGCATCGGACAGGGGAAACTCGTGTCCCAAAAGAATATCCAATCGTTTCCGTAGATACGTTACTCAATTTAGAAGGAGATGTCATAGAACCCATAGTATTTCATAGCGACGCAATTTCTGTGTTAATTCGTCAATGTGAGGGAGCGAGGGATGCGTTAAAGTAGGAATAGTGCATCGGAAAAGACATAGTCGTATCCCAAAAGAGAATCCTTTTGTTTCCTTAGAAACGTTACTCTCTTAAGAAGGAGATATCATAGAACACATAGTATTTCATAGCGACGCAATTTCTGTGTTAATTCGTCAATGTGAGGGAGCGAGGGATGCGTTAAAGAAGGAGTAGTGCATCGGACAGGAGAAACTCGTGTCCCCAAAGAATATCCAATCGTTTTCGTAGAAACGTTACTCAATTTAGAAGGAGATGTCATAGAACCCATAGTATTTAATAGCGACCCAATTTCTGTGTTATTTCGTCAATGTGAGGGAGCGAGGGATGCGTTAAAGAAGGAATAGTGCATCGGAAAGGAGAAACTCCTGCCCCAAAAGAATATCCAATCGTTTCCGTAGAAACGTTACTCAATTTAGAAGGAGATGTCATAAAACCCATAGTATTTCATAGCGATGCAATTTCTGTGTCGATTCGTCAATGTGAGGGAGCGAGGGATGCGTTAAAGGAGGAATAGTGCATCGGAAAGGACATATTCGTATCACAAAAGAGAATCCTTTTGTTTCCTTAGAAACGTTACTCTCTTAATAAGGAGATATCATAGAACCCATAGTATTTCATAGCGACGCAATTTCTGTGTTACTTCGACAATGTGAGGGAGCGAGGGATGTGATAAAGGTGGAATAGTATATCGGAAAGGACATAGTCGTATCCCAAAAGAGAATCCTGTTGTTTCGTTAGAAACGTTACTCTCTTAAAAAGATATGTTGTAGAACCCATAGTATTTCATAGCGACGCAATTTCTGTGTTAATTCGTCAATGTGAGGGAGCGAGGGATGCGTTAAAGAAGGAATAGTGCATCGGACAGAAGAAACTCGTGTCCCAAAAAAATATCCAATCGTTTCCGTAGAAACGTTACTCAATTTAGAAGGAAATGTCATAGAACTCATAGTATTTCATAGCGACGCAATTTCTATGTTAATTCGTCAATGTGAGGGAGCGAGGGATGCGTTAAAGGAGGAATAGTGCATCGGAAAGGACATAGTCGTATCCCAAAAGAGAATCGTGTTTTTTCCTTAGAAACGTTACTCTCTTAAGAAGGAGATGCCATAGAACCCATAGTATTTCATAGCGACGCAATTTCTGTGTTAATCAGTCAATGTCAGGGAGCGAGGGATGCGTTAAAGAAGGAATAGTGCATCGGACAGGAGAAACTCGTGTCCCAAATGAATATCCAATCGTTTCCGTAGAAACGTTACTCAATTTAGAAGGAGATGTCATAGAACCCATAGTATTTCATAGCGACGCAATTTCTGTGTTAATTCGTCAATGTGAGAGAGCGAGGGATAGTGCATCGGAAAGGACATAGTCGTATCCCAAAGGAGAATCCTTTTGTTTCCTTAGAAACGTTACTCTCTTAAGAAGAAGATGTCATAGAACCCATAGTGTTTCATAGCGACTCAATTTCGGTGTTAATTCGTCAATGTGAGGGAGCGAGGGATGCGTTAAAGGAGGAATAGGGCATCGGACAGGGGAAACTCGTGTCCCAAAAGAATATCCAATCGTTTCTGTAGAAACGTTACTCAATTTAGAAGGAGATGTCATAGAACACATAGTATTTCATAGCGACGCAATTTCTGTGTTAATTCGTCAATGTGAGGGAGCGAGGGATGCGTTAAAGAAGGAATAGTGCATCGGACAGGAGAAACTCGTGTCCCGAAAGAATATCCAATCGTTTCCGTAGAAACGTACCTCAATTTAGAAGGAGATGTCATAGAACCCATAGTATTTCATAGCGACGCAATTTCTGTGTTAATTCGTCAATGTGAGGGAGCGTGGGATGCGTTAAAGGAGGAATAGTGCATCGGAAAGGACATTGACGTATCCCAAATCAGAATCCTGTTGTTTCCTTAGAAACGTTACTCTCTTAAGAAGGAGATGTCATAGAACCCATAGTATTTCATAGCGACGCAATTTCTGTGTTAATTCGTCAATGGGGGGGAGCGAGGGATGCGTTAAAGGAGGAATAGTGCATCGGAAAGGACATAGTCGTATCCCAAAAGAGAATCCTGTTGTTTCCTTAGAAACGTTACTCTCTCAAGAAGGAGATGTCATAGAACCCATAGCATTTCATAGCGGCGCAATTTCTGTGTTAATTCGTCAATGTGAGGGAGCGAGGAATGCGTTAAAGTAGGAATAGTGCATCGGACAGGGGAAACTCGTGTCCCAAAAGAATATCCAATCGTTTCCGTAGAAACGTTACTCAATTTAGAAGGAGATGTCATAGAACCCATAGTATTTCATAGCGACGCAATTTCTGTATTAATTCGTCAATGTGAGGGAGCGTGTGATGTGTTAGAAGGAGGAATAGTGCATCGGAAAGAACATAGACGTATCCCAAATGAGAATCCTTTTGTTTCCTTAGAAACGTTACTCTCTTAAGAAGGAGATGTCATAGAACCCATAGTATTTCATAGCGACGCAATTTCTGTGTTAATTCGTCAATGTGAGGGAGCGAGGGATGCATTAAAGAAGGAATAGTGCATCGGACAGGAGAAACTCGTGTCCCAAAAGAATATCCAATCGTTTCCGTAGAAACGTTACTCAATTTAAAAGGAGATGTCATAGAACCCATAGTATTTCATAGCGAAGCAATATCTGTGTTAATTCGTCAATGTGAGGGAGCGAGGAATGCGTTAAAGAAGGAATAGTGCATCGGACAGGAGAAACTCGTGTCCCAAAAAAATATCCAATCGTTTCCGTAGAAACGTTACTCAATTTAGAAGGAGATGTCATAGAACCCATAGTATTTCATAGCGACGCAATTTCTGTGTTAATTCGTCAATGTGAGGGAGCGAGGGATGCGTTAAAGGAGGAATAGTGCATCGGAAAGGACATAGACGTATCCCAAATGAGAATCCTTTTGTTTCCTTAGAAACGTTACTCTCTTAAGAAGGAGATGTCATAGAACCCATAGTATTTCATAGCGACGCAATTTCCGTGTTAATTCGTCAATGTTATGGAGCGAGGGATGCGTTAAAGGAGGAATAGTGCATCGGAAAGGACATAGACGTATCCCAAATGAGAATCCTTGTAACAAATAAAAAATATAAAATAAAATGATAATAAAATATAATAATAATAATTTGTAATAATAATGATTGTTTGTTTGGATAAGTAATTGAAGGATTAAAATTTTACGCCGTGAATTTATCGAGCTTCGCACGTCTGAAGATGTTCGGAACGTAGCCAGGGCTCATTATGTATTTTTTTTGTAGACAGAGTCTGATATCTGACCTCAGCTTCAATCATGAAGATGGAGTGACTAAAACTACTAAAACAAAGCAAAGCATAAGATTAAATAAACATATATTCATTTCAACACATACATTACGATATAAATTACACTTACGTAAAATTCTAGATAAATAATGGCAGATCATTCACAAATGAGAGCGACTTATTAATTCTTCGCCTCTTTTCTGCTAATAAATATCAATATGGCTAACTGTGGAGCCGCACAAAATATTAAATCCTTCTAGGACAACGAATGACATGAGAGTGTTGATGCCTACTCGCTGTGACAAGAGAGCGGTGTTAATTGCTTTATTTTGCATTCTCTTGTCTTAAAAAATCGATACATATAATCTAAGTTAACTAACTTAAATATTATCTGTGCTCTAGTGCAAATGGTTCCTTAAACTGCCCCCCAAATTGCGAGAGCAAAGGTGTACCACCTGCAGCTGAGCAATTTGTTGACGTATTTTCTTTATGTGTCATGTCATGAATCATAAGTTATTACGTATCTTGTTTCACAGATTCAACATACTTAAAATATCATAAAATGTCATACATCCACAAAAATACATAAATAATAATTACATACAAGATCAATGAAAGTGAAAAGAAAAAATAAAAATATTCGCTTCCGAGCAGTATTGAACTCAGGAACTGCAGTATGAGAGACTAGCGAAGTGGCTCAGCGCTATCACTGCTAGCGTGCATACAGTTCTAAATTTTATGTAACAGTTCTACACAGACTGTAACGAATTTCATAGTTCGTATTCACTTGTGCTGTTACTTTGTAAAAATTTTGTTGGGCATATAGTCCGTTGTTCTCTTTCACTTCAAAATGTTATTACACATGTTCATTCAATAAATAAAATTAATTAATGGTTTTGTGCATATTCAGAGATATGTGAACATATTCTCTTTAGAATGTCACTTGGTAGTAAAGGTTTATACTGTGCTAAAGTCTTTGCACTTTAAAATAAATGTCACGTGTCACACGTTTTGTTTACATTGAGACGAAAGTTCTTGAAGAAACAAGTTGGAGATCAAGAATCTCGCAACGAAGCGTGCTTTGGAAGACATAGTTAAAATGTGGTTTCGTCGTGGTAGGAATTCATGGTGTCAGTGGTTCCATACTGACCAGTCCGTGTTACATCTACTCAATAACCTCCATATTTCGTCTTCCAAAAAGCGTATGTCGTCTCCTGGATATTGTGTCGTCGTTTCGTCGAAAAGTGTGCCGTGGTTTTGCTACTCACGTCACCTATAGTGTCCCATCATGAGCGCAGTGAACCTTTTTTTTTATATTTGCACACAACTTGTTCATACATTGTTCGTTGCAAAACAAAATGTTCGTTCACAACAGAGAGCACAAAACATAACAAATATCACTTCACTTTGAGTACAGTTTTCTGTTACATATTTACATAGATATAAAAATTTTCTGTGAAACATGTATCTATACATTTACACTACATTGTTTCGTAATACATATACATATTTTATATTTTTCAATTGCATTAAACTAGATATTTACAAGTACATATGGGTCAGACATAAAAAAAAATTATCTAATAGGTTCAGTGTATTGTGATACATTCAGAAAATCTATTTTCTTTTATAGGTCTCTTCCCCTTTTTAATAAAGTTTTCCTTTTAAGTATATTTTCCATTACATCAGTACTACACGTTAAGTGTTCTTCCTCATTAAATGTTTCCTGCACCATAAACTTTCATAATAGGTTAGAAAACATCCTTGAGATGATCTGTCCTGAAAAGTCATGATTACAATAAGACACGACACGTCACATCCACAATCAATTCCAAATTAGCACATGCACAAAGTATCATTTACTAATAAAATAAATTATATAGCCTTGCTCAATTAATCTCATTTGTCATTTCCTGTAGAGTGTTTTTTTTTTTTTTTGTGCATGTTGTGTTCATGTGGATTGTGGTGTGAGTGTGAATAGCAAATCAAGTGTCTATCATGCCAATTAATGTATCAGGTTCAGAGCAGCAATTGTCTCCGGTCATTTAGTCTGTCAGCTTGTCTGCAAGGTATTAACAAATATAATCAGTAACTGTGCTTTGCATGAAAATTGTTAGTTCTTCCTGTGTCTTATCTTCTTGCTGCTGCTGCTGCTGCTGTTACTGCTGGTGCTGTAAAATGTAGATACTTAAGATTATAGCTTATATCTTCTTCTTCTTCCAGCATGAAGTACCAGATGTGACTTACCTTGTTTTTGTATCAGCATACTCTGCTAAGGGCTAAAAGTTTTCAAATCTTTATGAGGGTACAAACCTAAAATTCTCTTATTCTTGGGGTTTTGTAACAGATATGGTCCAGGGTGTGGTATATCAATGATTGTGTAAGGACCTTCATATAGCGGACGCCACTTAACATTACGTTTTAGAGGTAATGACGATTTGTAGTGGGTCTTAAGTAAAACTTGCATGCCTATTGTAAAGTTTTGCCTTCTTTTCAAATTAGCACCATAGTTCTTATTTCTAATGTCAGCTTGTTCAGTAATTGCCATGAGTACTTCCCTTACCTTTTCCTCGTGTGAAGGTTTGGTGTCAGAAAATTTTGGTAGTGGGTTGCTCCATTCATTAGTTTCCTTTGTGTCAAACATGATTTCTCTGGGAGTGTAGGGTGTGTTGTATATATTTAAATTGTTGTGTATTTCCTCAAAAAGTGCTAGGTAATGTATCCAGTTTGTGTGCTGTGTTGAGGTATAAGTTCTCATGAATCTATTTAATTCTCTAAAAACTCTCTCACAAGGGTTGGCTGATGCATGAAACTTTGAAATAAAGATGCTCTTAATGTTGTTGTCCTTTAGAAATTTTCTCCAGGTGAATCCTGCATAATACTTGGCGTTATCTGATAGAATGGCTTTAGGTTTTCCACAGTATGGCATGTTATCATTTGTGAATCTTCTGATGATGGTGTTTGCTGTGGGTGACTTAATGGCAAAAAGTTTGATGTGCTTAGAAAATATGTCATAAAATGCTAGAATGTATTTGCAACCTCCGATGCTAGTTGGATGAGGTCCGCTAACATCTGTACAAAGTATCTCTCTAGGTCCAGTAGGTAAGATAGAGTGCAAATCTGTTTTGGTGGATTGATTTTGTGGCTTGGATTTTTGACATATGAGACATTTGCTGATAACATCATGTATTTTTCTTCTCATGTTTGGGAAATAGCAATATGTATGTAACTTGTTTAGACATTTCTTTGTTCCGTAGTGTCCCCAAACTGTGTGAGTGTGTGCAACGAGATTGTGTACAGAATCTTGTGGTATGCAAACGCACCAGTTAGTAGCATTTGTGTGTCTTTTGTAGAAAAGTATGTTGTTGTGTAACATGTATCTGTCTTGTAAAGTGTCATTGTGTTGTTGTACTATGATTTGTTTTATTTTGTACCAGTGTGGATCTGAATCTTGTAGTGTTGCCATGTTCTTGCATAGGTCTATGTAGTATTGTGTAAACTGTTTGTCTTGCATGAGTAGTATTCTGTAATCGTGTGTGTTCTCAAAGTCTGTATTGTTATGTTGTAATCCTTGCGGTAGTCTTGAAAGTGTGTCAGCTATTATATTGTCTTTTCCCTTGATGTGCTTGATTTCAAAAGAGTAATTCTGTAATGCAAGTGCCCATCGTGTAAGTCTAGGATGAATGAGTTTACATGACAAAAGGAATGTAAGTGCTTGATGGTCAGTGTATATAATGGTGTGTCTTCCATACAGATAATAATTAAACTTTTTAAATGCCCATATAATAGATAATGTTTCCAATTCTGTGGTGGAGTAAGATCTTTCACATTCCGTTGAAGTACGACTGGCAAAACCAATGATCTTAATACGTTCTGAAGTTTCTGTATAAACAAGTTGAAATAAACAACATCCCAAACCAATGTTTGATGCATCACAAGCAATACAAAAGTTCAAATTGAAGTCTGGATGTCCCAGCATGTTAGAATTTACTAAGGCTTCTTTGATTTTAGTAAAGTCATTTTCACAGTCTTGGTTCCAAATCCATACCTGGTTCTTCTTTAATAAGTTTAGTAAGTATCTGCTATTGAGTAACTGTTTAGGTATGAATCGTCTGAAAAACGAGCATAGACCGAGAAATGATTTTAACTGTTTCTTATTAGTGGGACTGGGGAAATGTCTGATAGCATCTAATTTTGACGGGTCAGGTTTAATGCCTTGTGTGTTGATGATGTGTCCTAGGTATTTGATCTCACAACAAGCAAATCTAGATTTACAAATATTGGCAGTGATACCAGCTTGTGTGAATCTGCATAGTAAAGTGTTCAGGGTATCAGTGTGATCCTTCCAGGTTTTTGAGGCAATCAGTATGTCATCTACATAGTGTGTAACAGTTTCTAGTAAATCATCACCGAGTACAGAGTTTAGTGCAGTAATGAATACTCCTGAGCTTACATTTAGGCCAAATGGTAATACACAAAATTGATAAGTTCTGCCACCAAACATAAAGGCTGTATATTTTCTGGATTCTTTGCTTATTAGCACCTGCCAAAACGAATTTTTAAGGTCTATTGTAGAGAAATATTTTGCATCCAAGAACTTCTGAAGTTGTTCGTCAAGATTTTTTGGTTGTGTCCTCACAGGTAAGATAATTTGGTTGATAGCTCTTGCATCTAATACTAACCTGATACTTCCATTGTGTCTTTTCACTACATGCAAAGGGCTACAATATGGAGATGTTGATGGTTCTATAATATTCCATGTAATCATTTTCTTTAGTTCTTCCCAAACTGCAGGTCGCAGAGCTAGAGGTACATTGTATGACTTGTGGTAATAGATTTGGTGAGGCTTGACTTCAATCGTATACATATATGTGTTGATCCTACCTGGCTTACTAGTGAAAACATCCTTATTCTTAAGTAAAATATGTTTAAGCTGGGATCTCTCCTCTACATTAATAGCATCACATTCTGATAACTTAGAATTAATTTGTGTAAGTACATCATTCACTCCCTCACCGTGTGATACAGGTTGTTGTGTGGAATCTATGTCAGTCTCACGTATAATCTGTATCTTGTAGCCAGAACAGTGCTTGTTATGGTCTACTAGTCGAGTGTCCAAGTTCAAAACTATGTCTCTGCCTTCATACTTAAAATAACAAATGCCTTTGGAGAAGTCTATAGTACAGTCCTTCTCGCAAAGAAAATCAATACCCAATATACAATTGGCAGCAAGGTTTTGGACAACTAGGAAAGGCCATTGTACGATTACATTTCCCATATTAACAGTCACAAATACCTGCTTATTAACTCTACTTGACTTATTACCTAATGCAGTTAATATTAAACAGTTCTGAACTGGGAACTCTGGTATCTTAGAAGTTTTCTTCATCATAGTATAAAAATTGTGAGAAATCACACTGACAGCAGCTCCTGTATCAATAATTATGTTAGTAGGTATACCTCCTACAATGCCTGAGGTGGAAGACAGTACAAATCTTTTCTTTACATTGTGACATTGTGTGTTGTCATTTATCAGATCATCAGCTAGGTTTCCACTTTCATTATATCTTAAGAAGAGTGTAGGCAACTCTTGTTGTGTAAATGTTAGTTTTTCTTGTTTCACAGTTTCACTAGCAAGTGCGTATTCAAACATAGTTTCTAAATTGAAGTTGCCCCCCAAATGTTCCTCAGTCACGACCTGGGGCTCAGTAATGACTGGTTCTAGTTTACCTGGTTTGTCTGGTCATTGGTAAGTGTAGTTGTAGTTTCATTAGCTACCTCAATAATATTTACATTTGAATATTGTCTTTGCCAATCGCCTGTCTGTTTTCGGTTGGCTGAAGTCACTTGTTGGTTTGTGTTGCTTGTTTGTGCAAAATTCCCTTGTGGCATCTGAATATGATTTTGTGGTAGCGATTGCTGTGTTTGCCACTGTCTCACATAATACTGGTTGTCGTTCTGGTTAAAGTGCGGTGTAAGTGTTCCATTTCTTGTGTAATCTGTGTTGTTGTTTCTTTGCCAGTGTTTCTGTTTTGCTTTGTGTGCGTTGTTGTTTCCACTATTCCTTCTTGAATTAAAATTGTTGTTTCTTCGTTTTTTGTACGGGTTATCTCCCTGTGTATAGTCGTAGTTGTTGTTTGTGTGCAGCTGTGAGTTGTGGTGACTGTTTTGCATATTTACTGTGTGTTGTGAATTTTGCTGCGTGTTTGGTAATGTAGCAATGTAGACATGTTGATTCCTACTGCGTGAGTTGTGTGTTGGTTCTCGTTCTTCATATAGTAAATCAACAGCTTCTAACTTTTCCAAAAAATATTCAGGATCGTCGTCCGGTAAGTACAGTAATTTCTCTTTAATATTAAAAGGAAGTCTTGCTTTCAGTGATCGGATCACATCTTTTGGTTTCACTGGTTCTTTAAGGAAGTGTGTCATGTTTAGGTACTTCTCGAAATATCTGCGCAGGTTGCCGTTTTTAGGATTGAAGTGTTCGGGTTCAGTGACTTGTTTGCGGATACGTTCCTGCACAGTGGGTGACCAAAACTTATTCAAGAAGGCGCGTTCAAACTGCTCGTATGTTACACATCTGTCGCTTTCATGGTAAGCCCAGACAGCAGCGTCCCCTTGAATGTAATCCACAACGTACGCAATGCGTTTGTGGTCGCTCCACGAACGTGGGAATGCGTTCCTAAAAGCTTTTAAGAAGATGACAGGGTGTACAGTGTTTTTGCCTGGTATAAAAGGTTGGAATTTACGGTGCTTGAATAGACTTTCTTCTTCTTTGTTACGTGTTCGTCTGTTTCTTTCCGTGTAATCATTGAATTCTTCCCTGTGTGTACATGGTTCTTCATCAGAATGATAATTGTATTGTATTTCGGGTGATGGGTATCTGTTGCTATGCGTGTCAGTGTATTGTGTATTTGAGTGTTGAAATTCGTGTGTGTACATGTGTTCATTCCCGAATCGAGATTTTCTTCTGTGTGTGTAAAAATGTGTAGTGGGTGTACTATTCTGTTGTGCTTGGCATTGAGTTGTCTTTGTTTGCATATCGTCATCGATTACTTGTCTATTGTTGTTCATGTATTCCACTACAGAATCGTGCACAATATGTGGCAAATTTGTTTTGTATACATTCTTCAAAAATTTCGTCTTTGTGTGCCGTCCATTCTTTAAATTGTGAATTAATGCGAGACAAATGGGGTTCAGCCTCTATCTTTATTGTTGTGTGAATCTGTTTGTGGATGTCAGCTACGTTTGTTTCTATTGTATTCACCTTTAAATTAATTTCGTCACATGCGTGCGTGTTTGATTCTAGTTTGCAATTAATAGTTTCACAGGTTTTTGTCAAGTCATTGATGTGGTTGGCATTGTCGCTTTGTCGTAATTCTAAATTTTCGAATTTTTCCGTAAGATCGTCGACCTGTTTGGAAAGACGTGTATTAATTTCACCTGCCTTTTGAGTCAGTGTGGCGAAGTCTGATTTTATGTCATTTCTGAAGGCTGCATTGTCTGTCATTAATTGTGAGAATTTTTCGTCATTGTCTTGCTTAATATTGGATATGCCTTCCAAAATTGAATTCAGTATAGCGCTAAAATTTTGATTGCAAAATGAGCTTGCCCCCGCCGCGTCATTAGACGTGACGTGGTCTCTCAGGTTTGGTTCTGAATTGCTCCTCTCGGCGTTTATTTGTGTCTGTAGCGGATTATTTTGATGTGTTTGCGTGTCTGTATTAATTTCTGTGTCTGAATGTGTCTGTGTATCCATGTTTGCATTACTTGATTGTTGTTCCATTGTGTACTGGTGTCGAGATTTTACCATATCGTGAATAAATTGTGTGCAAGAAAAAAATCGTTTAAACGCGTAGTGTGAAAATTTACTGCCTATGTGTGTGTTTAAATGACTGAGAATGATTGAGAGATGACTTTAAAGATCGAAAGTAGCATACGTGTTAATGGTGACTAGCCATGTTGCTTGAATCTTGTACAATGTCGGCCATATTGTGCAATGTAACTTGCGTATTGTTGGATCGGAATGTAATCGTCTGAATAATGAGATTTCGTGGAATTTGGAAAAAATTACTGAATGGAAACTGAATACTGAATTTAATGCTGAGAAAAATAATTTTGAATGAAAAATGTGCTTGGAATCAATTGTGGATGCGCGAGTGCTGCGTCTTACCGTACATATCGTCTTGATGAGAAGATTGCATTTCCAGTCCAATTTGTCTCCAGATTTTATTCGTTTTCTTCAATATTCTCGTCACATAGGTTGTTACCGGTCAGGATGTACATGAAAAAGAACAATTAGTTGTAGTACAGATACAATAATGAGTCCTGGCACATAGTCGCCAATGTAACAAATAAAAAAATATAAAATAAAATAATACTAAAATATATTAATAATAATTTGTAATAATAATGATTGTTTGTTTGGATAAGTAATTGAAGGATTAAAATTTTACGCCGTGAATTTATCGAGCTTCGCACGTCCGAAGATGTACGGAACGTAGCCAGGGCTCATTATGTATTTTTTTTGTAGACAGAGTCTGATATCTGACCTCAGCTTCAATCATGAAGATGGAGTGACTAAAACTACTAAAACAAAGCAAAGCATAAGATTAAATAAACATATATTCATTTCAACACATACATTACGATATAAATTACACTTACGTAAAATTCTAGATAAATAATGGCAGATCATTCACAAATGAGAGCGACTTATTAATTCTGCGCCTCTTTTCTGCTAATAAATATCAATATGGCTAACTGTGGAGCCGCACAAAATATTAAATCCTTCTAGGACAACGAATGACATGAGAGCGTTGATGCCTACTCGCTGTGACAAGAGAGCGGTGTTAATTGCTTTATTTTGCATTCTCTTGTCTTAAAAAATCGATAAATATAATCTAAGTTAACTAACTTAAATATTATCTGTGCTCTAGTGCAAATGGTTCCTTAAATCCTGTTGTTTCCTTAGAAACGTTACTCTCTTAAGAAGGAGATGTCATAGAACCCATAGTATTTCATAGCGACGCAATTTCTGTGTTAATTCGTCAATGTGAGGGAGCGAGGGATGCGTTAAAGGAGGAATAGTGCATCGAAAAGGAAATAGTCGTATCCCGAAAGAGAATCCTGTTGTTTCCTTAGAAACGTTACTCTCTTAAGAAGGAGATGTCATAGAACACAAAGTATTTCATAGCGACGCAATTTCTGTGTTAATTCGTCAATGTGAGGGAGTGAGGGATGCGTTAAAGGAGGAATAGTGCATCGGAAAGGACATAGTCGTATCCCAAAAGAAAATCCTGTTGTTTCCATAGAAACGTTACTCTCTTAAGAAGGAGATGTCATAGAACCCATAGTATTTCATAGCGACGCAATTTCTGTGTTAATTCGTCAATGTGAGGGAGCGAGGGATGCGTTAAAGATGGAATAGTGCATCGGAAAGGAGAAACTCCTGCCCCAAAAAAATATCCAATCGTTTCCGTAGAAACGTTACATCAATTTAGAAGGAGATCTCGTAGAACCCATAGTATTTCATAGCGACGCAATTTCTGTGTTAATTCGTCAATGTGAGTGAGCGAGGAATGCGTTAAAGGAGGAATAGTGCATCGGAAAGGACATAGTCGTATCCCAAAAGAGAATCCTTTTCTTTCCTTAGAAACATTACTCTCTTAAAAAGGAGATGTCATAGATCCCATAGTATTTCATAGCGACGCAATTTCTGTGTTAATTCGTCAATGTGAGGGAGCGAGGGATGCGTTAAAGAAGGAATAGTGCATCGGACAGCAGAAACTCGTGTCCCAAAAGAATATCCAATCGTTTCCGTAGAAACGTACCTCAACGTAGAAGGAGATGTCATAGAACCCATGGTATTTCATAGCGACGCAATTTCTGTGTTAATTCGTCAATGTGAGGGACCGAGGGATGCGTTAAAGGAGAAATAGTGCATCGGAAAGGACATAGTCGTATCCCAAAAGAGATTCCTTTTGTTTCCTTAGAAACGTTACTCTCTTAAGAAGGAGATGTCATAGAACCCAAAGTATTTCATAGCGACGCAATTTCTGTGTTAATTCGTCAATGTGAGGGAGCGAGGGATGCGTTAAAGGAGGAATAGTGCATCGGAAAGGACATAGTCGTATCCCAAAAAAGAATCCTGTTGTTTCCTTAGAAACGTTACTCTCTTAAGAAGGAGATGTCATAGAACCCATAGTATTTCATAGCGGCGCAATTTCTGTGTTAATTCGTCAATGTGAGGGAGCGAGGGATGCGTTAAAGAAGGAATAGTGCATCGGACAGGGAAAACTCGTGTCCCAAAAGAATATCCAATCGTTTCCGTAGAAACGTTACTCAATTTAGAAGGAGATGTCATAGAACCCATAGTATTTCATAGCGACGCAATTTCTGTATTAATTCGTCAATGTGAGGGAGCGTGTGATGCGTTAGAAGGAGGAATAGTGCATCGGAAAGAACATAGACGTATCCCAAATGAGAATCCTTTTGTTTCCTTAGAAACGTTACTCTCTTAAGAAGGAGATGTTATAGAACCCATAGTATTTCATAGCGACGCAATTTCTGTGTTAATTCGTCAATGTGAGGGAGCGAGGGATGCATTAAAGAAGGAATAGTGCATCGGACAGGAGAAACTCGTGTCCCAAAAGAATATCCAATCGTTTCCGTAGAAACGTTACTCAATTTAGAAGGAGATGTCATAGAACCCATAGAATTTCATAGCGACGCAATTTCTGTGTTAATTCGTCAATGGGAGGGACCGAGGGATGCGTTAAAGGAGGAATAGTGCATCGGAAAGGACATAGTCGTATCCCAAAAGAGAATCCTGTTGTTTGCTTAGAAACGTTACTCGCTTAAGAAGGAGATGTCATAGGACCCATAGTATTTCATAGCGACTCAATTTCTGTGTTAATTCGTCAATGTGAGACAGCGAGGGAAGCGTTAAAGGAGGAATAGTGCATCGGAAAGGACATAGTCGTATCCCAAAAGAGAATCCTGTTGTTTCCTTAGAAACGTTACTCACTTAAGAAGGAGATGTCATAGAACACATAGTATTTCATTGCGACGCAATTTCTGTGTTAATTCGTCAATGTGAGAGAGCGAGGGATGCGTTAAAGAAGAAATAGTGCATCGGACAGGAGAAACTCCTGTACCAAAAGAATATGCAATCGTTTCCGTAGAAACGTTACTCAATTTAGAAGGAGATGTCATAGAACCCATAGTATTTCATAGCGACGCAATTTCTGTGTTAATTCGTCAATGTGAGGGAGCGAGGGAAGCGTTAAACGAGGAATAGAGCATCGGAAAGGACATAGTCGTATGCCAAAAGAGAATCCTGTTGTTTAATTAGAAACGTTACTCACTTAAGAAGGAGATATCATAGAACACATAGTATTTCATAGCGACGCAATTTCTGTGTTAATTCGTCAATGTGAGGGAGCGAGGGATGCGTTAAAGAAGGAATAGTGCTTCGGACAGGAGAAACTCGTGCCCCCAAAGAATGTCCAATCGTTTCCGTAGAAACGTTACTCAATTTAGAAGCAGATGTCATAGAACCCATAGTATTTCATAGCGACGCAATTTCTGTGTTAATTCGTCAATGTGAGGGAGCGAGGGATGCGTTAAAGAAGGAGTAGTGCATCGGACAGGGGAAACTCGTGTCCCAAAAGAATATCCAATCGTTTCTGTAGAAACGTTACTCAATTTAGAAGGAGATGTCATAGAACCCATAGTATTTCATAGCGACGCAATTTCTGTGTTAATTCGTCAATGTGAGGGACCGAGGGATGCGTTAAAGGAGGAATAGTGCATCGGAAAGGACATAGTCGTATCCCCAAAGAGAAGCCTTTTGTATCCTTAGTAACGTTACTCTCTTAAGAAGGAGATGTCGTAGAACTCATAGTATTTCATAGCGACGCAATTTCTGTGTTAATTCGTCAATGTGAGGGAGCGAGGGATGCGTTAAAGAAGAAATAGTGCATCGGACAGGGGAAACTCGTGTCCCAAAAGAATATCCAATCGTTTCCGTAGAAACGTTTCTCAATTTAGAAGGAGATGTCATAGAACCCATAGTATTTCATAGCGACGCAATTTCTGTGTTAATTCGTCAATGTGAGGGAGCGTGGGATGCGTTAAAGGAGGAATAGTGCATCGGAAAGGACATTGACATATCCCAAATCAGAATCCTGTTGTTTCCGTAGAAACGTTACTCTCTTAAGAAGGAGATGTCATAGAACCCATAGTATTTCATAGCGACGCAATTTCTGTGTTAATTCGTCAATGTGAGGGAGCGAGGGATGCCTTAAAGAAGAAATAGTGCATCGGACAGGAGAAACTCCTGTACCAAAAGAATATCCAATCGTTTCCGTAGTAACGTTACTCAATTTAGAAGGAGATGTCATAGAACACATAGTATTTCATAGCGACGCAATTTCTGTGTTAATTCGTCAATGTGAGGGAGCGAGGGATGCGTTAAAGGAGGAATAGTGCATCGGAAAGGACATAGTCGTATCCCAAAAGAGAATCCTGTTGTTTCCTTAGAAACGTTACTCTCTTAAGAAGGAGATGTCATACAACAAATAGTAGTTCATAGCGGCGCAATTTCTGTGTTAATTCGTCAATGTGAGGGAGCGAGGGATGCGTTAAAGAAGGAATAGTGCATCGGACAGGGAAAACTCGTGTCCCAAAAGAATATCCAATCGTTTCCGTAGAAACGTTACTCAATTTAGAAGGAGATGTCATAGAACCCATAGTATTTCATAGCGACAAAATTTCTGTATTAATTCGTCAATGTGAGGGAGCATGTGATGCGTTAGAAGGAGGAATAGTGCATCGGAAAGAACATAGACGTATCCCAAATGAGAACCCTTTTGTTTCCTTAGAAACGTTACTTTCTTAAGAAGGAGATGTCATAGAACCAATAGTATTTCATAGCGACGCAATTTCTGTGTTAATTCGTCAATGTGAGGGAGCGAGGGATGCATTAAAGAAGGAATAGTGCATCGGACAGGAGAAACTCGTGTCCCAAAAGAATATCCAATCGTTTCCGTAGAAACGTTACTCAATTTAGAAGGAGATGTCATAGAACCCATAGTATTTCATAGCGACGCAATTTCTGTGTTAATTCGTCAATGGGAGGGAGCGAGGGATGCGTTAAGGAGGAATAGTGCATCGGAAAGGACATAGTCGTATCCCAAAAGAGAATCCTGTTGTTTGCTTAGAAACGTTACTCTCTTAAGAAGGAGATGTCATAGGACCCATAGTATTTCATAGCGACTCAATTTCTGTGTTAATTCGTCAATGTGAGGGAGCGAGGGAAGCGTTAATGGAGGAATAGTGCATCGGAAAGGACATAGTCGTATCCCAAAAGAGAATCCTGTTGTTTCCTTAGAAACGTTACTCACTTAAGAAGGAGATATCATAGAACACATAGTATTTCATAGCGACGCAATTTCTGTGTTAATTCGTCAATGTGAGGGAGCGTGGGATGCGTTAAAGGAGGAATAGTGCATCGGAAAGGACATTGACGAATCCCAAATCAGAATCCTGTTGTTTCCTTAGAAACGTTACTCTCTTAAGAAGGAGATGTCATAGAACCCATAGTATTTCATAGCGACGCAATTTCTGTGTTAATTCGTCAATGTGAGAGAGCGAGGGATGCGTTAAAGAAGAAATAGTGCATCGGACAGGAGAAACTCCTGTACCAAAAGAATAAGCAATCGTTTCCGTAGAAACGTTACTCAATTTAGAAGGAGATATCATAGAACCCATAGTATTTCATAGCGACGCAATTTCTGTATTAATTCGTCAATGTGAGGGAGCGTGTGATGCGTTAGAAGGAGGAATAGTGCATCGGAAAGAACATAGACGTATCCCAAATGAGAATCCTTTTGTTTCCTTAGAAACGTTACTCTCTTAAGAAGGAGATGTCATAGAACCCATAGTATTTCATAGCGACGCAATTTCTGTGTTAATTCGTCAATGTGAGGGAGCGAGGGATGCATTAAAGAAGGAATAGTGCATCGGACAGGAGAAACTCGTGTCCCAAAAGAATATCCAATCGTTTCCGTAGAAACGTTACTCAATTTAGAAGGAGATGTCATAGAACCCATAGAATTTCATAGCGACGCAATTTCTGTGTTAATTCGTCAATGGGAGGGACCGAGGGATGCGTTAAAGGAGGAATAGTGCATCGGAAAGGACATAGTCGTATCCCAAAAGAGAATCCTGTTGTTTGCTTAGAAACGTTACTCTCTTAAGAAGGAGATGTCATAGGACCCATAGTATTTCATAGCGACTCAATTTCTGTGTTAATTCGTCAATGTGAGACAGCGAGGGAAGCGTTAAAGGAGGAATAGTGCATCGGAAAGGACATAGTCGTATCCCAAAAGAGAATCCTGTTGTTTCCTTAGAAACGTTACTCACTTAAGAAGGAGATGTCATAGAACCCATAGTATTTCATTGCGACGCAATTTCTGTGTTAATTCGTCAATGTGAGAGAGCGAGGGATGCGTTGAAGAAGAAATAGTGCATCGGACAGGAGAAACTCCTGTACCAAAAGAGTATGCAATCGTTTCCGTAGAAACGTTACTCAATTTAGAAGGAGATGTCATAGAACCCATAGTATTTCATAGCGACTCAATTTCTGTGTTAATTCGTCAATGTAAGGGAGCGAGGGAAGCGTTAAACGAGGAATAGAGCATCGGAAAGGACATAGTCGTATGCCAAAAGAGAATCCTGTTGTTTAATTAGAAACGTTACTCACTTAAGAAGGAGATATCATAGAACACATAGTATTTCATAGCGACGCAATTTCTGTGTTAATTCGTCAATGTGAGGGAGCGAGGGATGCGTTAAAGAAGGAATAGTGCTTCGGACAGGAGAAACTCGTGTCCCCAAAGAATGTCCAATCGTTTCCGTAGAAACGTTACTCAATTTAGAAGCAGATGTCATAGAACCCATAGTATTTCATAGCGACGCAATTTCTGTGTTAATTCGTCAATGTGAGGGAGCGAGGGATGCGTTAAAGAAGGAGTAGTGCATCGGACAGGGGAAACTCGTGTCCCAAAAGAATATCCAATCGTTTCTGTAGAAACGTTACTCAATTTAGAAGGAGATGTCATAGAACCCATAGTATTTCATAGCGACGCAATTTCTGTGTTAATTCGTCAATGTGAGGGACCGAGGGATGCGTTAAAGGAGGAATAGTGCATCGGAAAGGACATAGTCGTATCCCCAAAGAGAAGCCTTTTGTATCCTTAGTAACGTTACTCTCTTAAGAAGGAGATGTCGTAGAACTCATAGTATTTCATAGCGACGCAATTTCTGTGTTAATTCGTCAATGTGAGGGAGCGAGGGATGCGTTAAAGAAGAAATAGTGCATCGGACAGGGGAAACTCGTGTCCCAAAAGAATATCCAATCGTTTCCGTAGAAACGTTTCTCAATTTAGAAGGAGATGTCATAGAACCCATAGTATTTCATAGCGACGCAATTTCTGTGTTAATTCGTCAATGTGGGGGAGCGTGGGATGCGTTAAAGGAGGAATAGTGCATCGGAAAGGACATTGACATATCCCAAATCAGAATCCTGTTGTTTCCTTAGAAACGTTACTCTCTTAAGAAGGAGATGTCATAGAACCCATAGTATTTCATAGCGACGCAATTTCTGTGTTAATTCGTCAATGTGAGGGAGCGAGGGATGCCTTAAAGAAGAAATAGTGCATCGGACAGGAGAAACTCCTGTACCAAAAGAATATCCAATCGTTTCCGTAGTAACGTTACTCAATTTAGAAGGAGATGTCATAGAACACATAGTATTTCATAGCGACGCAATTTCTGTGTTAATTCGTCAATGTGAGGGAGCGAGGGATGCGTTAAAGGAGGAATAGTGCATCGGAAAGGACATAGTCGTATCCCAAAAGAGAATCCTGTTGTTTCCTTAGAAACGTTACTCTCTTAAGAAGGAGATGTCATAGAACCCATAGTATTTCATAGCGGCGCAATTTCTGTGTTAATTCGTCAATGTGAGGGAGCGAGGGATGCGTTAAAGAAGGAATAGTGCATCGGACAGGGAAAACTCGTGTCCCAAAAGAATATCCAATCGTTTCCGTAGAAACGTTACTCAATTTAGAAGGAGATGTCATAGAACCCATAGTATTTCATAGCGACGCAATTTCTGTATTAATTCGTCAATGTGAGGGAGCGTGTGATGCGTTAGAAGGAGGAATAGTGCATCGGAAAGAACATAGACGTATCCCAAATGAGAATCCTTTTGTTTCCTTAGAAACGTTACTCTCTTAAGAAGGAGATGTCATAGAACCCATAGTATTTCATAGCGACGCAATTTCTGTGTTAATTCGCCAATGTGAGGGAGCGAGGGATGCATTAAAGAAGGAATAGTGCATCGGACAGGAGAAACTCGTGTCGCAAAAGAATATCCAATCGTTTCCGTAGAAACGTTACTCAATTTAGAAGGAGATGTCATAGAACCCATAGTATTTCATAGCGACGCAATTTCTGTGTTAATTCGTCAATGGGAGGGAGCGAGGGATGCGTTAAAGGAGGAATAGTGCATCGGAAAGGACATAGTCGTATCCCAAAAGAGAATCCTGTTGTTTGCTTAGAAACGCTACTCTCTTAAGAAGGAGATGTCATAGGACCCATAGTATTTCATAGCGACTCAATTTCTGTGTTAATTCGTCAATGTGAGGGAGCGAGGGAAGCGTTAATGGAGGAATAGTGCATCGGAAAGGACATAGTCGTATCCCAAAAGAGAATCCTTTTGTTTCCTTAGAAACGTTACTCACTTAAGAAGGAGATATCATAGAACACATAGTATTTCATAGCGACGCAATTTCTGTGTTAATTCGTCAATGTGAGGGAGCGAGGGATGCGTTAAAGAAGGAATAGTGCTTCGGACAGGAGAAACTCGTGTCCCCAATGAATGTCCAATCGTTTCCGTAGAAACGTTACTCAATTTAGAAGGAGATGTCATAGAACCCATAGTATTTCATAGCGACGCAATTTCTGTGTTAATTCGTCAATGTGAGGGAGCGTGGGATGCGTTAAAGGAGGAATAGTGCATCGGAAAGGACATTGACGAATCCCAAATCAGAATCCTGTTGTTTCCTTAGAAACGTTACTCTCTTAAGAAGGAGATGTCATAGAACCCATAGTATTTCATAGCGACGCAATTTCTGTGTTAATTCGTCAATGTGAGGGAGCGTGGGATGCGTTAAAGGAGGAATAGTGCATCGGAAAGGACATTGACGAATCCCAAATCAGAATCCTGTTGTTTCCTTAGAAACGTTACTCACTTAAGAAGGAGATATCATAGAACACATAGTATTTCATAGCGACGCAATTTCTGTGTTAATTCGTCAATGTGAGGGAGCGAGGGATGCGTTAAAGAAGGAATAGTGCTTCGGACAGGAGAAACTCGTGTCCCCAATGAATGTCCAATCGTTTCCGTAGAAACGTTACTCAATTTAGAAGGAGATGTCATAGATCCCATAGTATTTCATAGCGAGGCAATTTCTGTGTTAATTCGTCAATGTGAGGGCCGAGGGATGCGTTAAAGGAGGAATAGTGCATCGGAAAGGACATAGTCGTATCCCAAAAGAGAATCCTGATGTCTCCTTAGAAACGTTACTCTCTTAAGAAGGAGTTGTCATAGAACCCATAGTATTTCATAGCGAGGCAATTTCTGTGTTACTTCGTCAATATGAGGGTGCGAGGGATGCGTTAAAGGAGGAATAGTGCATCGGAAAGGACATAGTCGTATCCCAAAAGAGAATCCTGATGTCTCCTTAGAAACGTTACTCTCTTAAGAAGGAGATGTCATAGAACCCATAGTATTTCATAGCGACGCAATTTCCGTGTTAATTCGTCATTGTGAGGGAGCGAGTGATGCGTTAAAGAAGGAATAGTGCATCGGACAGGAGAAACTCGTGTCCCAAAAGAATATCCAATCGTTTCCGTAGAAACGTCACTCAATTTAGAAGGAGATGTCATAGAACCCATAGTATTTCATAGCGGCGCAATTTCTGTGTTAATTCGTCAATGTGAGGGAGCGAGGGATGCGTTAAAGAAGGAGTAGTGCATCGGACAGGGGAAACTCGTGTCCCAAAAGAATATCCAATCGTTTCTGTAGAAACGTTACTCAATTTAGAAGGAGATGTCATAGAACTCATAGTATTTCATAGCGACGCAATTTCTGTGTTAATTCGTCAATGTGAGGGACCGAGGGATGCGTTAAATTAGGAATAGTGCATCGGAAAGGACATAGTCGTATCCCCAAAGAGAAGCCTTTTGTATCCTTAGTAACGTTACTCTCTTAAGAAGGAGATGTCGTGGAACTCATAGTATTTCATAGCGACGCAATTTCTGTGTTAATTCGTCAATGTGAGGGAGCGAGGGATGCGTTAAAGAAGAAATAGTGCATCGGACAGGGGAAACTCGTGTCCCAAAAGAATATCCAATCGTTTCCGTAGAAACGTTTCTCAATTTAGAAGGAGATGTCATAGAACCCATAGTATTTCATAGCGACGCAATTTCTGTGTTAATTCGTCAATGTGAGGGAGCGTGGGATGCGTTAAAGGAGGAATAGTGCACCGGAAAGGACATTGACATATCCCAAATCAGAATCCTGTTGTTTCCTTAGAAACGTTACTCTCTTAAGAAGGAAATGTCATAGAACCCATAGTATTTCATAGCGACGCAATTTCTGTGTTAATTCGTCAATGGGAGGGAGCGAGGGATGCGTTAAAGGAGGAATAGTGCATCGGAAAGAACATAGTCGTATCCCAAAAGAGAATCCTGTTGTTTCCTTAGAAACGTTACTCTCTTAAGAAGGGGATGTCATAGAACCCATAGTATATCATAGCGACGCAATTTCTGTGTTAATTCGTCAATGTGAGGGAGCGAGGGATGCGTTAAGGGAGGAATAGTGCATCGGAAAGGACATAGTCGTATCCCAAAAGAGAATCCTGTTGTTTGCTTAGAAACGTTACTCTCTTAAGAAGGAGATGTCATAGAACCCATAGTATTTCATAGCGACTCAATTTCTGTGTTAATTCGTCAATGTGAGGGAGCGAGGGAAGCGTTAAACGAGGAATAGAGCATCGGAAAGGTCATAGTCGTATGCCAAAAGAGAATCCTGTTGTTTCCTTAGAAACGTTACTCACTTAAGAAGGAGATATCATAGAACACATAGTATTTCATAGCGACGCAATTTCTGTGTTAATTCGTCAATTTGAGGGAGCGAGGGATGCGTTAAAGAAGGAATAGTGCTTCGGACAGGAGAAACTCGTGTCCCCAAAGAATGTCCAATCGTTTCCGTAGAAACGTTACTCAATTTAGAAGGAGATGTCATAGAACCCATAGTATTTCATAGCGACGCAATTTCTGTGTTAATTCGTCAATGTGAGGGAGCGAGGGATGGGTTAAAGAAGGAGTAGTGCATCGGACAGGGGAAACTCGTGTCCCAAAAGAATATCCAATCATTTCTGTAGAAACGTTACTCAATTTAGAAGGAGATGTCATAGAACCCATAGTATTTCATAGCGACGCAATTTCTGTGTTAATTCGTCAGTGTGAGGGACCGAGGGATGCGTTAAAGGAGGAATAGTGAATCGGAAAGGACATAGTCGTATCCCCAAAGAGAAGCCTTTTGTATCCTTAGTAACGTTACTCTCTTAAGAAGGAGATGTCGTAGAACTCATACTATTTCATAGCGACGCAATTTCTGTGTTAATTCGTCAATGTGAGGGAGCGAGGGATGCGTTAAAGAAGAAATAGTGCATCGGACAGGGGAAACTCGTGTCCCAAAAGAATATCCAATCGTTTCCGTAGAAACGTTTCTCAATTTAGAAGGAGATGTCATAGAACCCATAGTATTTCATAGCGACGCAATTTCTGTGTTAATTCGTCAATGTGAGGGAGCGTGGGATGCGTTAAAGGAGGAATAGTGCACCGGAAAGGACATTGACATATCCCAAATCAGAATCCTGTTGTTTCCTTAGAAACGTTACTCTCTTAAGAAGGAAATGTCATAGAACCCATAGTATTTCATAGCGACGCAATTTCTGTGTTAATTCGTCAATGGGAGGGAGCGAGGGATGCGTTAAAGGAGGAATAGTGCATCGGAAAGGACATAGTCGTATCCCAAAAGAGAATCCTGTTGTTTCCTTAGAAACGTTACTCTCTTAAGAAGGGGATGTCATAGAACCCATAGTATATCATAGCGACGCAATTTCTGTGTTAATTCGTCAATGTGAGGGAGCGAGGGATGCGTTAAGGGAGGAATAGTGCATCGGAAAGGACATAGTCGTATCCCAAAAGAGAATCCTGTTGTTTGCTTAGAAACGTTACTCTCTTAAGAAGGAGATGTCATAGAACCCATAGTATTTCATAGCGACTCAATTTCTGTGTTAATTCGTCAATGTGAGGGAGCGAGGGAAGCGTTAAACGAGGAATAGAGCATCGGAAAGGTCATAGTCGTATGCCAAAAGAAAATCCTGTTGTTTCCTTAGAAACGTTACTCACTTAAGAAGGAGATATCATAGAACACATAGTATTTCATAGCGACGCAATTTCTGTGTTAATTCGTCAATTTGAGGGAGCGAGGGATGCGTTAAAGAAGGAATAGTGCTTCGGACAGGAGAAACTCGTGTCCCCAAAGAATGTCCAATCGTTTCCGTAGAAACGTTACTCAATTTAGAAGGAGATGTCATAGAACCCATAGTATTTCATAGCGACGCAATTTCTGTGTTAATTCGTCAATGTGAGGGAGCGAGGGATGGGTTAAAGAAGGAGTAGTGCATCGGACAGGGGAAACTCGTGTCCCAAAAGAATATCCAATCATTTCTGTAGAAACGTTACTCAATTTAGAAGGAGATGTCATAGAACCCATAGTATTTCATAGCGACGCAATTTCTGTGTTAATTCGTCAGTGTGAGGGACCGAGGGATGCGTTAAAGGAGGAATAGTGAATCGGAAAGGACATAGTCGTATCCCCAAAGAGAAGCCTTTTGTATCCTTAGTAACGTTACTCTCTTAAGAAGGAGATGTCGTAGAACTCATACTATTTCATAGCGACGCAATTTCTGTGTTAATTCGTCAATGTGAGGGAGCGAGGGATGCGTTAAAGAAGAAATAGTGCATCGGACAGGGGAAACTCGTGTCCCAAAAGAATATCCAATCGTTTCCGTAGAAACGTTTCTCAATTTAGAAGGAGATGTCATAGAACCCATAGTATTTCATAGCGACGCAATTTCTGTGTTAATTCGTCAATGTGAGGGAGCGTGGGATGCGTTAAAGGAGGAATAGTGCATCGGAAAGGACATTGACATATCCCAAATCAGAATCCTGTTGTTTCCTTAGAAACGTTACTCTCTTAAGAAGGAGATGTCATAGAACCCATAGTATTTCATAGCGACGCAATTTCTGTGTTAATTCGTCAATATGAGGGAGCGAGGGATGCCTTAAAGAAGAAATAGTGCATCGGACAGGAGAAACTCCTGTACCAAAAGAATATCCAATCGTTTCCGTAGTAACGTTACTCAATTTAGAAGGAGATGTCATAGAACCCATAGTATTTCATAGCGAGGCAATTTCTGTGTTAATTCGTCAATGTGAGGGAGCGAGGGATGCGTTAAAGGAGGAATAGTGCATCGGAAAGGACATAGTCGCATCGCAAAAGAGAATCCTGTTGTTTCCTTAGAAACGTTACTCTCTTAAGAAGGCGATGTCATAGAACCCATAGTATTTCATAGCGACGCAATTTCTGTGTTAATTCGTCAATGTGAGGGAGCGAGGGATGCAGTAAAGAAGGAATAGTGCATCGGAAAGGACATAGTCGTATCCCAAAAGAGATTCCTGTCGTTTCCATAGAAACGTTACTCTCTTAAGAAGGAGATGTCATAGAACACATAGTATTTCATAGCGACGCAATTTCTGTGTTAATTCGTCAATGTGAGGGAGCGAGGGATGCGTTAAAGAAGGAATAGTGCATCGGACAGGAGAAACTCGTGTCCCAAAAGAATATCCAATCGTTTCCGTAAAAACGTTACTCAATTTAGAAGGAGATGTCATAGAACCCATAGTATTTCATAGCGACGCAATTTCTGTGTTACTTCGACAATGTGAGGGAGCGAGGGATGCGATAAAGGAGGAATAGTATATCGCAAAGGACATAGTCGTATCCCAAAAGAGAATCCTGTTGTTTCCTTAGAAACGTTACTCTCTTAAAAAGAGATGTCATAGAACCCATAGCATTTCATAGCGACGCAATTTCTGTGTTAATTCGTCAATGTGATGGAGCGAGGGATGCGTTAAAGAAGGAAAAGTGCATCGGACATGAGAAACTCGTGTCCCAAAAAAATATCCAATCGTTTCCGTAGAAACGTTACTCAATTTAGAAGGAGATGTCATAGAACCCATAGTATTTCATAGCGACGCAATTTCTGTGTTAATTCGTCAATGTGAGGGAGCGAGGGATTTGTTAAAGAAGGAATAGTGCATCGGGCAGGAGAAACTCGTGTCCCAAAGGAATATCCAATCGTTTCCATAGAAACGTTACACAATTTAGAAGGAGATCTCGTAGAACCCATAGTATTTCATAGCGACGCAATTTCTGTGTTAATTCGTCAATGTGAGGGAGCGTGTGATGAGTTAGAAGGAGGAATAGTGCATCGGAAAGGACATAGACGTATCCCAAATGAGAATCCTTTTGTTTCCTTAGAAACATTACTCTCTTAAGAAGGAGATGTCATAGAACCCTTAGTATTTCATAGCGACGCAATTTCTGTGTTAATTCGTCAATGTGAGGGAGCGAGCGATGCATTAAAGGAGGAATAGTGCATCGGACAGGAGAAACTCGTGTCCCAAAAGAATATCCAATCGTTTCCGTAGAAACGTTACTCAATTTAGAAGGAGATGTCATAGAACCCATAGTATTTCATAGCGACGCAATTTCTGTGATAATTCGTCAATGTGAGGGAGCGAGGGATGCGTTAAAGGAGGAATAGTGCATCGGAAAGGACATAGTCGTATCCCAAAAGAGAATCCTGTTGTTTCCTTAGAAACGTTACTCTCTTAAGAAGGAGATGTCATAGAACACAAATTTTTTCATAGCGACTCAATTTCTGTGTTAATTCGTCATTGTGAGGGAGCGAGGGAAGCGTTAAAGGAGGAATAGTGCATCGGAAAGGACATAGTCGTATCCCAAAAGAGAATCCTGTTGTTTCCTTAGAAACGTTACTCACTTAAGAAGGAGATATCATAGAACACATAGTATTTCATAGCGACGCAATTTCTGTGTTAATTCGTCAATGTGAGGGAGCGAGGGATGCCTTAAAGAAGGAATAGTGCATCGGACAGGAGAAACTCGTGTCCCCAAAGAATATCCAATCGTTTCCGTAGAAACGTTACTCAGTTTAGAAGGAGATGTCATAGAACCCATAGTATTTCATAGCGACGCAATTTCTGTGTTAATTCGTCAATGTGAGGGAGCGAGGGATGCGTTAAAGGAGGAATAGTGCATCGGAAAGGACATAGTCGTATCCCAAAAGAGAATCCTGTTATTTCCTTAGAAACGTTACTCTCTTAAGAAGGAGATGTCATAGAACCCATAGTATTTCATAGCGACGCAATTTCTGTGTTAATTCGTCAATGTGAGGGAGCGAGGGATGCGTTAAAGAAGGAATAGTGCATCCGAAAGGAGAAACTCCTGCCCCAAAAGAATATCCAATCGTTTCCGTAGAAACGTTACTCAATTTAGAAGGAGATATCATAGAACACATAGTATTTCATAGCGACGCAATTTCTGTGCTAATTCGTCAATGTGAGGGAGCGAAGCATGCGTTAATGGAGGAATAGTGCACCGGAAAGGACATAGTCGTATCCCAAAGGAGAATCCTTTTGTTTCCTTAGAAACGTTACTCTCTTAAAAAGGAGATGTCATAAAACCCATAGTATTTCATAGCGACGCAATTTCTGTGTTAATTCGTCAATGTGAGGGAGCGAGGGATGCGTTAAAGAAGGAATAGTGCATTGGACAGAAGAAACTCGTGTCCTAAAAGAATATCCAATCGTTTCCGTAGAAACGTACCTCAATTTAGAAGGAGTTGTCATAGAACCCATGGTATTTCATAGCGACGCAATTTCTGTGTTAATTCGTCAATGTGAGGGACCGAGGGATGCGTTAAAGGAGGAATAGTGCATCGGAAAGGACTTAGTCATATCCCAAAAGAGAATCCTTTTGTATCCTTAGAAACGTTACTCTCTTAAGAAGGAGATGTCATAGAACCATTAGTATTTCATAGCGACGAAATTTCTGTGTTAAATCGTCAATGTGAGGGAGCGAGGGATGCGTTAAAGGAGGAATAGTGCATCGGAAAGGACATAGTCGTATCCCAGAAGAGAATCCTGTTGTTTCCTTAGAAACGTTACTCTCTTAAGAAGGAGATGTTACAGAACCCATAGTATTTAATAGCGACGCAATTTCTGTGTTATTTCTTCAATGGGAGGGAGCGAGGGATGCGTTAAAGGAGGAGTAGGGCATCGGAAAGGACATAGTCGCATCCCAAAAGAGAATCCTGTTGTTTGCTTAGAAACGTTACTCTCTTAAGAAGGAGTTGTCATAGAACCCATAGTATTTCATAGCGACGCAATTTCTGTGTTAATTCGTCAATATGAGGGAGCGAGGGATGCGTTAAAGGAGGAATAGTGCATCGCAAAGGACATAGTCGTATCCCAAAAGAGAATCCTGATGTTTCCTTAGAAACGTTACTCTCTTAAGAAGGAGATGTCATAGAACCCACAGTATTTCATAGCGCGCAATTTCCATGTTAATTAGTCATTGTGAGGGAGCGAGGGATGCGTTAAAGAAGGAATAGTGCATCGGACAGGAGAAACTCGTGTCCCAAAAGAATATCCAATCGTTTCCGTAGAAACGTCACTCAATTTAGAAGGAGATGTCATAGAACCCATAGTATTTCATAGCGGCGTAATTTCTGTGTTAATTCGTCAATGTGAGGGAGCGAGGGATGCGTTAAAGAAGGAATAGTCCATCGGACAGGAGAAACTCGTGTCCCAAAAGAATATCCAATCGTTTCCATAGAAACGTTACTCAATTTAGAAGGAGATGTCTTAGAACCCATAGTATTTCATAGCGACGCAATTTCTGTGTTAATTCGTCAATGTGAGGGAGCGAGGGATGCGTTAAAGGAGGAATAGTGCATCGGAAAGGACATAGTCGCATCCCAAAAGAGAATCCTGTTGTTTCCTTAGAAATGTTACTCTCTTAAGAAGGCGATGTCATAGAACCCATAGTATTTCATAGCGACGCAATTTCTGTGTTAATTCGTCAATGTAAGGGAGCGAGGGATGCAGTAAAGAAGGAATAGTGCATCGGAAAGGGCATAGTCGTATCCCAAAAGAGAATCCTGTCGTTTCCATAGAAACGTTACTCTCTTAAGAAGGAGATGTCATAGAACACATAGTATTTCATAGCGACGCAATTTCTGTGTTAATTCGTCAATGTGAGGGAGCGAGGGATGCGTTAAAGAAGGAATAGTGCATCGGACAGGAGAAACTCGTGTCCCAAAAGAATATCCAATCGTTTCCGTAAAAACGTTACTTAATTTAGAAGGAGATGTCATAGAACCCATAGTATTTCATAGCGACGCAATTTCTGTGTTACTTCGACAATGTGAGGGAGCGAGGGATGCGATAAAGGAGGAATAGTATATCGCAAAGGACATAGTCGTATCCCAAAAGAGAATCCTGTTGTTTCCTTAGAAACGTTACTCTCTTAAAAAGAGATGTCATAGAACCCATAGCATTTCATAGCGACGCAATTTCTGTGTTAATTCGTCAATGTGAGGGAGCGAGGGATGCGTTAATAAATGAAAAGTGCATCGGACATGAGAAACTCGTGTCCCAAAAAAATATCCAATCGTTTCCGTAGAAACGTTACTCAATTTAGAAGGAGATGTCATAGAACCCATAGTAATTCATATCGATGCAATTTCTGTGTTAATTCGTCAATGTGAGGGAGCGAGGGATGCGTTAAAGGAGGAATAGTGCATCGGAAAGGACATAGTCGTATCCCAAAAGAGAATCCTGTTATTTCCTTAGAAACGTTACTCTCTTAAGAAGGAGATGTCATAGAACCCATAGTATTTCATAGCGACGCAATTTCTGTGTTAATTCGTCAATGTGAGGGAGCGAGGGATGCGTTAAAGAAGGAATAGTGCATCCGAAAGGAGAAACTCCTGCCCCAAAAGAATATCCAATCGTTTCCGTAGAAACGTTACCCAATTTAGAAGGAGATGTCATAGAACACATAGTATTTCATAGCGACGCAATTTCTATGCTAATTCGTCAATGTGAAGGAGCGAAGCATGCGTTAATGGAGGAATAGTGCACCGGAAAGGACATAGTCGTATCCCAAAGGAGAATCCTTTTGTTTCCTTAGAAACGTTACTCTCTTAAAAAGGAGATGTCATAAAACCCATAGTATTTCATAGCGATGCAATTTCTGTGTTAATTCGTCAATGTGAGGGAGCGAGGGATGCGTTAAAGAAGGAATAGTGCATTGGACAGGAGAAATTCGCGTCCCAAAAGAATATCCAATCGTATCCGTAGAAACGTACCTCAATTTAGAAGGAGTTGTCATAGAACCCATGGTATTTCATAGCGACGCAATTTCTGTGTTAATTCGTCAATGTGAGGGACCGAGGGATGCGTTAAAGGAGGAATAGTGCATCGGAAAGGACATAGTCGTATCCCAAAAGAGAATCCTTTTGTATCCTTAGAAACGTTACTCTCTTAAGAAGGAGATGTCATAGAACCATTAGTATTTCATAGCGACGAAATTTCTGTGTTAATTCGTCAATGTGAGGGAGCGAGGGATGCGTTAAAGGAGGAATAGTGCATCGGAAAGGACATAGTCGTATCCCAGAAGAGAATCCTGTTGTTTCCTTAGAAACGTTACTCTCTTAAGAAGGAGATGTTACAGAACCCATAGTATTTAATAGCGACGCAATTTCTGTGTTATTTCTTCAATGGGAGGGAGCGAGGGATGCGTTAAAGGAGGAATAGGGCATCGGAAAGGACATAGTCGTATCCCAAAAGACAATCCTGTTGTTTCCTTAGAAACGTTACTCTCTTAAGAACGAGATGTCATAGAACCCATAGTATCTCATAGCGACGCAATTTCTGTGTTAATTCGTCATTGTGAGGGAGCGAGGGATGCGTTAAAGAAGGAATAGTGCATCGGACAGGGGAAACTCGTGTCCCAAAAGAATATCCAATCGCTTTTGTAGAAACGTTACTCAATTTAGAAGGAGATGTCATAGAACCCATAGTATTTCATAGCGACGCAATTTCTGTGTTAATTCGTCAATGTGAGGGAGCGAGGGATGCGTTAAAGAAGGAATAGTGCATCGGACAGGAGAAACTCGTGTCCCAAAAGAATATCCAATCGTTTCCGTAGAAACGTACCTCAATTTAGAAGGAGATGTCATAGAACCCATAGTATTTCATAGCGACGCAATTTCTGTTTTAATTCGTCAATGTGAGGGACCGTGGGATGCGTTAAAGGAGGAATAGTGCATCGGAAAGGACATAGACGTATCCCAAATCAGAATCCTGTTGTTTCATTAGAAACGTTACTCTCTTAAGAAGCAGATGTCATAGAACCCATAGTATTTCATAGCGACGCAATTTCTGTGTTAATTCGTCAATGTGAGGGAGCGAGGAATGCGTTAAAGAAGGAATAGTGCATCGGACAGGAAAAACTCCTGTCCCAAAATAATATCCAATCGTTTCCGTAGAAACGTTACTCAATTTAGAAGGAGATGTCATAGAACCCATAGTATTTCATAGCGGCGCAATTTCTGTGTTAATTCGTCAATGTGAGGGAGCGAGGGATGCGTTAAAGAAGGAATAGTCCATCGGACAGGAGAAACTCGTGTCCCAAAAGAATATCCAATCGTTTCCATAGAAACGTTACTCAATTTAGAAGGAGATGTCATAGAACCCATAGTATTTCATAGCGACGCAATTTCTGGGTTAATTCGTCAATGTGAGGGAGCGAGAGATGCGTCAAAGGAGGAATAGTGCATCGGAAAGGACATAGTCGCATCCCAAAAGAGAATCCTGTTGTTTCCTTAGATACGTTACTCTCTCAAGAAGGCGATGTCATACAACCCATAGTATTTTATAGCGACGCAATTTCTGTGTTAATTCGTCAATGTGAGGGAGCGAGGGATGCAGTAATGAAGGAATAGTGCATCGGAAAGGACATAGTCGTATCCCAAAAGAGAATCCTGTCGTTTCCATAGAAACGTTACTCTCTTAAGAAGGAGATGTCATATAACACATAGTATTTCATAGCGACGCAATTTCTGTGTTAATTCGTCAATGTGAGGGAGCGAGGGATGCGTTAAAGAAGGAATAGTGCATCGGACAGGAGAAACTCGTGTCCCAAAAGAATATCCAATCGTTTCCGTAAAAACAATACTCAATTTAGAAGGAGATGTCATATAACCCATAGTATGTCATAGCGACGCAATTTCTGTGTTACTTCGACAATGTGAGGGAGTTAGGGATGCGATAAAGGAGGAATAGTATATCGGAAAGGACATAGTCGTATCCCAAAAGAGAATCCTGTTGTTTCCTTAGAAACGTTACTCTCTTAATAAGAGACGTCATAGAACACATAGCATTTCATAGCGACGCAATTTCTGTGTTAATTCGTCAATGTGAGGGAGCGAGGGATGCGTTAAAGAAGGAATAGTGCATCGGACATGAGAAACTCGTGTCCCAAAAAAGTATGCAATCGTTTCCGTAGAAACGTTACTCAATTTAGAAGGAGATGTCATAGAACCCATAGTATTTCATAGCGACGCAATTTCTGTGTTAATTCGTAAATGTGAGGGAGCGAGGGATTTGTTAAAGAAGGAATAGTGCATCGGACAGGAGAAACTCGTGTCCCAAAAGAATATCCAATCGTTTCCATAGAAACGTTACACAATTTAGAAGGAGATCTCGTAGAACCCATAGTATTTCATAGCGACACAATTTCTGTGTTAATTCGTCAATGTGAGGGAGCGAGGGATGCGTTAAAGGAGGAATAGTGCATCGGAAATGACATAGTCGTATCCCAAAAGAGAATCCTGTTGTTTCCTTAGAAACGTTACTCTCTTGAGAAGGAGAAGTCATAGAACCCATAGTATATCATAGCGACGCAATTTCTGTGTTAATTAGTCAATGTGAGGGAGCGAGGGATGCGTTAAAGAAGGAATAGCGCATCGGACAGGAGAAACTCGTGTCCCAAATGAATATCCAGTCGTTTCTGTAGAAACGTTACTCAATTTAGAAAGAGATGTCATAGAACCCATAGAATTTCATAGCGACGCAATATCTGTGTTAATTCGACAATGTGAGTTAGCGAGGGATGCGTTAAAGGAGGAATAGTATATCGGAAAAGACATAGTCGTATCCCAAAAGAGAATCCTGTTCTTTCCTTAGAAACGTTACTCTCTTAAAAGGAGATGTCATAGAACCCATAGTATTTCATAGCGACGCAATTTCTGTGTTAATTCGATAATGTGAGGGAGCGTGTGATGCGTTAGAAGGAGGAATAGTGCATCGGAAAGGACATAGACGTATCCCAAATGAGAATCCTTTGGTTTCCTTAGAAACGTTACTCTCTTAAGAAGGAGATGTCATAGAACCCATAGTATTTCATAGCGACGCAATTTCTGTGTTAATTCGTCAATGTGAGGGAGCGAGGGATGCATTAAAGAAGGAATAGTGCATCGGACAGGAGAAACTCGTGTCCCCAAAGAATATCCAATCGTTTCCGTAGAAACGTTACTCAATTTAGAAGGACATGTCATAGAACCCATAGTATTTCATAGCGACGGAATTTCTGTGTTAATTCGTCAATGTGAGGGAGCGAGGGATGCGTTAAAGGAGGAATAGTGCATCGGAAAGGACATAGTCGTATCCCAAAGGAGAATCCTTTTGTTTCCTTAGAAACGTTACTCTCTTAAAAAGGAGATGTCATAAAACCCATAGTATTTCATAGCGACGCAATTTCTGTGTTAATTCGTCAATGTGAGGGAGCGAGGGATGCGTTAAAGAAGGAATAGTGCATCGGACAGGAGAAACTCGTGTCCCCAAAGAATATCCAATCGTTTCCGTAGAAACGTTACTCAATTTAGAAAGAGATGTCATAGAACCCATAGTATTTCATAGCGACGCAATTTCTGTGTTAATTCGTCAATGTGAGGGAGCGAGGGATGCGTTAAAGAAGGAATAGTGCATCCGAAAGGAGAAAATCCTGCCCCAAAAGAATATCCAATCGTTTCCGTAGAAACGTTACTCAATTTAGAAGGAGATGTCATAGAACACATAGCAATTCATAGCGACGCAATTTCTGTGCTAATTCGTCAATGTGAGGGAGCGAAGCATGCGTTAATGGAGGAATAGTGCACCGGAAAGGACATAGTCGTATCCCAAAGGAGAATCCTTTTGTTTCCTTAGAAACGTTACTCTCTTAAAAAGGAGATGTCATAAAACCCATAGTATTTCATAGCGACCCAATATCTGTGTTAATTCGTCAATGTGAGGGAGCGAGGGATGCGCTAAAGAAGGAATAGTGCATTGGACAGGAGAAACTCGTGTCCCAAAAGAATATCCAATCGTTTCCGTAGAAACGTACCTCAATTTAGAAGGAGTTGTCATAGAACCCATGGTATTTCATAGCGACGCAATTTCTGTGTTAATTCGTCAATGTGAGGGACCGAGGGATGCTTTAAAGGAGGAATAGTGCATCGGAAAGGACATAGTCGTATCCCAAAAGAGAATCCTTTTGTATCCTTAGAAACGTTACTCTCTTAAGAGGGAGATGTCATAGAACCCATAGTATTTCATAGCGACGAAATTTCTGTGTTAATTCGTCAATGTGAGGGAGCGAGGGATGCGTTAAAGGAGGAATAGTGCATCGGAAAGGACATAGTCGTATCCCAGAAGAGAATCCTGTTGTTTCCTTAGAAACGTTACTCTCTTAAGAAGGAGATGTTACAGAACCCATAGTATTTAATAGCGACGCAATTTCTGTGTTATTTCTTCAATGGGAGGGAGCGAGGGATGCGTTAAAGGAGGAATAGGGCATCGGAAAGGACATAGTCGTATCCCAAAAGACAATCCTGTTCTTTCCTTAGAAACGTTACTCTCTTAAGAACGAGATGTCATAGAACCCATAGTATTTCATAGCGACGCAATTTCTGTGTTAATTCGTCATTGTGAGGGAGCGAGGGATGCGTTAAAGAAGGAATAGTGCATCGGACAGGGGAAACTCGTGTCCCAAAAGAATATCCAATCGCTTTTGTAGAAACGTTACTCAATTTAGAAGAAGATGTCATAGAACCCGTAGTATTTCATAGCGACGCAATTTCTGTGTTAATTCGTCAATGTGAGGGAGCGAGGGATGCGTTAAAGAAGGAATAGTGCATCGGACAGGAGAATTTCGTGTCCCAAAAGAATATCCAGTCGTTTCCGTAGAAACGTACCTCAATTTAGAAGGAGATGTCATAGAACCCATAGTATTTCATAGCGACGCAATTTCTGTTTTAATTCGTCAATGTGAGGGACCGAGGGATGCGTTAAAGGAGGAATAGTGCGTCGGAAAGGACATAGACGTATCCCAAATCAGAATCCTTTTGTTTCATTAGAAACGTTACTCTCTTAAGAAGCAGATGTCATAGAACCCATAGTATTTCATAACGACGCAATTTCTGTGTTAATTCGTCAATGTGAGGGAGCGAGGGATGCGTTAAAGAAGGAATAGTGCATCGGACAGGAGAAACTCCTGTCCCAAAAGAATATCCAATAGTTTCCGTAGAAAAGTAACTCAATTTAGAGGGAGATGTCATAGAACCCATTGTTTTTCATAGCGACGCAATTTCTGTGTTAATTCGTCAATGTGAGGGAGCGAGGGATGCGTTAAAGGAGGAATAGTGCATCGGACAGGAGAAACTCGTGTCCCAAAAGAATATCCAATCGCTTCCGTAGAAACGTCACTCAATTTAGAAGGAGATGTCATAGAACCCATAGTATTTCATAGCGGCGCAATTTCTGTGTTAATTCGTCAATGTGAGGGAGCGAGGGATGCGTTAAAGAAGGAATAGCCCATCGGACAGGAGAAACTCGTGTCCCAAAAGAATATCCAATCGTTTCCATAGAAACGTTACTCAATTTAGAAGGAGATGTCATAGAACCCAAAGTATTTCATAGCGACGCAATTTCTGTGTTAATTCGTCAATGTGAGGGAGCAAGGGATGCGTCAAAGGAGGAATAGTGCATCGGAAAGGACATAGTCGCATCCCAAAAGAGAATCCTGTTGTTTCCTTAGAAACGTTACTCTCTCAAGAAGGCGATGTCATAGAACCCATAGTATTTCATAGCGACGCAATTTCTGTGTTAATTCGTCAATGTGAGGGAGCGAGGGATGCAGTAAAGAAGGAATAGTGCATCGGAAAGGACATAGTCGTATCCCAAAAGAGAATCCTGTCGTTTCCATAGAAACGTTACTCTCTTAAGAAGGAGATGTCATAGAACACATAGTATTTCATAGCGACGCAATTTCTGTGTTAATTCGTCAATGTGTGGGAGCGAGGGATGCGTTAATGAAGGAATAGTGCATCGGACAGGAGAAACTCGTGTCCCAAAAGAATATCCAATCGTTTCCGTAAAAACGTTACTCAATTTAGAAGGAGATGACATAGAACCCATAGTATGTCATAGCGACGCAATTTCTGTGTTACTTCGACAATGTGAGGGAGCGAGGGATGCGATAAAGGAGGAATAGTATATCGGAAAGGACATAGTCGTATCCCAAAAGAGAATCCTGTTGTTTCCTTAGAAACGTTACTCTCTTAAAAAGAGATGTCATAGAACCCATAGCATTTCATAGCGACGCAATTTCTGTGTTAATTCGTCAATGTGAGGGAGCGAGGGATGCGTTAAAGAAGGAATAGTGCATCGGACATGAGAAACTCGTGTCCCAAAAAAGTATGCAATCGTTTCCGTAGAAACGTTACTCAATTTAGAAGGAGATGTCATAGAACCCACAGTATTTCATAGCGACGCAATTTCTGTGTTAATTCGTAAATGTGAGGGAGCGAGGGATTTGTTAAAGAAGGAATAGTGCATCGGACAGGAGAAACTCGTGTCCCAAAAGAATATCCAATCGTTTCCATAGAAACGTTACACAATTTAGAAGGAGATCTCGTAGAACACATAGTATTTCATAGCGACGCAATTTCTGTGTTAATTCGTCAATGTGAGGGAGCGAGGGATGCGTTAAAGGAGGAATAGTGCATCGGAAATGACATAGTCGTATCCCAAAAGGGAATCCTGTTGTTTCCTTAGAAACGTTACTCTCTTGAGATGGAGAAGTCATAGAACCCATAGTATTTCATAGCGACGCAATTTCTGTGTTAATTAGTCAATGTGAGGGAGCGAGGGATGCGTTAAAGAAGGAATAGTGCATCCGAAAGGAGAAACTCCTGCCCCAAAAGAAAATCCAATCGTTTCCGTAGAAACGTTACTCTATTTAGAAGGAGATGTCATAGAACACATAGTATTTCATAGCGACGTAATTTCTGTGCTAATTCGTCAATGTGAGGGAGCGAAGCATGCGTTAATGGAGGAATAGTGCACCGGAAAGGACATAGTCGTATCCCAAACGAGAATCCTTTTGTTTCCTTAGAAACGTTACTCTCTTAAAAAGGAGATGTCATAAAACCCATAGTATTTCATGGCGACGCAATTTCTGTGTTAATTAGTCAATGTGAGGGAGCGAGGGATGCGTTAAAGAAGGAATAGTGCATTGGACAGGAGAAACTCGTGTCCCAAAAGAATATCCAATCGTTTCCGTAGAAACGTACCTCAATTTAGAAGGAGTTGTCATAGAACCCATGGTATTCCATAGCGACGCAATTTCTGTGTTAATTCGTCAATGTGAGGCACCGAGGGATGCGTTAAAGGAGGAATAGTGCATCGGAAAGGACATAGTCGTATCCCACAAGAGAATCCTTTTGTATCCTTAGAAACGTTACTCTCTTAAGAAGGAGATGTCATAGAACCCATAGTATTTCATAGCGACGCAATTTCTGTGTTGTTTCTTCAATGGGAGGGAGCGAGGGATGCGTTAAAGGAGGAATAGGGCATCGGAAAAGACATAGTCGTATCCCAAAAGAGAATCCTGTTGTTTCCTTAGAAACGTTGCTCTCTTAAGAAGGAGATGTCATAGAACACATAGTATTTCATAGCGACGCAATTTCTGTGTTAATTCGTCAATGTGAGGGAGCGAGGGAGGCGTTAAAGGAGGAATAGTGCATCGGAAAGGACATAGTCGTATCCCAAAAGAGAATCCTGTTGTTTCCTTAGAAACGTTACTCTCTGGAGAAGGAGATGTCATAGAACCCATAGTATTTCATAGCGACGCAATTTCCGTGTTAATTCGTCAATGTGAGGGAGCGAGGGATGCGTTAAAGAAGGAATAGTGCATCGGACAGGAGAAACTCGTGTCCCAAAAGAATATCCAATCGTTTCCGTAGAAACGTCACTCAATTTAGAAGAGATGTCATAGAACCCATAATATTTCATAGCGGCGCAATTTCTGTGTTAATTCGTCAATGTGAGGGAGCGAGGGATCCGTTAAAGAAGGAATAGTCCATCGGACAGGAGAAACTCGTGTCCCAAAAGAATATCCAATCGTTTCCATAGAAACGTTACTCAATTTAGAAGGAGATGTCATAGAACCCATAGTATTTCATAGCGACGCAATTTCTGTGTTAATTGGTCAATGTGAGGGAGCGAGGGATGCGTCAAAGGAGGAATTGTGCATCGGAAAGGACATAGTCGCATCCCAAAAGAGAATCCTGTTGTTTCCTTAGAAACGTTACTCTCTCAAGAAGGCGATGTCATAGAACCCATAGTATTTCATAGCGACGCAATTTCTGTGTTAATTCGTCAATGTGAGGGAGCGAGGGATGCAATAAAGAAGGAATAGTGCATCGGAAAGGACATAGTCGTATCCCAAAAGAGAATCCTGTCGTTTCCATAGAAACGTTACTCTCTTAAGAAGGAGATGTCATAGAACACATAGTATTTCATAGCGACGCTATTTCTGTGTTAATTCGTCAATGTGAGGGAGCGAGGGATGCGTTAAAGAAGGAATAGTGCATCGGACAGGAGAAACTCGTGTCCCAAAAGAATATCCAATCGTTTCCGTAAAAACGTTACTCAATTTAGAAGGAGATGTCATAGAACCCATAGTATGTCATAGCGACGCAATTTCTGTGTTACTTCGACAATGTGAGGGAGCGAGGGATGCGATAAAGGAGGAATAGTATATCGGAAAGGACATAGTCGTATCCCAAAAGAGAATCCTGTTGTTTCCTTAGAAACATTACTCTCTTAAAAAGAGATGTCATAGAACCCATAGCATTTCATAGCGACGCAATCTCTGTGTTAATTCGTCAATGTGAGGGAGCGAGGGATGCGTTAAAGAAGGAATAGTGCATCGGACATGAGAAACTCGTGTCCCAAAAAAGTATGCAATCGTTTCCGTAGAAACGTTACTCAATTTAGAAGGAGATGTCATAGAACCCATAGTATTTCATAGCGACGCAATTTCTGTGTTAATTCGTAAATGTGAGGGAGCGAGGGATTTGTTAAAGAAGGAATAGTGCATCGGACAGGAGAAACTCGTGTCCCAAAAGAATATCCAATCGTTTCCATAGAAACGTTACACAATTTAGAAGGAGATCTCGTAGAACCCATAGTATTTCATAGCGACGCAATTTCTGTGTTAATTCGTCAATGTGAGGGAGCGAGGGATGCGTTAAAGGAGGAATAGTGCATCGGAAATGACATAGTCGTATCCCAAAAGAGAATCCTGTTGTTTCCTTAGAAACGTTACTCTCTTGAGAAGGAGAAGTCATAGAACCCATAGTATTTCATAGCGACGCAATTTCTGTGTTAATTAGTCAATGTGAGGGAGCGAGGGATGCGTTAAAGAAGGAATAGTGCATCGGACAGGAGAAACTCGTGTCCCAAATGAATATCCAGTCGTTTCCGTAGAAACGTTACTCAATTTAGAAAGAGATGTCATAGAACCCATAGAATATCATAGCGACGCAATATCTGTGTTAATTTGACAATGTGAGTTAGCGAGGGATGCGTTAAAGGAGGAATAGTATATCGGAAAAGACATAGTCGTATCCCAAAAGAGCATCCTGTTGTTTCCTTAGAAACGTTACTCTCTTAAAAGGAGAAGTCATAGAACCCATAGTATTTCATAGCGACGCAATTTCTGTGTTAATTCGTCAATGTGAGGGAGCGAGGAATGCGTTAAAGAAGGAATAGTGCATCGGACAGGAGAAACTCGTGTCCCAAAAGAATATCCAATCGTTTCCACAGAAACGTTACTCAATTTAGAAGGAGATGTCGTAGAACCCATATTTCATAGCGACGCAATTTCTGTGTTACTTCGACAATGTGAGGGAGCCAGGCATGCGTTAAAGGAGGAATAGTGCATCGGAAAGGACATAGTCGTATCCCAAAAGAGAGTCCTGTTGCTTCCTTAGAAACGTTACTCTCTTAAGAAGGAGATGTCATAGAACCTATAGTATTTCATAGCAACGCAATTTCTGTGTTAATTAGTCAATGTGAGGGAGCGAGGGATGCGTTAAACAAGGAATAGTGCATCGGACAGGAGAAACTCGTGTCCCAAATGAATATCCAATCGTTTCCGTAGAAACGTTACTCAATTTAGAAGGAGATGTCATAGAAACCATAGTATTTCATAGCGACGCAATTTCTGTGTTAATTCGTCAATGTGAGGGAGCGAGGGATGCGTTAAAGAAGGAATAGTGCATCGGACAGGAGAAACTCGTGTCCCAAAAGAATATCCAATCGTTTCCATAGAAACGTTACTCAATTTAGAAGGAGATGTCGTAGAACCCATATTTCATAGCGACGCAATTTCTGTGTTACTTCGACAATGTGAGGGATCCAGGCATGCGTTAAAGGAGGAATAGTGCATCGGAAAGGACATAGTCGTATCCCAAAAGAGAGTCCTGTTGCTTCCTTAGAAACGTTACTCTCTTAAGAAGGAGATGTCGTAGAACCCATAGTATTTCGTAGCGACGCAATTTCCGTGTTAATTCGACAATGTGAGGGAGCGAGGGATGCGTTAAAGGAGGAATAGTATATCGGAAAGGACATAGGCGTATCCCAAAAGAGAATCCTGTTGTTTCCTTAGAAACGTTACTCTCTTAATAAGGAGATGTCATAGAACCCATAGTATTTCATAGCGACGCAATTTCTGTGTTAATTCGTCAATGGGAGGGTGCGAGGGATGCGTTAAAGGAGGAATAGTGCATCGGAAAGGACATAGTCGTATCCCAAAAGAGAATCCTGTTGTTTCCTTAGAAACGTTACTCTCTTAAGAAGGAGATGTCATAGAACACATAGTATTTCATAGCGACGCAATTTCTGTGTTAATTCGTCAATGTCAGGGAGCGAGGGATTCGTTAAAGAAGGAATAGTGCATCGGACAGGAGAAACTCGTGTCCCAAAAGAATATCCAATCGTTTCCGTACAAACGTTACTCAATTTAGAAGGACATGTCATAGAACCCATAGTATTTCATAGCGACGCGATTTCTGTGTTAATTCGACAATGTGAGGGAGCGAGGGATGCGTTAAAGGAGGAATAGTATATCGCAAAGGACATAGTCGTATCCCAAAAGAGAATCCTGTTGTTTCCTTAGAAACGTTACTCTCTTAACAAGGAGATGTCATAGAACCCATAGTATTTCATAGTGACGCAATTTCTGTGTTAATTCGTCAATGTGAGGGAGCGAGGGATGCGTTAAAGGAGGAATAGTGCATCGGAAAGGACATAGTCGTATCCCAAAAGAGAATCCTGTTGTTTCCTTAGAAACGTTACTCTCTTAAGAAGGAGATGTCATAGAACCCATAGTATTTCATAGCGACGCAATTTTTGTGTTAATTCGTCAATGTGAGGGAGCAAGGGATGCGTTAAAGATGGAATAGTGCATCGGACAGGAGAAACTCGTGTCCCAAAAGCATATCCAATCGTTTCCGTAGAAACGTACCTCAATTTAAAAGGAGATGTCATAGAACCCATAGTGTTTCATAGCGGCGCAATTTCTGTGTTAATTCGTCAATGTGAGGGAGCGAGGGATGCGTTAAAGAAGGAATAGTGCATCGGACAGGAGAAACTCGTGTCCCCAAAGAATATCCAATCGTTTCCGTAGAAACGTTACTCAATTTAGAAGGAGATGTCATAGAACTTATAGTATTTCATAGCGACGCCATTTCTGTGTTAATTCGTCAATGTGAGGGAGCGAGGGATGCGTTAAAGGAGGAATAGTGCATCGGAAAGGACATAGTCGTATCCCAAAAGAGAATCCTGTTATTTCCTTAGAAACGTTACTCTCTTAAGAAGGAGATGTCATAGAACCCATAGTATTTCATAGCGACGCAATTTCTGTGTTAATTCGTCAATGTGAGGGAGCGAGGGAAGCGTTAAAGAAGGAATAGTGCATCCGAAAGGAGAAACTCCTGCCCCAAAAGAATATCCAATCGTTTCCGTAGAAACGTTACTCAATTTAGAAGGAGATGTCATAGAACACATAGTATTTCATAGCGACGCAATTTCTGTGCTAATTCGTCAATGTGAGGGGGCAAAGCATGCGTTAATGGAGGAATAGTGCACCGGAAAGGACATAGTCGTATCCCAAAGGAGAATCCTTTTGTTTCCTTAGAAACGTAACTCTCTTAAAAAGGAGATGTCATAAAACCCATAGTATTTCATAGCGACGCAATTTCTGTGTTAATTCGTCAATGTGAGGGAGCGAGGGATCCGTTAAAGAAGGAATAGTGCATTGGACAGGAGAAACTCGTGTCCCAAAAGAATATCCAATCGTTTCCGTAGAAACGTACCTCAATTTAGAAGGAGTTGTCATAGAACCCATGGTATTTCATAGCGACGCAATTTCTGTGTTAATTCGTCAATGTGAGGGACCGAGGGATGCGTTAAAGGAGGAATAGTGCATCGGAAAGGACATAGTCGTATCCCAAAAGAGAATCCTTTTGTATCCTTAGAAACATTACTCTCTTAAGAAGGAGATGTCATAGAACCATTAGTATTTCATAGCGACGAAATTTCTGTGTTAATTCGTCAATGTGAGGGAGCGAGGGATGCGTTAAAGGAGGAATAGTGCATCGGAAAGGACATAGTCGTATCCCAGAAGAGAATCCTGTTGTTTCCTTAGAAACGTTACTCTCTTAAGAAGGAGATGTTACAGAACCAATAGTATTTAATAGCGACGCAATTTCTGTGTTATTTCTTCAATGGGAGGGAGCGAGGGATGCGTTAAAGGAGGAATAGGGCATCGGATAGGACATAGTCGTATCCCAAAAGACAATCCTGTTGTTTCCTTAGAAACGTTACTCTCTTAAGAACGAGATGTCATAGAACCCATAGTATTTCATAGCGACGCAATTTCTGTGTTAATTCGTCATTGTGAGGGAGCGAGGGATGCGTTAAAGAAGGAATAGTGCATCGGACAGGGGAAACTCGTGTCCCAAAAGAATATCCAATCGCTTTTGTAGAAACGTTACTCAATTTAGAAGGAGATGTCATAGAACCCATAGTATTTCATAGCGACGCAATTTCTGTGTTAATTCGTCAATGTGAGGGAGCGAGGGATGCGTTAAAGAAGGAATAGTGCATCGGACAGGAGAAACTCGTGTCCCAAAAGAATATCCAATCGTTTCCGTAGAAACGTACCTCAATTTAGAAGGAGATGTCATAGAACCCATAGTATTTCATAGCGACGCAATTTCTGTTTTAATTCGTCAATGTGAGGGACCGTGGGATGCGTTAAGGGAGGAATAGTGCATCGGAAAGGCCATAGACGTATCCCAAATCAGAATCCTGTTGTTTCATTAGAAACGTTACTCTCTTAAGAAGCAGATGTCATAGAACCCATAGTATTTCATAGCGACGCAATTTCTGTGTTAATTCGTCAATGTGAGGGAGCGAGGGATGCGTTAAAGAAGGAATAGTGCATCGGACAGGAGAAACTCCTGTCCCAAAAGAATATCCAATAGTTTCCGTAGAAACGTTACTCAATTTAGAAGGAGATGTCATAGAACCCATAGTATTTCATAGCGGCGCAATTTCTGTGTTAATTCGTCAATGTGAGGGAGCGAGGGATGCGTTAAAGAAGGAATAGTCCATCGGACAGGAGAAACTCGTGTCCCAAAAGAATAAACAATCGTTTCCATAGAAACGTTACTCAATTTAGAAGGAGATGTCATAGAACCCATAGTATTTCATAGCGACGCAATTTCTGGGTTAATTCGTCAATGTGAGGGAGCGAGGGATGCGTTAAAGAAGGAATAGTCCATCGGACAGGAGAAACTCGTGTCCCAAAAGAATAAACAATCGTTTCCATAGAAACGTTACTCAATTTAGAAGGAGATGTCATAGAACCCATAGTATTTCATAGCGACGCAATTTCTGTGTTAATTCGTCAATGTGAGGGAGCGAGGGATGCGTTAAAGAAGGAATAGTGCATCGGACAGGAGAAACTCGTGTCCCAAAAGAATATCCAATCGTTTCCGTAAAAACGTTACTCAATTTAGAAGGAGATGTCATAGAACCCATAGTATGTCATTGCGACGTAATTTCTGTGTTACTTCGACAATGTGAGGGAGCGAGGGATGCGATAAAGGAGGAATAGTATATCGGAAAGGACATAGTCGTATCCCAAAGGAGAATCCTGTTGTTTCCTTAGAAACGTTACTCTCTTAAAATGAGATGTCATAGAACCCATAGCATTTCATAGCGACGCAATTTCTGTGTTAATTCGTCAATGTGAGGGAGCGAGGGATGCGTTAAAGAAGGAATAGTGCATCGGACATGAGAAACTCGTGTCCCAAAAAAGTATGCAATCGTTTCCGTAATAACGTTACTCAATTTAGAAGGAGATGTCATAGAACCCATAGTATTTCATAGCGACGCAATTTCTGTGTTAATTCGTAAATGTGAGGGAGCGAGAGATTTGTTAAAGAAGGAATAGTGCATCGGACAGGAGAAACTCGTGTCCCAAAAGAATATCCAATCGTTTCCATAGAAACGTTACACAATTTAGAAGGAGATCTCGTAGAACCCATAGTACTTCATAGCGACAAAATTTCTGTGTTAATTCGTCAATGTGAGGGAGCGAGGGATGCGTTAAAGGAGGAATAGTGCATCGGAAATGACATAGTCGTATCCCAAAGGAGAATCCTGTTGTTTCGTTAGAAACGTTACTCTCTTGAGAAGGAGAAGTCATAGAACCCATAGTATATCATAGCGACGCAATTTCTGTGTTAATTAGTCAATGTGAGGGAGCGAGGGATGCGTTAAAGAAGGAATAGCGCATCGGACAGGAGAAACTCGTGTCCCAAATGAATATCCAGTCGTTTCCGTAGAAACGTTACTCAATTTAGAAAGAGATGTCATAGAACCCATAGAATTTCATAGCGACGCAATATCTGTGTTAATTCGACAATGTGAGTTAGCGAGGGATGCGTTAAAAGAGGAATAGTATATCGGAAAAGACATAGTCGTATCCCAAAAGAGCATCCTGTTCTTTCCTTAGAAACGTTACTCTCTTAAAAGGAGATGTCATAGAACCCATAGTATTTCATAGCGACGCAATTTCTGTGTTAATTCGTCAATGTGAGGGAGCGTGTGATGCGTTAGAAGGAGGAATAGTGCATCGGAAAGGACATAGACGTATCCCAAATGAGAATCCTTTGGTTTCCTTAGAAACGTTACTCTCTTAAGCAGGAGATGTCATAGAACCCATAGTATTTCATAGCGACGCAATTTCTGTGTTAATTCGTCAATGTGAGGGAGCGAGGGATGCATTAAAGAAGGAATAGTGCATCGGACAGGAGAAACTCGTGTCCCAAAAGAATATCCAATCGTTTCCGTAGAAACGTTACTCAATTTAGAAGGAGATGTCATAGAACCCATAGTATTTCATAGCGACGCAATTTCTGTGTTAATTCGTCAATGTGAGGGAGCGAGGGATGCGTTAAAGGAGGAATAGTGCATCGGAAAGGACATAGTCGTATCCCAAAAGAGAATCCTCTTGTTTCCTTAGAAACGTTACTCTCTTAAGAAGGAGATGTCATAGAACACATAGTATTTCATAGCGACGCAATTTCTGTGTTAATTCGTCAATGTGAGGGAGCGAGGGAAGCGTTAAAGGAGGAAAAGTGCATCGGAAAGGACATAGTCGTATCCCAAAAGAGAATCCTGTTGTTTCCTTAGAAACGTTACTCACTTAAGAAGGAGATATCATAGAACACATAGTATTTCATAGCGACGCAATTTCTGTGTTAATTCGTCAATGTGAGGGAGCGAGGGATGCGTTAAAGAAGAAATAGTGCATCGGACAGGAGAAACTCGTGTCCCCAAAGAATATCCAATCGTTTCCGTAGAAACGTTACTCAATTTAGAAGGAGATGTCATAGAACCCATAGTATTTCATAGCGACGCAATTTCTGTGTTAATTCGTCAATGTGATGGAGCGAGGGATGCGTTAAAGGAGGAATAGTGCATCGGAAAGGACATAGTCGTATCCCAAAAGAGAATCCTGTTATTTCCTTAGAAACGTTACTCTCTTAAGAAGGAGATGTTATAGAACCCATAGTATTTCATAGCGACGCAATTTCTGTGTTAATTCGTCAATGTGAGGCAGCGAGGGATGCGTTAAAGAAGGAATAGTGCATCCGAAAGGAGAAACTCCTGCTCCAAAAGAATATCCAATCGTTTCCGTAGAAACGTTACTCAATTTAGAAGGAGATGTCATAGAACACATAACATTTCATAGCGACGCAATTTCTGTGCTAATTCGTCAATGTGAGGGAGCGAAGCATGCGTTAATGGAGGAATAGTGCACCGGAAAGAACATTGTCGTATCCCAAAGGAGAATCCTTTTGTTTCCTTAGAAACGTTACTCTCTTAAAAAGGAGATGTCATAAAACCCATAGTATTTCATAGCGACCCAATTTCTGTGTTAATTCGTCAATGTGAGGGAGCGAGGGATGCGTTAAAGAAGGAATAGTGCATTGGACAGGAGAAACTCGTGTCCCAAAAGAATATCCAATCGTTTCCGTAGAAACGTACCTCAATTTAGAAGGAGTTGTCATAGAACCCATGGTATTTCATAGCGACGCAATTTCTGTGTTAATTCGTCAATGTGAGGGACCGAGGGATGCGTTAAAGGAGGAATAGTGCATCGGAAAGGACATAGTCGTATCGCAAAAGAGAATCCTTTTGTATCCTTAGAAACGTTACTCTCTTAAGAAGGAAATGTCATAGAACCCATAGTATTTCATAGCGACGAAATTTCTGTGTTAATTCGTCAATGTGAGGGAGCGTGGGATACGTTAAAGGAGTAATAGTGCATCGGAAAGGACATAGTCGTATCCCAGAAGAGAATCCTGTTGTTTCCTTAGAAACGTTACTCTCTTAAGAAGGAGATGTTACAGAACCCATAGTATTTAATAGCGACGCAATTTCTGTGTTATTTCTTCAATGGCAGGGAGCGAGGGATGCGTTAAAGGAGGAATAGGGCATCGGAAAGGACATAGTCGTATCCCAAAAGACAATCCTGTTGTTTCCTTAGAAACGTTACTCTCTTAAGAACGAGATGTCATAGAACCCATAGTATTTCATAGCGACGCAATTTCTGTGTTAATTCGTCATTGTGAGGGAGCGAGGGATGCGTTAAAGAAGGAATAGTGCATCGGACAGGGGAAACTCGTGTTCCAAAAGAATATCCAATCGCTTTTGTAGAAACGTTACTCAATTTAGAAGGAGATGTCATAGAACCCGTAGTATTTCATAGCGACGCAATTTCTGTGTTAATTCGTCAATGTGAGGGAGCGAGGAATGCGTTAAAGAAGGAATAGCGCATCGGACAGGAGAAACTCGTGTCACAAAAGAATATCCAATCGTTTCCGTAGAAACGAACCTCAATTTAGAAGGAGATGTCATAGAACCCATAGTATTTCATAGCGACGCAATTTCTGTTTTAATTCGTCAATGTGAGGGACCGAGGGATGCGTTAAAGGAGGAATAGTGCATCGGAAAGGACATAGACGTATTAAAATCAGAATCCTTTTGTTTCATTAGAAACGTTACTCTCTTAAGAAGCAGATGTCATAGAACCCATAGTATTTCATAGCGACGCAATTTCTGTGTTAATTCGTCAATGTGAGGGAGCGAGGGATGCGTTAAAGAAGGAATAGTGCATCGGACAGGAGAAACTCCTGTCCCAAAAGAATATCCAAACGTTTCCGTAGAAAAGTTACTCAATTTAGAAGGAGATGTCATAGAACCCATAGTTTTTCATAGCGACGCAATTTCTGTGTTAATTCGTCAATGTGAGGGAGCGAGGGATGCGTTAAAGGAGGAATAGTGCATCGGACAGGAGAAACTCGTGTCCCAAAAGAATATCCAATCGTTTCCGTAGAAACGTCACTCAATTTAGAAGGAGGTGTCATAGAACCCATAGTATTTCATAGCGGCGCAATTTCTGTGTTAATTCGTCAATGTGAGGGAGCGAGGGATGCGTTAAAGAAGGAATAGTCCATCGGACAGGAGAAACTCGTGTCCCAAAAGAATATCCAATCGTTTCCATAGAAACGTTACTCAATTTAGAAGGAGATGTCATAGAACCCATAGTATTTCATAGCGACGCAATTTCTGTGTTAATTCGTCAATGTGAGGGAGCGAGGGATGCGTCAAAGGAGGATTAGTGCATCGGAAAGGACATAGTCGCATCCCAAAAGAGAATCCTGTTGTTTCCTTAGAAACGTTACTCTCTCAAGAAGGCGATGTCATAGAACCCATAGTATTTCATAGCGACGCAATTTCTGTGTTAATTCGTCAATGTGAGGGAGCGAGGGATGCAGTAAAGAAGGAATAGTGCATCGGAAAGAACATAGTCGTATCCCAAAAGAGAATCCTGTCGTTTCCATAGAAACGTTACTCTCTTAAGAAGGAGATGTCATAGAACACATAGTATTTCATAGCGACGCAATTTCTGTGTTAATTCGTCAATGTGAGGGAGCGAGGGATGCGTTAAAGAAGGAATAGTGCATCGGACAGGAGAAACTCGTGTCCCAAAAGAATATCCAATCGTTTCCGTAAAAACGTTACTCAATTTAGAAGGAGATGTCATAGAACCCATAGTATGTCATAGCGACGCAATTTCTGTGTTACTTCGACAATGTGAGGGAGCGAGGGATGCGATAAAGGAGGAATAGTATATCGGAAAGGACATAGTCGTATCCCAAAAGAGAATCCTGTTGTTTCGTTAGAAACGTTACTCTCTTAAAAAGAGATGTCATAGAACCCATAGCATTTCATAGCGACGCAATTTCTGTGTTAATTCGTCAATGTGAGGGAGCGAGGGTTGCGTTAAAGAAGGAATAGTGCATCGGACATGAGAAACTCGTGTCCCAAAAAAGTATGCAATCGTTTCCGTAGAAACGTTACTCAATTTAGAAGGAGATGTCATAGAACCCATAGTATTTCATAGCGACGCAATTTCTGTGTTTATTCGTAAATGTGAGGGAGCGAGGGATTTGTTAAAGAAGGAATAGTGCATCGGACAGGAGAAACTCGTGCCCCAAAAGAATATCCAATCGTTTCCATAGAAACGTTACACAATTTAGAAGGAGATGTCATAGAACACATAGTATTTCATAGCGACGTAATTTCTGTGCTAATTCGTCAATGTGAGGGAGCGAAGCATGCGTTAATGGAGGAATAGTGCACCGGAAAGGACATAGTCGTATCCCAAACGAGAATCCTTTTGTTTCCTTAGAAACGTTAATCTCTTAAAAAGGAGATGTCATAAAACCCATAGTATTTCATAGCGACGCAATTTCTGTGTTAATTAGTCAATGTGAGGGAGCGAGGGATGCGTTAAAGAAGGAATAGTGCATTGGACAGGAGAAACTCGTGTCCCAAAAGAATATCCAATCGTTTCCGTAGAAACGTACCTCAATTTAGAAGGAGTTGTCATAGAACCCATGGTATTCCATAGCGACGCAATTTCTGTGTTAATTCGTCAATGTGAGGCACCGAGGGATGCGTTAAAGGAGGAATAGTGCATCGGAAAGGACATAGTCGTATCCCAAAAGAGAATCCTTTTGTATCCTTAGAAACGTTAGTCTCTTAAGAAGGAGATGTCATAGAACCCATAGTATTTCATAGCGACGAAATTTCTGTGTTAATACGTCAATGTGAGGGAGCGAGGGATGCGTTAAAGGAGGAATAGTGCATCGGAAAGGACATAGTCGTATCCCAGAAGAGAATCCTGTTGTTTCCTTAGAAACGTTACTCTCTTAAGGAGGAGATGTTACAGAACACATAGTATTTAATAGCGACGCAATTTCTGTGTTATTTCTTCAATGGGAGGGAGCGATGGATGCGTTAAAGGAGGAATAGGGCATCGGAAAAGACATAGTCGTATCCCAAAAGACAATCCTGTTGTTTCCTTAGAAACGTTACTCTCTTAAGAACGAGATGTCATAGAACCCATATTATTTCATAGCGACGCAATTTCTGTGTTAATTCGTCATTGTGAGGGAGCGAGGGATGCGTTAAAGAAGGAATAGTGCATCGGACAGGGGAAACTCGTGTCCCAAAAGAATATCCAATCGCTTTTGTAGAAACGTTACTCAATTTAGAAGGAGATGTCATAGAACCCATAGTATTTCATAGCGACGCAATTTCTGTGTTAATTCGTCAATGTGAGGGAGCGAGGGATGCGTTAAAGAAGGAATAGTGCATCGGACAGGAGAAACTCGTGTCCCAAAAGAATATCCAATCGTTTCCGTGGAAACGTACCTCAATTTAGAAGGAGATGTCATAGAACCCATAGTATTTCATAGCGACGCAATTTCTGTTTTAATTCGTCAATGTGAGGGACCGAGGGATGCGTTAAAGGAGGAATAGTGCATCGGAAAGGACATAGACGTATCCCAAATCAGAATCCTGTTGTTTCATTAGAAACGTTACTCTCTTAAGAAGCAGATGTCATAGAACCCATAGTATTTCACGGCGACGCAATTTCTGTGTTAATTCGTCAATGTGAGGGAGCGAGGGATGCGTTAAAGAAGGAATAGTGCATCGGACAGGAGAAACTCCTGTCCCAAAAGAATATCCAATCGTTTCCGTAGAAACGTTACTCAATTTAGAAGGAGATGTCATAGAACCCATAGTTTTTCATAGCGACGCAATTTCTGTGTTAATTCGTCAATGTGAGGGAGCGAGGGATGCGTTAAAGGAGGAATAGTGCATCGGAAAGGACATAGTCGTATCGCAAAAGAGAATCCTGTTGTTTCCTTAGAAACGTTGCTCTCTTAAGAAGGAGATGTCATAGAACACATAGTATTTCATAGCGACGCAATTTCTGTGTTAATTCGTCAATGTGAGGGAGCGAGGGAGGCGTTAAAGGAGGAATAATGCATCGGAAAGGACATAGTCGTATCCCAAAAGAGAATCCTGTTGTTTCCTTAGAAACGTTACTCTCTAGAGAAGGAGATGTCATAGAACCCATAGTATTTCATAGCGACGCAATTTCCGTGTTAATTCGTCAATGTGAGGGAGCGAGGGATGCGTTAAAGAAGGAATAGTGCATCGGACAGGAGAAACTCGTGTCCCAAAAGAATATCCAATCGTTTCCGTAGAAACGTCACTCAATTTAGAAGGAGATGTCATAGAACCCATAGTATTTCATAGCGGCGCAATTTCTGTGTTAATTCGTCAATGTGAGGGAGCGAGGGATGCGTTAAAGAAGGAATAGTCCATCGGACAGGAGAAACTCGTGTCCCAAAAGAATATCCAATCGTTTCCATAGAAACGTTACTCAATTTAGAAGGAGATGTCATAGAACCCATAGTATTTCATAGCGACGCAATTTCTGTGTTAATTGGTCAATGTGAGGGAGCGAGGGATGCGTCAAAGGAGGAATAGTGCATCGGAAAGGACATAGTCGCATCCCAAAAGAGAATCCTGTTGTTTCCTTAGAAACGTTACTCTCTTAAGAAGGAGATGTTACAGAACCCATAGTATTTAATAGCGACGCAATTTCTGTGTTATTTCTTCAATGGGAGGGAGCGAGGGATGCGTTAAAGGAGGAATAGGGCATCGGAAAGGACATAGTCGTATCCCAAAAGACAATCCTGTTGTTTCCTTAGAAACGTTACTCTCTTAAGAACGAGATGTCATAGAACCCATAGTATTTCATAGCGACGCAATTTCTGTGTTAATTCGTCATTGTGAGGGAGCGAGGGATGCGTTAAAGAAGGAATAGTGCATCGGACAGGGGAAACTCGTGTTCCAAAAGAATATCCAATCGCTTTTGTAGAAACGTTACTCAATTTAGAAGGAGATGTCATAGAACCCGTAGTATTTCATAGCGACGCAATTTCTGTGTTAATTCGTCAATGTGAGGGAGCGAGGGATGCGTTAAAGAAGGAATAGCGCATCGGACAGGAGAAACTCGTGTCACAAAAGAATATCCAATCGTTTCCGTAGAAACGAACCTCAATTTAGAAGGAGATGTCATAGAACCCATAGTATTTCATAGCGACGCAATTTCTGTTTTAATTCGTCAATGTGAGGGACAAAGGGATGCGTTAAAGGAGGAATAGTGCATCGGAAAGGACATAGACGTATTAAAATCAGAATCCTTTTGTTTCATTAGAAACGTTACTCTCTTAAGAAGCAGATGTCATAGAACCCATAGTATTTCATAGCGACGCAATTTCTGTGTTAATTCGTCAATGTGAGGGAGCGAGGGATGCGTTAAAGAAGGAATAGTGCATCGGACAGGAGAAACTCCTGTCCCAAAAGAATATCCAAACGTTTCCGTAGAAAAGTTACTCAATTTAGAAGGAGATGTCATAGAACCCATAGTTTTTCATAGCGACGCAATTTCTGTGTTAATGCGTCAATGTGAGGGAGCGAGGGATGCGTTAAAGGAGGAATAGTGCATCGGACAGGAGAAACTCGTGTCCCAAAAGAATATCCAATCGTTTCCGTAGAAACGTCACTCAATTTAGAAGGAGATGTCATTGAACCCATAGTATTTCATAGCGGCGCAATTTCTGTGTTAATTCGTCAATGTGAGGGAGCGAGGGATGCGTTAAAGAAGGAATAGTCCATCGGACAGGAGAAACTCGTGTCCCAAAAGAATATCCAATCGTTTCCATAGAAACGTTACTCAATTTAGAAGGAGATGTCATAGAACCCATAGTATTTCATAGCGACGCAATTTCTGTGTTAATTCGTCAATGTGAGGGAGCGAGGGATGCGTCAAAGGAGGATTAGTGCATCGGAAAGGACATAGTCGCATCCCAAAAGAGAATCCTGTTGTTTCCTTAGAAACGTTACTCTCTCAAGAAGGCGATGTCATAGAACCCATAGTATTTCATAGCGACGCAATTTCTGTGTTAATTCGTCAATGTGAGGGAGCGAGGGATGCAGTAAAGAAGGAATAGTGCATCGGAAAGAACATAGTCGTATCCCAAAAGAGAATCCTGTCGTTTCCATAGAAACGTTACTCTCTTAAGAAGGAGATGTCATAGAACACATAGTATTTCATAGCGACGCAATTTCTGTGTTAATTCGTCAATGTGAGGGATCGAGGGATGCGTTAAAGAAGGAATAGTGCATCGGACAGGAGAAACTCGTGTCCCAAAAGAATATCCAATCGTTTCCGTAAAAACGTTACTCAATTTAGAAGGAGATGTCATAGAACCCATAGTATGTCATAGCGACGCAATTTCTGTGTTACTTCGACAATGTGAGGGAGCGAGGGATGCGATAAAGGAGGAATAGTATATCGGAAAGGACATAGTCGTATCCCAAAAGAGAATCCTGTTGTTTCGTTAGAAACGTTACTCTCTTAAAAAGAGATGTCATAGAACCCATAGCATTTCATAGCGACGCAATTTCTGTGTTAATTCGTCAATGTGAGGGAGCGAGGGTTGCGTTAAAGAAGGAATAGTGCATCGGACATGAGAAACTCGTGTCCCAAAAAAGTATGCAATCGTTTCCGTAGAAACGTTACTCAATTTAGAAGGAGATGTCATAGAACCCATAGTATTTCATAGCGACGCAATTTCTGTGTTAATTCGTAAATGTGAGGGAGCGAGGGATTTGTTAAAGAAGGAATAGTGCATCGGACAGGAGAAACTCGTGCCCCAAAAGAATATCCAATCGTTTCCATAGAAACGTTACACAATTTAGAAGGAGATGTCATAGAACACATAGTATTTCATAGCGACGTAATTTCTGTGCTAATTCGTCAATGTGAGGGAGCGAAGCATGCGTTAATGGAGGAATAGTGCACCGGAAAGGACATAGTCGTATCCCAAACGAGAATCCTTTTGTTTCCTTAGAAACGTTACTCTCTTAAAAAGGAGATGTCATAAAACCCATAGTATTTCATAGCGACGCAATTTCTGTGTTAATTAGTCAATGTGAGGGAGCGAGGGATGCGTTAAAGAAGGAATAGTGCATTGGACAGGAGAAACTCGTGTCCCAAAAGAATATCCAATCGTTTCCGTAGAAACGTACCTCAATTTAGAAGGAGTTGTCATAGAACCCATGGTATTCCATAGCGACGCAATTTCTGTGTTAATTCGTCAATGTGAGGCACCGAGGGATGCGTTAAAGGAGGAATAGTGCATCGGAAAGGACATAGTCGTATCCCAAAAGAGAATCCTTTTGTATCCTTAGAAACGTTAGTCTCTTAAGAAGGAGATGTCATAGAACCCATAGTATTTCATAGCGACGAAATTTCTGTGTTAATACGTCAATGTGAGGGAGCGAGGGATGCGTTAAAGGAGGAATAGTGCATCGGAAAGGACATAGTCGTATCCCAGAAGAGAATCCTGTTGTTTCCTTAGAAACGTTACTCTCTTAAGGAGGAGATGTTACAGAACCCATAGTATTTAATAGCGACGCAATTTCTGTGTTATTTCTTCAATGGGAGGGAGCGATGGATGCGTTAAATAAGGAATAGGGCATCGGAAAAGACATAGTCGTATCCCAAAAGACAATCCTGTTGTTTCCTTAGAAACGTTACTCTCTTAAGAACGAGATGTCATAGAACCCATATTATTTAATAGCGACGCAATTTCTGTGTTAATTCGTCATTGTGAGGGAGCGAGGGATGCGTTAAAGAAGGAATAGTGCATCGGACAGGGGAAACTCGTGTCCCAAAAGAATATCCAATCGCTTTTGTAGAAACGTTACTCAATTTAGAAGGAGATGTCATAGAACCCATAGTATTTCATAGCGACGCAATTTCTGTGTTAATTCGTCAATGTGAGGGAGCGAGGGATGCGTTAAAGAAGGAATAGTGCATCGGACAGGAGAAACTCGTGTCCCAAAAGAATATCCAATCGTTTCCGTGGAAACGTACCTCAATTTAGAAGGAGATGTCATAGAACCCATAGTATTTCATAGCGACGCAATTTCTGTTTTAATTCGTCAATGTGAGGGACCGAGGGATGCGTTAAAGGAGGAATAGTGCATCGGAAAGGACATAGACGTATCCCAAATCAGAATCCTGTTGTTTCATTAGAAACGTTACTCTCTTAAGAAGCAGATGTCATAGAACCCATAGTATTTCATAGCGACGCAATTTCTGTGTTAATTCGTCAATGTGAGGGAGCGAGGGATGCGTTAAAGAAGGAATAGTGCATCGGACAGGAGAAACTCCTGTCCCAAAAGAATATCCAATCGTTTCCGTAGAAACGTTACTCAATTTAGAAGGAGATGTCATAGAACCCATAGTTTTTCATAGCGACGCAATTTCTGTGTTAATTCGTCAATGTGAGGGAGCGAGGGATGCGTTAAAGGAGGAATAGTGCATCGGAAAGGACATAGTCGTATCGCAAAAGAGAATCCTGTTGTTTCCTTAGAAACGTTGCTCTCTTAAGAAGGAGATGTCATAGAACACATAGTATTTCATAGCGACGCAATTTCTGTGTTAATTCGTCAATGTGAGGGAGCGAGGGAGCCGTTAAAGGAGGAATAATGCATCGGAAAGGACATAGTCGTATCCCAAAAGAGAATCCTGTTGTTTCCTTAGAAACGTTACTCTCTGGAGAAGGAGATGTCATAGAACCCATAGTATTTCATAGCGACGCAATTTCCGTGTTAATTCGTCAATGTGAGGGAGCGAGGGATGCGTTAAAGAAGGAATAGTGCATCGGACAGGAGAAACTCGTGTCCCAAAAGAATATCCAATCGTTTCCGTAGAAACGTCACTCAATTTAGAAGGAGATGTCATAGAACCCATAGTATTTCATAGCGGCGCAATTTCTGTGTTAATTCGTCAATGTGAGGGAACGAGGGATGCGTTAAAGAAGGAATAGTCCATCGGACAGGAGAAACTCGTGTCCCAAAAGAATATCCAATCGTTTCCATAGAAACGTTACTCAATTTAGAAGGAGATGTCATAGAACCCATAGTATTTCATAGCGACGCAATTTCTGTGTTAATTGGTCAATGTGAGGGAGCGAGGGATGCGTCAAAGGAGGAATAGTGCATCGGAAAGGACATAGTCGCATCCCAAAAGAGAATCCTGTTGTTTCCTTAGAAACGTTACTCTCTCAAGAAGGCGATGTCATAGAACCCATAGTATCTCATAGCGACGCAATTTCTGTGTTAATTCGTCAATGTGAGGGAGCGAGGGATGCAATAAAGAAGGAATAGTGCATCGGAAAGGACATAGTCGTATCCCAAAAGAGAATCCTGTCGTTTCCATAGAAACGTTACTCTCTTAAGAAGCAGATGTCATAGAACACATAGTATTTCATAGCGACGCTATTTCTGTGTTAATTCGTCAATGTGAGGGAGCGAGGGATGCGTTATAGAAGGAATAGTGCATCGGACAGGAGAAACTCGTGTCCCAAAAGAATATCCAATCGTTTCCGTAAAAACGTTACTCAATTTAGAAGGAGATGTCATAGAACCCATAGTATGTCATAGCGACGCAATTTCTGTGTTAATTCGTCAATGTGAGGGAGCGAGGGATGCGTTAAAGGAGGAATAGTGCATCGGAAATGACATAGTCGTATCCCAAAAGAGAATCCTGTTGTTTCCTTAGAAACGTTACTCTCTTAAAAGGAGATGTCATAGAACCCATAGTATTTCATAGCGACGCAATTTCTGTGTTAATTCGTCAATGTGAGGGAGCGAGGGATGCGTTAAAGAAGGAATAGTGCATCGGACAGGAGAAACTCGTGTCCCAAAAGAATATCCAATCGTTTCCATAGAAACGTTACTCAATTTAGAAGGAGATGTCGTAGAACCCATATTTCATAGCGACGCAATTTCTGTGTTACTTCGACAATGTGAGGGAGCCAGGCATGCGTTAAAGGAGGAATAGTGCATCGGACAGGACATAGTCGTATCCCAAAAGAGAGTCCTGTTGCTTCCTTAGAAACGTTACTCTCTTAAGAAGGAGATGTCATAGGACACATAGTATTTCATAGCGACGCAATTTCTGTGTTAATTCGTCAATGTCAGGGAGCGAGGGATGCGTTAAAGAAGGAATAGTGCATCGGACAGGAGAAACTCGTGTCCCAAAAGAATATCCAATCGTTTCCGTACAAACGTTACTCAATTTAGAAGGACATGTCATAGAACCCATAGTATTTCATAGCGACGCAATTTCTGTGTTAATTCGACAATGTGAGGGAGCGAGGGATGCGTTAAAGGAGGAATAGTATATCGCAAAGGACATACTCGTATCCCAAAAGAGAATCCTGTTGTTTCCTTAGAAACGTTACTCTCTTAACAAGGAGGTGTCATAAAACCCATAGTATTTCATAGCGACGCAATTTCTGTGTTAATTCGTCAATGTGAGGGAGCGAGGGATGCGTTAAAGGAGGAATAGTGCATCGGAAAGGACATAGTCGTATCCCAAAAGAGAATCCTGTTGTTTCCTTAGAAACGTTACTCTCTTAAGAAGGAGATGTCATAGAACCCATAGTATTTCATAGCGACGCAATTTCTGTGTTAATTCGTCAATGTGAGGGAGCAAGGGATGCGTTAAAGAAGGAATAGTGCTTCGGACAGGAGAAACTCGTGTCCCAAAAGCATATCCAATCGTTTCCGTAGAAACGTACCTCAATTTAAAAGGAGATGTCATAGAACCCATAGTGTTTCATAGCGACGCAATTTCTGTGTTAATTCGTCAATGTGAGGGAGCGAGGGATGCGTTAAATAAGGAATAGTGCATCGGACAGGAGAAACTCGTGTCCCAAAAGAATATCCAATCCTTTCTATAGAAACGTTACTCAATTTAGAAGGAGATGTCGTAGAACACATAGTATTTCATAGCGACGCAATTTCTGTGTTAATTAGTCAATGTGAGGGAGCAAGGGATGCGTTAAAGAAGGAATAGTGCATCGGACAGGAGAAACTCGTGTCCCAAATAAATATCCAATCGTTTCCGTAGAAACGTTACTCAATTTAGAAGGAGATGTCATAGAACCCATAGTATTTCATAGCGACGCAATTTCTGTGTTAATTCGTCAATGTGAGGGAGCGAGGCATGCGTTAAAGGAGGAATAGTGCATCGGAAAGGACATAGTCGTATCCCAAAAGAGAGTCCTGTTGCTTCCTTAGAAACGTTACTCTCTTAAGAAGGAGATTTCATAGAACCCATAGTATTTCATAGCGACGCAATTTCTGTGTTAATTCGTCAATGTGAGGGAGCGAGGGATGCGTTAAAGAAGGAATAGTGCATCGGACAGGAGAAACTCGTGTCCCAAAAGAATATCCAGTCGTTTCCGTAGAAACGTTACTCAATTTAGAAAGAGATGTCATAGAACCCATAGAATTTCATAGCGACGCAATATCTGTGTTAATTCGACAATGTGAGTTAGCGAGGGATGCATTAAAGGAGGAATAGTATATCGGAAAAGACATAGTCGTATCCCAAAAGAGAATCCTGTTGTTTCCTTAGAAACGTTACTCTCTTAAAAGGAGATGTCATAGAACCCATAGTATTTCATAGCGACGCAATTTCTGTGTTAATTCGTCAATGTGAGGGAGCGAGGGATGCGTTAAAGAAGGAATAGTGCATCGGACAGGAGAAACTCGTGTCCCAAAAGAATATCCAATCGTTTCCATAGAAACGTTATACAATTTAGAAGGAGATGTCGTAGAACCCATATTTCATAGCGACGCAATTTCTGTGTTACTTCGACAATGTGAGGGAGCGAGGGATGCGTTAAAGGAGGAATAGTGCATCGGAAAGGACATTGTCGTATCCCAAAAGAGAATCCTGTTGTTTCCTTAGAAACGTTACTCTCTTAAGAAGGAGATGTCATAGAACCCATAGTATTTCATAGCGACGCAATTTCTGTGTTAATTCGTCAATGTGAGGGAGCAAGGGATGCGTTAAAGAAGGAATAGTGCATCGGACAGGAGAAACTCGTGTCCCAAAAGAATATCCAATCGTTTCCATAGAAACGTACCTCAATTTAGAAGGAGATGTCATAGAACCCATAGTATTTCATAGCGACGCAATTTCTGTGTTAATTCGTCAATGTGAGGGAGCGAGGGATGCGTTAAAGGAGGAATAGTGCATCGGAAAGGACATAGTCGTATCCCAAAAGAGAATCCTGTTGTTTCCTTAGAAACGTTACTCTCTTAAGAAGAAGATGTCATAGAACCCATAGTATTTCATAGCGACGCAATTTCTGTGTTAATTCGTGAATGTGAGGGAGCGAGGGATGCGTTAAAGGAGGAATAGTGCGTCGGAAAGGACATGGTCGTATCCCAAAAGAGAATCCTGTTGTTTCCTTAGAAACGTTACTTTCTTAAGAAGGAGATGTCATAGAAACCTTTGTATTTCATAGCGACGCAAATTCTGTGTTAATTCGACAATGTGAGGGAGCGAGGGATGCGTTAAAGAAGGAATAGTGCATCGGACAGGAGAAACTCGTGTCCCAAAAGAATATCCAATCGTTTCCGTAGAAACGTACCTCAATTTAGAAGTAGATGTCATAGAACCCATAGTATTTCATAACGACGCAATTTCTGTGTTAATTCGTCAATGTGAGGGACCGAGGGATGCGTAAAAGGAGGAATAGTGCATCGGAAAGGACATAGTCGTATTCCCAAAGAGAAGCCTTTCGTATCCTTAGTAACGTTACTCTCTTAAGAAGGAGATGTCATAGAACCCATAGTAATTCATAGCGACGCAATTTCTGTGTTAATTCGTCAATGTGAGGGAGCGAGAGATGCGTTAAAGAAGGAATAGTGCATCGGACAGTGGGAACTCGTGTCCCAAAAGAATATCCAATCGTTTACGTAGAAACGTTACTCAATTTAGATGGAGATGTCATAGAACCCATAGTATTACATAGCGACGCAATTTCTCTGTTAATTCGTCAATGTGAGGGAGCGTGGGATGCGTTAAAGGAGGAATAGTGCTTCGGAAAGGACATAGACGTATCCCAAATGAGAATCCTGTTGTTTCCTTAGAAACGTTACTCTCTTCAGAAGGAGATGTCATAGAACCCATAGTATTTCATAGCGACGTAATTTCTGTGTTAATTCGTCAATGTGAGGGAGCGAGGGATGCGTTAAAGAAGGAATAGTGCATCGGACAGGAGAAACTCGTGTCCCAAAAGAATATCCAATCGTTTCCGTAGAAACGTTACTCAATTTAGAAGGACATGTTATAGAACCCATAGTATTTCATAGCGACGCAATTTCTGTGTTAATTCGACAATGTGAGGGAGCGAGGGATGCGTTAAAGGAGGAATAGTATATCGCAAAGGACATAGTCCTATCCCAAAAGAGAATCCTGTTGTTTCCTTAGAAACGTTACTCTCTTAACAAGGAGATGTCATAGAACCCATAGTATTTCATAGCGACGAAATTTCTGTAATAATTCGTCAATGTGACAGAGCGAGGGATGCGTTAAAGGAGGAATAGAGCATCGGAAAGGACATAGTCGTATCCCAAAAGAGAATCCTGTTGTTTCCTTAGAAACGTTACTATCTTAAGAAGGAGATGTCATAGAACCCATAGTATTTCATAGCGACGCAATTTCTGTGTTAATTCGTCAATGTGAGGGAGCAAGGGATGCGTTAAAGAAGGAATAGTGCATCGGACAGGAGAAACTCATGTCCCAAAAGCATATCCAATCGTTTCCGTAGAAACGTACCTCAATTTAGAAGGAGATGTCATAGAACCCATAGTATTTCATAGCGACGCAATTTCTGTGTTAATTCATCAATGTGAGGGACCGAGGGATGCGTCAAAGGAGAAATAGTGCATCGGAAAGGACATAGTCGTATCCCAAAAGAGAATCCTGTTGTTTCCTTAGAAACGTTACTCTCTTAAGAATGAGATGTCATAGAACACATAGTATTTCATAGCGACGCAATTTCTGTGTTAATTCGTCAATGTGAGGGAGCGAGGGATACGTTAAAGAAGGAATAGTGCATCGGACAGGAGAAACTCGTGTCCCAAAAGAATATCCAATCGTTTCCGTAGAAACGTTACTCAGATTAGAAGGAGATGTCATAGAACCCATAGTATTTCATAGCGACACAATTTCTGTGTTAATTCGTCAATGTGAGGGAGCGGGTGATGCGTTAAAGAAGGAATAGTGCATCGGACAGGAGAAACTCGTGTCCCAAAAGAATATCCAATCGTTTCCATGGAAACGTTACTCAATTTAGAAGGAGATGTCGTAGAACCCATAGTATTTCATAGCGACGCAATTTCTGTGTTAATTAGTCAATGTGAGGGAGCGAGGGATGCGTTAAAGAGAGAATAGTGCATCGGACAGGAGAAACTCGTGTCCCAAAAGAATATCCAATCCTTTCCATAGAAACGTTACTCAATTTAGAAGGAGATGTCGTAGAACCCATAGTATTGCATAGCGACGCAATTTCTGTGTTAATTAGTCAATGTGAGGGAGCCAGGCATGCGTTAAAGGAGGAATAGTGCATCGGAAAGGACATAGTCGTATCCCAAAAGAGAGTCCTGTTGCTTCCTTAGAAACGTTACTCTCTTAAGAAGGAAATTTCATAGAACCCATAGTATTTCATAGCGACGCAATTTCTGTGTTAATTCGTCAATGTGAGGGAGCGAGGGATGCGTTAAAGAAGGAATAGTGCATCGGACAGGAGAAACTCGTGTCCCAAAAGAATATCCAGTCGTTTCCGTAGAAACGTTACTCAATTTAGAAAGAGATGTCATAGAACCCATAGAATTTCATAGCGACGCAATATCTGTGTTAATTCGACAATGTGAGTTAGCGAGGGATGCATTAAGGGAGGAATAGTATATCGGAAAAGACATAGTCGTATCCCAAAAGAGAATCCTGTTGTTTCCTTAGAAACGTTACTCTCTTAAAAGGAGATGTCATAGAACACATAGTATTTCATAGCGACGCAATTTCTGTGTTAATTCGTCAATGTGAGGGAGCGAGGGATGCGTTAAAGAAGGAATAGTGCATCGGACAGGAGAAACTCGTGTCCCAAAAGAATATCCAATCGTTTCCATTGAAACGTTACTCAATTTAGAAGGATATGTCGTAGAACCCATATTTCATAGCGACGCAATTTCTGTGTTACTTCGACAATGTGAGGGAGCGAGGGATGCGTTAAAGGAGGAATAGTGCATCGGAAAGGACATAGTCGTATCCCAAAAGAGAATCCTGTTGTTTCCTTAGAAACGTTACTCTCTTAAGAAGGAGATGTCATAGAACCCATAGTATTTCATAGCGACGCAATTTCTGTGTTAATTCGTCAATGTGAGGGAGCAAGGGATGCGTTAAAGAAGGAATAGTGCATCGGACAGGAGAAACTCGTGTCCCAAAAGAATATCCAATCGTTTCCATAGAAACGTACCTCAATTTAGAAGGAAATGTCATAGAACCCATAGTATTTCATAGCGACGCAATTTCTGTGTTAATTCGTCAATGTGAGGGAGCGAGGGATGCGTTAAAGGAGGAATAGTGCATCGGAAAGGACATAGTCGTATCCCAAAAGAGAATCCTTTTGTTTCCTTAGAAACGTTACTCTCTTAAGAAGGAGATGTCATAGAACCCATAGTATTTCATAGCGACGCAATTTCTGTGTTAATTCGTGAATGTGAGGGAGCGAGGGATGCGTTAAAGGAGTAATAGTGCGTCGGAAAGGACATGGTCGTATCCCAAAAGAGAATCCTGTTGTTTCCTTAGAAACGTTACTTTCTTAAGAAGGAGATGTCATAGAACACATTGTATTTCATAGCGACGCAAATTCTGTGTTAATTCGACAATGTGAGGGAGCGAGGGATGCGTTAAAGAAGGAATAGTGCATCGGACAGGAGAAACTCGTGTCCCAAAAGAATATCCAATCGTTTCCGTAGAAACGTACCTCAATTTAGAAGGAGATGTCATAGAACCCATAGTATTTCATAACGACGCAATTTCTGTGTTAATTCGTCAATGTGAGGGACCGAGGGATGCGTAAAAGGAGGAATAGTGCATCGGAAAGGACATAGTCGTATTCCCAAAGAGAAGCCTTTTGTATCCTTAGTAACGTTACTCTCTTAAGAAGGAGATGTCATAGAACCCATAGTATTTCATAGCGACGCAATTTCTGTGTTAATTCGTCAATGTGAGGGAGCGAGAGATGCGTTAAAGAAGCAATAGTGCATCGGACAGTGGAAACTCGTGTCCCAAAAGAATATCCAATCGTTTACGTAGAAACGTTACTCAATTTAGAAGGAGATGTCATAGAACCCATAGTATTTCATAGCGACGCAATTTCTGTGTTAATTCGTCAATGTGAGGGAGCGTGGGATGCGTTAAAGGAGGAATAGTGCTTCGGAAAGGACATAGACGTATCACAAATGAGAATCCTGTTGTTTCCTTAGAAACGTTACTCTCTTAAGAAGGAGATGTCATAGAACCCATAGTATTTCATAGCGACGTAATTTCTGTGTTAATTCGTCAATGTGAGGGAGCGAGGGATGCGTTAAAGAAGGAATAGTGCATCGGACAGGAGAAACTCGTGTCCCAAAAGAATATCCAATCGTTTCCATAGAAACGTTACTCAATTTAGAAGGAGATGTCGTAGAACCCATAGTATTTCATAGCGACGCAATTTCTGTGTTAATTCGACAATGTGAGGGAGCGAGGGATGCGTTAAAGGAGGAATAGTATATCGGAAAGGACATAGTCGTATCCCATAGAGAATCCTGTTGTTTCCTTAGAAACGTTACTCTCTTAATAAGGAGATGTCATAGAACCCATAGTATTTCATAGCGACGCAATTTCTGTGTTAATTCGTCAATGTGAGGGAGCGAGGGATGCGTTAAAGGAGGAATAGTGCATCGGAAAGGACATAGACGTATCCCAAATGAGAATCCTGTTGTTTGCTTAGAAACGTTAATCTCTTAAGAAGGAGATGTCATAGAACCCATAGTATTTAATAGCGACACAATTCCTGTGTTAATTCGTCAATGGGAGGGAGCGAGGGATGCGTTAAAGGAGGAATAGTGCATCGGAAAGGACATAGTCGTATCCCAAAAGAGAATCCTGTTGTTTCCTTAGAAACGTTACTCCCTTAAGAAGGAGATGTCATAGAACACATAGTATTTCATAGCGACGCAATTTCTGTGTTAATTCGTCAATGTGAGGGAGCAAGGGATGCGTTAAAGAAGGAATAGTGCATCGGACAGGAGAAACTCGTGTCCCAAAAGAATATCCAATCGTTTCCATAGAAACGTACCTCAATTTAGAAGGAGATGTCATAGAACCCATAGTATTTCATAGCGACGCAATTTCTGTGTTAATTCGTCAATGTGAGGGAGCGAGGGATGCGTTAAAGGAGGAATAGTGCATCGGAAAGGACATAGTCGTATCCCAAAAGAGAATCCTGTTGTTTCCTTAGAAACGTTACTCTCTTAAGAAGGAGATGTCATAGAACCCATAGTATTTCATAGCGACGCAATTTCTGTGTTAATTCGTGAATGTGAGGGAGCGAGGGATGCGTTAAAGGAGGAATAGTGCGTCGGAAAGGACATGGTCGTATCCCAAAAGAGAATCCTGTTGTTTCCTTAGAAACGTTACTTTCTTAAGAAGGAGATGTCATAGAACACATTGTATTTCATAGCGACGCAAATTCTGTGATAATTCGACAATGTGAGGGAGCGAGGGATGCGTTAGAGAAGGAATAGTGCATGGGACAGGAGAAACTCGTGTCCCAAAAGAATATCCAATCGTTTCCGTAGAAACGTACCTCAATTTAGAAGGAGATGTCATAGAACCCATAGTATTTCATAACGACGCAATTTCTGTGTTAATTCGTCAATGTGAGGGACCGAGGGATGCGTAAAAGGAGGAATAGTGCATCGGAAAGGACATAGTCGTATTCCCAAAGAGAAGCCTTTTGTATCCTTAGTAACGTTACTCTCTTAAGAAGGAGATGTCATAGAACCCATAGTATTTCATAGCGACGCAATTTCTGTGTTAATTCGTCAATGTGAGGGAGCGAGAGATGCGTTAAAGAAGGAATAGTGCATCGGACAGTGGAAACTCGTGTCCCAAAAGAATATCCAATCGTTTACGTAGAAACGTTACTCAATTTAGAAGGAGATGTCATAGAACACATAGTATTTCATAGCGACGCAATTTCTGTGTTAATTCGTCAATGTGAGGGAGCGTGGGATGCGTTAAAGGAGGAATAGTGCTTCGGAAAGGACATAGACGTATCCCAAATGAGAATCCTGTTGTTTCCTTAGAAACGTTACTCTCTTAAGAAGGAGATGTCATAGAACCCATAGTATTTCATAGCGACGTAATTTCTGTGTTAATTCGTCGATATGAGGGAGCGAGGGATGCGTTAAAGAAGGAATAGTGCATCGGACATTAGAAACTCGTGTCCCAAAAGAATATCCAATCGTTTCCATAGAAACGTTACTCAATTTAGAAGGAGGTGTCGTAGAACCCATAGTATTTCATAGCGACGCAATTTCTGTGTTAATTCGACAATGTGAGGGAGCGAGGGATGTGTTAAAGGAGGAATAGTATATCGCAAAGGACATAGTCGTATCCCAAAAGAGAATCCTGTTGTTTCCTTAGAAACGTTACTCTCTTAACAAGGAGATGTCATAGAACCCGTAGTATTTCATAGCGACGCAATTTCTGTAATAATTCGTCAATGTGACGGAGCGAGGGATGCGTTAAAGGAGGAATAGAGCATCGGAAAGGACATAGTCGTATCCCAAAAGAGAATCCTGTTGTTTCCTTAGAAACGTTACTATATTAAGAAGGAGATGTCATAGAACCCATAGTATTTCATAGCGACGCAATTTCTGTGTTAATTCGTCAATGTGAGGGAGCAAGGGATGCGTTAAAGAAGGAATAGTGCATCGGACAGGAGAAACTCTTGTCCCAAAAGAATATCCAATCGTTTCCGTAGAAACGTACCTCAATTTAGAAGGAGATGTCATAGAACACATAGTATTTCATAGCGACGCAATTTCTGTGTTAATTCATCAATGTGAGGGACCGAGGGATGCGTTAAAGGAGAAATAGTGCATCGGAAAGGACATAGTCGTATCCCAAAAGAGAATCCTGTTGTTTCCTTAGAAACGTTACTCTCTTAAGAAGGAGATGTCATAGAACCCATAGTATTTAATAGCGACGTAATTTCTGTGTTAATTCGTCAATGGGAGGGAGCGAGGGATGCGTTAAAGGAGGAATAGTGCATCGGAAAGGACATAGTCGTATCCCAAATTAGAATCCCGTTGTTTCCTTAGAAACGCTACTCTCTTAAGAAGGAGATGTCATAGAACACATAGTATTTCATAGCGACGCAATTTCTGTGTTAATTCGTAATTGTGAAGGAGCGAGGGATGCGTTAAAGAACGAAGAGTGCACCGGACAGGAGGAACTCGTGTCCCAAAAGAATATCCAATCGTTTCCATAGAAACGTTACTCAATTTGGAAGGAGATGTCGTAGAACCCATAGTATTTCATAGCGACGCAATTTCTGTGTTAATTCGACAATGTGAGGGAGCGAGGGATGCGGTAAAGGAGGAATAGTATATCGGAAAGGACATGGTCGTATCCCAAAAGAGATTCCTGTTGTTTTCTTAGAAACGTTACTCTCTTAAGAAGGAGACGTCATAGAACCCATAGTATTTCATAGCGACGCAATTTCTGTGTTAATTCGTCAATGTGAGGGAGCGAGGGATGCGTTAAGGGAGGTATAGTGCATCGGAAAGGACATAGACGTATCCCAAATGAGAATCCTGTTGTTTCCTTAGAAACGTTACTCTCTTAAGAAGGAGATGTCATAGAACCCATAGTATTTCATAGCGACGCAATTTCTGTGTTAATTCGTGAATGTGAGGGAGCGAGGGATGCGTTAAAGGAGGAATAGTGCGTCGGAAAGGACATGGTCGTATCCCAAAAGAGAATCCTGTTGTTTCCTTAGAAACGTTACTTTCTTAAGAAGGAGATGTCATAGAACCCATTGTATTTCATAGCGACGCAATTTCTGTGTTAATTCGACAATGTGAGGGAGCGAGGGATGCGTTAAAGAAGGAATAGTGCATCGGACAGGAGAAACTCGTGTCCCAAAAGAATATCCAATCGTTTCCGTAGAAACGTACCTCAATTTAGAAGGAGATGTCATAAAACCCATAGTATTTCATTGCCACGCAATTTCTGTGTTAATTCGTCAATGTGAGGGACCGAGGGATGCGTAAAAGGAGGAATAGTGCATCGGAAAGGACATAGTCGTATCCCCAAAGAGAAGGCTTTTGTATCCTTAGTAACGTTACTCTCTTAAGAAGGAGATGTCATAGAACCCATAGTATTTCATAGCGACGCAATTTCTGTGTTAATTCGTCAATGTGAGGGAGCGAGAGATGCGTTAAAGAAGAAATAGTGCATCGGACAGGGGAAACTCGTGTCCCAAAAGAATATCCAATCGTTTCCGTAGAAATGTTACTCAATTTAGAAGGAGATGTCATAGAACCCATAGTATTTCATAGCGACGCAATTTCTGTGTTAATTCGTCAATGTGAGGGAGCGTGGGATGCGTTAAAGGAGGAATAGTGCATCGGAAAGGACATAGACGTATCCCAAATGAGAATCCTGTTGTTTCCTTAGAAACGTTACTCTCTTAAGAAGGAGATGTCATGGAACCCATAGTATTTCATAGCGACGTAATTTCTGTGTTAATTCGTCAATGTGAGGGAGCGAGGGATGCGTTAAAGAAGGAATAGTGCATCGGACAGGAGAAACTCGTGTCCCAAAAGAATATCCAATCGTTTCCGTAGAAACGTACCTAAATTTAGAAGGAGATGTCATAGAACCCATAGTATTTCATAGCGACGCAACTTCTGTGTTAATTCGTCAATGTGAGGGACCGAGGGATGCGTAAAAGGAGGAATAGTGCATCGGAAAGGACATAGTCGTATCCCCAAAGAGAAGCCATTTGTATCCTTAGTAACGTTACTCTCTTAAGAAGGAGATGTCATAGAACCCATAGTATTTCATAGCGACGCAATTTCTGTGTTAATTCGTCAATGTGAGGGAGCGAGAGATGCGTTAAAGAAGGAATAGTGCATCGGACAGGGGAAACTCGTGTCCCAAAAGAATATCCAATCGTTTCCATAGAAACGTTACTCAATTTAGAAGGAGATGTCATAGAACGTATAGTATTTCATAGCGACGCAATTTCTATGTTAATTCGTCAATGTGAGGGAGTGTGGGATGCGTTAAAGGAGGAATAGTGCATCGGAAAGGACACAGACGTATCCCAAATGAGAATACTGTTGTTTCCTTAGAAACGTTACTCTGTTAAGAAGGAGATGTCATAGAACCCATAGTATTTCATAGCGACGTAATTTTGTGTTAATTCGTCAATGTGAGGGAGCGTGGGATGCGTTAAAGGAGGAATAGTGCATCGGAAAGGACATAGACGTATCCCAAATGAGAATCCTGTTGTTTCCTTAGAAACGTTACTCTCTTAAGAAGGAGATGTCATAGAACCCATAGTATTTCATAGCGACGCAATTTCTGTGTTAATTCGTCAATGTGAGGGAGCGAGGGATGCGTTAAAGGAGGAATAGTGCATCGGATAGGACATAGTCGTATCCCAAAAAAGAATCCTGTTGTTTCCTTAGAAACGTTACTCTCTTAAGAAGGAGATGTCATAGAACCCATAGTATTTCATAGCGACGCAATTTCCGTGTTAATTCGTCAATGTGAGGGAGCGAGGGATGCGTCAAAGAAGGAATAGTGCAACGGACAGGAGAAACTCGTGTCCCAAAAGAATATCCAATCGTTTCAGTAGAAACGTCACTCAATTTAGAAGGAGATGTCATAGAACCCATTGTATTTCATAGCGACGCAATTTCTGTGTTAATTCGTCAATGTGAGGGAGCGAGGCATTTGCTAAAGAAGGAATAGTGCATCGGACAGGAGAAACTCGTGTCCCAAAAGAATATCCAATCGTTTCCATAGAAACGTTACACAATTTAGAAGGAGATCTCGTAGGACCCATAGTATTTCATAGCGACGCAATTTCTGTGTTAATTCGTCAATGTGAGGGAGCGAGGGATGCGTTAAAGGATTAATAGTGCCTCGGAAAGGACATAGTCGTATCCCAAAAGAGAGTCCTGTTGCTTCCTTAGAAACGTTACTCTCTTAAGAAGGAGATGTCATAGAACCCATAGTATTTCTTAGCGACGCAATTTCTGTGTTAATTCGTCAATGTGAGGGGGCGAGGGATGCGTTAAAGAAGGAATAGTGCATCGGACCGGAGAAACTCGTGTCCCAAAGGAATATCCAATCGTTTCCGTGGAAACGTTACTCAATTTAGAAAGAGATGTCATAGAACCCATAGTATTTCATAGCGACGCAATATCTGTGTTAATTCGACAATGTGAGTTAGCGAGGGATGCGTTAAAGGAGGAATAGTATATCGGGAAAGACATAGTCGTATCCCAAAAGAGAATCCTGTTGTTTCCTTAGAAACGTTACTCTCTTAAAAGGAGATGTCATAGAACCCATAGTATTTCATAGCGACGCAATTTCTGTGTTAATTCGTCAATGTGAGGGAGCGAGGGATGCGTTAAAGGAGGAATAGTGCATCGGAAAGGACATAGACGTATCCCAAATGAGAATCCTGTTGTTTCCTTAGAAACGTTACTCTCTTAAGAAGGAGATGTCAAAGAACGCATAGTATTTCATAGCGACGCAATTTCTGTGTTAATTCGTCAATGTGAGGGAGCGAGGGATGCGTTAAAGGAGGAATAGTGCATCGGAAAGGACATAGTCGTATCCCAAAAGAGAATCCTGTTGTTTCCTTAGAAACGTTACTCTCTTAAGAAGGAGATGTCATAGAACCCATAGTATTTCATAGCGACGCAATTTCTGTGTTAATTCGTCAATGTGAGGGAGCAAGGGATGCGTTAAAGAAGGAATAGTGCATCGGACAGGAGAAACTCGTGTCCCAAAAGAATATCCAATCGTTTCCGTAGAAACGTACCTCAATTTAGAAGGAGATGTCATAGAACCCATAGTATTTCATGGCGACGCAATTTCTGTGTTAATTCGTCAATGTGTGGGACCGAGGGATGCGTTAAAGCAGGAATAGTACATCGGAAAGGACATAGTCGTATCCCAAAAGAGAATCCTTTTGTTTCCTTAGAAACGTTACTCTCTTAAGAAGGAGATGTCATAGAACCCATAGTATTACATAGCGGCGCAATTTGTGTGTTAATTCGTCAATGTGAGGGAGCGAGGGATGCGTTAAAGGAGGAATAGTGCGTCGGAAAGGACATAGTCGTATCCCAAAAGAGAATCCTGTTGTTTCCTTAGAAACGTTACTCTCTTAAGAAGGAGATGTCATAGAACCCATAGCATTTAATAACGACGCAATTTCTGTGTTAATTCGTCAATTGGAGGGAGCGAGGGATGCGTTAAAGCAGGAATAGTGCATCGGAAAGGACATAGTCGTATCCCAAAAGAGAATCCTGTTGTTTCCTTAGAAACGTTACTCTCTTAAGAAGGAGATGTCATAGAACACGTAGTATTTCTTAGCGACGCAATTTATGTGTTAATTCGTCAATGTGAGGGAGCGAGGGATCCGTTAAAGGAGGAATAGTGCATTGGAAAAGACATAGTCGCATCCCAAAAGAGAATCCTGTTGTTTCCTTAGAAACGTTACTCTCTTAAGAAGGCGATGTCATAGAACCCATAGTATTTCATAGCGACGCAATTTCTGTGTTAATTCGTCAATGTGAGGGAGCGAGGGATGCAGTAAAGAAGGAATAGTGCATCGGAAAGGACATAGTCGTATCCCAAAAGAGAATCCTGTCGTTTCCATAGAAACGTTACTCTCTTAAGGAGGAGATGTCATAGAACACATAGTATTTCATAGCGACGCAATTTCAGTGTTAATTCGTCAATGTGAGGGAGCGAGGGATGCGTTAAAGAAGGAATAGTGCATCGGACAGGAGAAACTCGTGTCCCAAAAGAATATCTAATCGTTTCCGTAAAAACGTTACTCAATTTAGAAGGAGATGTCATAGAACCCATAGTATTTCATAGCGACGCAATTTCTGTGTTAATTCGTCAATGTGAGGGAGCGAGGCATTTGTTAAAGAAGGAATAGTGCATCGGACAGGAGAAACTCGTGTCCCAAAAGAATATCCAATCGTTTCCATAGAAACGTTACACGATTTAGAAGGAGATCTCGTAGAACCCATAGTATTTCATAGCGACGCAATTTCTGTGTTAATTCGTGAACGTGATGGAGCGAGGGATGCGCTAAAGGAGGAATATTGCATCGGAAAGGACATAGTCGTATCCCAAAAGAGAATCCTGTTGTTTCCTTAGAAACGTTACTCTCTTGAGAAGGAGATGTCATAGAACCCATAGTATTTCATAGCGACGCAATTTCTGTGTTAATTAGTCAATGTGAGGGAGCGAGGGATGCGTTAAAGAAGGAATAGTGCATCGGACAGGAGAAACTCGTGTCCCAAAAAAATATCCAATCGTTCCCGTAGAAACGTTACTCTCTTAAGAAGGAGATGTCATAGAACCCATAGTATTTCGTAGCGACGAAATTTCTGTGTTAATTCGACAATGTGAGGGTGCCAGGCATGCGTTAAAGGAGGAATAGTGCATCGGATAGGACATAGTCGTATCCTAAAAGAGAGTCCTGTTGCTTCCTTAGAAACGTTACTCTCTTAAGAAGGAGATGTCATAGAACCCATTGTATTTCATAGCGACGCAATTTCTGTGTTAATTCGTCAATGTGAGGGAGCGAGGGATGCGTTAAAGAAGGAATAGTGCATCGGACAGGAGAAACTCGTGTCCCAAAAGAATATCCAATCGTTTCCGTAGGAACGTTACTCAATTTAGAAAGAGATGTCATAGAACCCATAGTATTTCATAGCGACGCAATATCTGTGTTAATTCGACAATGAGAGTTAGCGAGGGATGCGTTAAAGGAGGAATAGTGCATCGGACAGGAGAAACTCGTGTCCCAAAAGAATATCCAATCGTTTCCATAGAAACGTTACTCAATTTAGAAGGAGATGTCGTAGAACCCATAGTATTAAATAGCAGCGCAATTTGTGTGTTAATTCGTCAATGTGAGGGAGCGAGGGATGCGTTAAAGGAGGAATAGTGCATCGGAAAGGACATAGTCGTACCCCAAAAGAGAATCCTGTTGTTTCCTTAGAAACGTTACTCTCTTAAGAAGGAGATGTCATAGAACCCATAGTATTTAATAGCGACGCAATTTCTGTGTTAATTCGTCAATGGGAGGGAGCGAGGGATGCGTTAAAGGAGGAATAGTGCATCGGAAAGGACATAGTCGTATCCCAAAAGAGAATCCCGTTGTTTCCTTAGAAACGCTACTCTCTTAAGAAGGAGATGTCATAGAACACATAGTATTTCATAGCGACGCAATTTCTGTGTTAATTCGTAATTGTGAGGGAGCGAGGGATGCGTTAAAGAACGAAGAGTGCACCGGACAGGAGGAACTCGTGTCCCAAAAGAATATCCAATCGTTTCCATAGAAACGTTATTCAATTTGGAAGGAGATGTCGTAGAACCCATAGTATTTCATAGCGACGCAATTTCTGTGTTAATTCGACAATGTGAGGGAGCGAGGGATGCGTTAAAGGAGGAATAGTATATCGGAAAGGACATGGTCGTATCCCAAAAGAGATTCCTGTTGTTTTCTTAGAAACGTTACTCTCTTAAGAAGGAGACGTCATAGAACCCATAGTATTTCATAGCGACGCAATTTCTGTGTTAATTCGTCAATGTGAGGGAGCGAGGGATGCGTTAAGGGAGGTATAGTGCATCGGAAAGGACATAGACGTATCCCAAATGAGAATCCTGTTGTTTCCTTAGAAACGTTACTCTCTTAAGAAGGAGATGTCATAGAACCCATAGTATTTCATAGCGACGCAATTTCTGTGTTAATTCGTGAATGTGAGGGAGCGAGGGATGCGTTAAAGGAGGAATAGTGCGTCGGAAAGGACATGGTCGTATCCCAAAAGAGAATCCTGTTGTTTCCTTAGAAACGTTACTTTCTTAAGAAGGAGATGTCATAGAACCCATTGTATTTCATAGCGACGCAATTTCTGTGTTAATTCGACAATGTGAGGGAGCGAGGGATGCGTTAAAGAAGGAATAGTGCATCGGACAGGAGAAACTCGTGTCCCAAAAGAATATCCAATCGTTTCCGTAGAAACGTACCTCAATTTAGAAGGAGATGTCATAAAACCCATAGCATTTCATTGCCACGCAATTTCTGTGTTAATTCGTCAATGTGAGGGACCGAGGGATGCGTAAAAGGAGGAATAGTGCATCGGAAAGGACATAGTCGTATCCCCAAAGAGAAGGCTTTTGTATCCTTAGTAACGTTACTCTCTTAAGAAGGAGATGTCATAGAACCCATAGTATTTCATAGCGACGCAATTTCTGTGTTAATTCGTCAATGTGAGGGAGCGAGAGATGCGTTAAAGAAGAAATAGTGCATCGGACAGGGGAAACTCGTGTCCCAAAAGAATATCCAATCGTTTCCGTAGAAATGTTACTCAATTTAGAAGGAGATGTCATAGAACCCATAGTATTTCATAGCGACGCAATTTCTGTGTTAATTCGTCAATGTGAGGGAGCGTGGGATGCGTTAAAGGAGGAATATTGCATCGGAAAGGACATAGACGTATCCCAAATGAGAATCCTGTTGTTTCCTTAGAAACGTTACTCTCTTAAGAAGGAGATGTCATGGAACCCATAGTATTTCATAGCGACGTAATTTCTGTGTTAATTCGTCAATGTGAGGGAGCGAGGGATGCGTTAAAGAAGGAATAGTGCATCGGACAGGAGAAACTCGTGTCCCAAAAGAATATCCAATCGTTTCCGTAGAAACGTACCTCAATTTAGAAGGAGATGTCATAGAACCCATAGTATTTCATAGCGACGCAACTTCTGTGTTAATTCGTCAATGTGAGGGACCGAGGGATGCGTAAAAGGAGGAATAGTGCATCGGAAAGGACATAGTCGTATCCCCAAAGAGAAGCCATTTGTATCCTTAGTAACATTACTCTCTTAAGAAGGAGATGTCATAGAACCCATAGTATTTCATAGCGACGCAATTTCTGTGTTAATTCGTCAATGTGAGGGAGCGAGAGATGCGTTAAAGAAGGAATAGTGCATCGGACAGGGGAAACTCGTGTCCCAAAAGAATATCCAATCGTTTCCATAGAAACGTTACTCAATTTAGAAGGAGATGTCATAGAACGTATAGTATTTCATAGCGACGCAATTTCTGTGTTAATTCGTCAATGTGAGGGAGTGTGGGATGCGTTAAAGGAGGAATAGTGCATCGGAAAGGACACAGACGTATCCCAAATGAGAATCCTGTTGTTTCCTTAGAAACGTTACTCTGTTAAGAAGGAGATGTCATAGAACCCATAGTATTTCATAGCGACGTAATTTTTGTGTTAATTCGTCAATGTGAGGGAGCGTGGGATGCGTTAAAGGAGGAATAGTGCATCGGAAAGGACACAGACGTATCCCAAATGAGAATCCTGTTGTTTCCTTAGAAACGTTACTCTCTTAAGAAGGAGATGTCATAGAACCCATAGTATTTCATAGCGACGCAATTTCTGTGTTAATTCGTCAATGTGAGGGAGCGAGGGATGCGTTAAAGGAGAAATAGTGCATCGGAAAGGACATAGTCGCATCCCAAAAGAGAATCCTGTTGTTTCCTTAGAAACGTTACTCTCTTAAGAAGGCGATGTCATAGAACCCATAGTATTTCATAGCGACGCAATTTCTGTGTTAATTCGTCAATGTGAGGGAGCGAGGGACGCAGTAAAGAAGGAATAGTGCATCGGAAAGGACATAGTCGTATCCCAAAAGAGAATCCTGTCGTTTCCATAGAAACGTTACTCTCTTAAGAAGGAGTTGTAATAGAACACATAGTATTTCATAGCGACGCAATTTCTGTGTTAATTTTTCAATGTGAGGGAGCGAGGGATGCGTTAAAGAAGGAATAGTGCATCGGACAGGAGAAACTCGTGTCCCAAAAGAATATCCAATCGTTTCCGTAAAAACGTTACTCAATTTAGAAGGAGATGTCATAGAACCCATAGTATTTCATAGCGACGCAATTTCTGTGTTAATTCGTCAATGTGAGGGAGCGAGGCATTTGCTAAAGAAGGAATAGTGCATCGGACAGGAGAAACTCGTGCCCCAAAAGAATATCTAATGGTTTCCATAGAGACGTTACTCAATTTAGAAGGAGATGTCATAGAACCCATAGTATTTCATAGCGACGCAATTTCTGTGTTAATTCGTCATTGTGAGGGAGCAAGGGATGCGCTAAAGAAGGAATAGTGCATCGGACAGGAGAAACTCGTGTCCCAAAAGAATATCCAATCGTTTCCGTAGAAACGTACCTCAATTTAGAAGGAGATGTCATAGAACCCATAGTATTTCATGGCGACGCAATTTCTGTGTTAATTCGTCAATGTGTGGGACCGAGGGATGCGTTAAAGCAGGAATAGTACATCGGAAAGGACATAGTCGTATCCCAAAAGAGAATCCTTTTGTTTCCTTAGAAACGTTACTCTCTTAAGAAGGAGATGTCATAGAACCCATAGTATTACATAGCGGCGCAATTTGTGTGTTAATTCGTCAATGTGAGGGAGCGAGGGATGCGTTAAAGGAGGAATAGTGCGTCGGAAAGGACATAGTCGTATCCCAAAAGAGAATCCTGTTGTTTCCTTAGAAACGTTACTCTCTTAAGAAGGAGATGTCATAGAACCCATAGCATTTAATAACGACGCAATTTCTGTGTTAATTCGTCAATGGGAGGGAGCGAGGGATGCGTTAAAGCAGGAATAGTGCATCGGAAAGGACATAGTCGTATCCCAAAAGAGAATCCTGTTGTTTCCTTAGAAACGTTACTCTCTTAAGAAGGAGATGTCATAGAACACGTAGTATTTCTTAGCGACGCAATTTATGTGTTAATTCGTCAATGTGAGGGAGCGAGGGATCCGTTAAAGGAGGAATAGTGCATCGGAAAAGACATAGTCGCATCCCAAAAGAGAATCCTGTTGTTTCCTTAGAAACGTTACTCTCTTAAGAAGGCGATGTCATAGAACCCATAGTATTTCATAGCGACGCAATTTCTGTGTTAATTCGTCAATGTGAGGGAGCGAGGGATGCGTTAAAGAAGGAATAGTGCATCGGACAGGAGAAACTCGTGTCCCAAAAGAATATCTAATCGTTTCCGTAAAAACGTTACTCAATTTAGAAGGAGATGTCATAGAACCCATAGTATTTCATAGCGACGCAATTTCTGTGTTAATTCGTCAATGTGAGGGAGCGAGGCATTTGTTAAAGAAGCAATAGTGCATCGGACAGGAGAAACTCGTGTCCCAAAAGAATATCCAATCGTTTCCATAGAAACGTTACACGATTTAGAAGGAGATCTCGTAGAACCCATAGTATTTCATAGCGACGCAATTTCTGTGTTAATTCGTGAATGTGATGGAGCGAGGGATGCGTTAAAGGAGGAATAGTGCATCGGAAAGGACATAGTCGTATCCCAAAAGAGAATCCTGTTGTTTCCTTAGAAACGTTACTCTCTTGAGAAGGAGATGTCATAGAACCCATAGTATTTCATAGCGACGCAATTTCTGTGTTAATTAGTCAATGTGAGGGAGCGAGGGATGCGTTAAAGAAGGAATAGTGCATCGGACAGGAGAAACTCGTGTCCCAAAAAAATATCCAATCGTTCCCGTAGAAACGTTACTCTCTTAAGAAGGAGATGTCATAGAACCCATAGTATTTCGTAGCGACGCAATTTCTGTGTTAATTCGTCAATGTGAGGGAGCCAGGCATGCGTTAAAGGAGGAATAGTGCATCGGAAAGGACATAGTCGTAACCTAAAAGAGAGTCCTGTTGCTTCCTTAGAAACGTTACTCTCTTAAGAAGGAGATGTCATAGAACCCATTGTATTTCATAGCGACGCAATTTCTGTGTTAATTCGTCAATGTGAGGGAGCGAGGGATGCGCTAAAGAAGGAATAGTGCATCGGACAGGAGAAACTCGTGTCCCAAAAGAATATCCAATCGTTTCCGTAGGAACGTTACTCAATTTAGAAAGAGATGTCATAGAACCCATAGTATTTCATAGCGACGCAATATCTGTGTTAATTCGACAATGAGAGTTAGCGAGGGATGCGTTAAAGGAGGAATAGTATATCGGAAAAGACATAGTCGTATCCCAAAAGAGAATCCTGTTGTTTCCTTATAAACGTTACTCTCTTAAAAGGAGATGTCATAGAACCCATAGTATTTCATAGCGACGCAATTTCTGTGTTAATTCGTCAATGTGAGGGAGCGAGGGATGCGTTAAAGAAGGAATAGTGCATCGGACAGGAGAAACTCGTGTCCCAAAAGAATATCCAATCGTTTCCATAGAAACGTTACTCAATTTAGAAGGAGATGTCGTAGAACCCATAGTATTTCATAGCGACGCAATTTCTGTCTTAATTCGACAATGTGAGGGAGCGAGGGATGCGTTAAAGGAGGAATAGTATATCGGAAAGGACATAGTCGTATCCCAAAAGAGAATCCTGTTGTTTCCTTAGAAACGTTACTCTCTTAAGAAGGAGATGCCATAGAACCCATAGTATTTCATAGCGACGCAATTTCTGTGTTAATTCGTCAATGTGAGGGTGCGAGGGATGCGTTAAAGGAGGAATAGTGCATCGGAAAGGACATAGACGTATCCCAAATGAGAATCCTGTTGTTTCCTTAGAAACGTTACTCTCTTAAGAAGGAGATGTCATAGAACCCATAGTATTTCATAGCGACGCAATTTCTGTGTTAATTCGTCAATGTGAGGGAGCGAGGGATGCGTTAAAGGAGGAATAGTGCATCGGAAAGGACATAGTCGTATTCCAAAAGAGAATCCTGTTGTTTCCTTAGAAACGTTACTCTCTCAAGAAGGAGATATCATAGAACCCATAGTATTTCATAGCGACGAAATTTCTGTGTTAATTCGTCAATGTGAGGGAGCAAGGGATGCGTTAAAGTAGGAATAGTGCATCGGACAGGAGAAACTCGTGTCCCAAAAGAATATCCAATCGTTTCCGTAGAAACGTACCTCAATTTAGCAGGAGATGTCATAGAACCCATAGTATTTCATAGCGACGCAATTTCTGTGTTAATTCGTCAATGTGAGGGACCGAGGGATGCGTTAAAGGAGGAATAGTGCATCGGAAAGGACATAGTCGTATCCCAAAAGAGAATCCGTTTGTTTCCTTAGAAACGTAACTCTCTTGAGAAGGAGATGTCATAGAACCCATAGTATTACATAGCGGCGCAATTTGTGTGTTAATTCGTCAATGTGAGGGAGCGAGGGATGCGTTAAAGGAGGAATAGTGCATCGGAAAGGACATAGTCGTATCCCAAAAGAGAATCCTGTTGTTTCCTTAGAAACGTTACTCTCTTAAGAAGGAGATGTCATAGAACCCATAGTATTTCATAGCGACGCAATTTCTGTGTTAATTCGTCAATGTGAGGGAGCGAGGGATGCGTTAAAGGCGGAATAGTGCATCGGAAAGGACATAGTCGCATGCCAAAAGAGAATCCTGTTGTTTCCTTAGAAACGTTACTCTCTTAAGAAGGAGATGTCATAGAACCCATAGTATTTCATAGCGACGCAATTTCTGTGTTAATTCGTCAATGTGAGGGAGCGGGGGATGCAGTAAAGAGGGAATAGTGCATCGGAAAGGACATAGTCGTATCCCAAAAGAGAATCCTGTCGTTTCCATAGAAACGTTACGTTCTTAAGAAGGAGATGTCATAGAACCCATAGTATTTCATAGCGACGCAATTTCTGTGTTTATTCGTCAATGTGAGGGAGCGAGGGATGCGTTAAAGAAGGAATAGTGCATCAGACAGGAGAAACTCGTGTCCCAAAAGAATATCCAATCGTTTCCGTAAAAACGTTACTCAATTTAGAAGGAGATGTCATAGAACCCATAGTATTTCATAGCGACGCAATTTCTGTGTTACTTCGACAATGTGAGGGAGCGAGGGATGCGATAAAGGAGGAATAGTATATCGGAAAGGACATAGTCGTGTCCCAAAAGAGAATCCTGTTGTTTCCTTGGAAACGTTACTCTCTTAATACGAGATGTCATAGAACCCATAGTATTTCATAGCGATGCAATTTCTGTGTTAATTCGTCAATGTGAGGGAGCGAGGGATGCGTTAAAGAAGGAATAGTGCATCGGACAGGAGAAACTCGTGTCCCAAAAAAATATCCAATCGTTTCCGTAGAAACGTTACTCAATTTAGAAGGAGGTGTCATAGAACCCATAGTATTTCATAGCGACGCAATTTCTGTGTTAATTCGTCAATGTGTGGGAGCGAGGGATGCGTTAAAGGAGGAATAGTGCGTCGGAAAGGACATGGTCGTATCCCAAAAGAGAATCCTGTTGTTTCCTTAGAAACGTTACCCTCTTAAGAAGGAGATGTCATAGAACTCATAGTATTTCATAGCGACGCAATTTCTGTGTTAATTCGTCAATGTGAGGGAGCGAGGGATGCGTTAAAGAAGGAATAGTCCATCGGACTGGAGAAACTCGTGTCCCAAAAGAATATCCAATCGTTTCCATAGAAACGTTACTCAATTTAGAAGAAGATGCCGTAGAACCCATAGTATTTCATAGCGACGCAAATTCTGTGTTAATTCGTCAATGCGAGGGAGCGAGGGATGCGTTAAAGGCGGAATAGTGCATCGGAAAGGACATAGTCGCATGCCAAAAGAGAATCCTGTTGTTTCCTTAGAAACGTTACTCTCTTAAGAAGGAGATGTCATAGAACCCATAGTATTTCATAGCGACGCAATTTCTGTGTTAATTCGTCAATGTGAGGGAGCGGGGGATGCAGTAAAGAGGGAATAGTGCATCGGAAAGGACATAGTCGTATCCCAAAAGAGAATCCTGTCGTTTCCATAGAAACGTTACGTTCTTAAGAAGGAGATGTCATAGAACACATAGTATTTCATAGCGACGCAATTTCAGTGTTTATTCGTCAATGTGAGGGAGCGAGGGATGCGTTAAAGAAGGAATAGTGCATCGGACAGGAGAAACTCGTGTCCCAAAAGAATATCCAATCGTTTCCGTAAAAACGTTACTCAATTTAGAAGGAGATGTCATAGAACCCATAGTATTTCATAGCGACGCAATTTCTGTGTTACTTCGACAATGTGAGGGAGCGAGGGATGCGATAAAGGAGGAATAGTATATCGGAAAGGACATAGTCGTGTCCCAAAAGAGAATCCTGTTGTTTCCTTGGAAACGTTACTCTCTTAATACGAGATGTCATAGAACCCATAGTATTTCATAGCGATGCAATTTCTGTGTTAATTCGTCAATGTGAGGGAGCGAGGGATGCGTTAAAGAAGGAATAGTGCATCGGACAGGAGAAACTCGTGTCCCAAAAAAATATCCAATCGTTTCCGTAGAAACGTTACTCAATTTAGAAGGAGATGTCATAGAACCCATAGTATTTCATAGCGACGCAATTTCTGTGTTAATTCGTCAATGTGAGGGAGCGAGGGATGCGTTAAAAAAGGAATAGTGCATCGGACAGGAGAAACTCGTGTCCCAAAAGAATATCCAATCGTTTCCATAGAAACGTTACTCAATTTAGAAGAAGATGCCGTAGAACCCATAGTATTTCATAGCGACGCAATTTCTGTGTTAATTCGTCAATCTGAAGGAGCAAGGCATGCGTTAAAGGAGGAATAGTGCATCGGAAAGGACATAGTCGTATCCCAAAAGAGAATCCTGTTGTTTCCTTAGAAACAGTACTCTCTTGAGAATGAGATGTCATAGAACCCATAGTATTTCATAGCGACGCAATTTCTGTGTTAATTAGTCAATGTGAGGGAACGAGGGATGCGTTAAAGAAGGAATAGTGCATTGGACAGGAGAAACTCGTGTCCCAAATGAATATCCAATCGTTTCCGTAGAAACGTTACTCAATTTAGAAGGAGATGTCATAGAACCCATAGTATTTCAGAGCGACGCAATTTCTGTGTAAATTCGTCAATGTGAGGGAGCCAGGCATGCGTTAAAGGAGGAATAGTGGATCGGAAAGGACATAGTCGTATCCCAAACGAGAATCCTGTTGCTTCCTTAGAAACGTTACTCTCTTAAGAAGGAGATGTCATAGAACCCATAGTATTTCATAGCGACGCAATTTCTGTGTTAATTCGTCAATGTGATGGAGCGGGGGATGCGTTAAAGAAGGAATAGTGCATCGGACAGGAGAAACTCGTGTCCCAAAAGAATATCCAATCGTTTCCGTAGAAACGTTACTCAATTTAGAAGGAGATGTCATAGAACCCATAGTATTTCATAGCGACGCAATTTCTGTGTTAATTCGACAATGTGAGGGAGCGAGGGATGCGTTAAAGGATGAATAGTATATAGGAAAGGACATAGTCGTATCCCAAAAGAGAATCCTGTTGTTTCCTTAGAAACGTTAGTCTCTTAAAAGGAGATGTCATAGAACCCATAGTATTTCTTAGCGACGCAATTTCTGTGTTAATTCGTCAATGTGAGGGAGCGGGGGATGCAGTAAAGAAGGAATAGTGCATCGGAAAGGACATAGTCGTATCCCAAAAGAGAATCCTGTCGTTTCCATAGAAACGTTACGCTCTTAAGAAGGAGATGTCATAGAACCCATAGTATTTCATAGCGACGCAATTTCTGTTTTTATTCGTCAATGTGATGGAGCGAGGGATGCGTTAAAGAAGGAATAGTGCATCGGACAGGAGAAACTCGAGTCCCAAAAGAATATCCAATCGTTTCCGTAAAAACGTTACTCAATTTAGAAGGAGATGTCATAGGACCCATAGTATTTCATAGCGACGCAATTTCTGTGTTACTTCGACAATGTGAGGGAGCGAGGGATGCGATAAAGGAGGAATAGTATATCGGAAAGGACATAGTCGTGTCCCAAAAGAGAATCCTGTTGTTTCCTTAGAAACGTTACTCTCTTAATACGAGATGTCATAGAACCCATAGTATTTCATAGCGATGCAATTTCTGTGTTAATTCGTCAATGTGAGGGAGCGAGGGATGCGTTAAAGAAGGAATAGTGCATCGGACAGGAGAAACTCGTGTCCCAAAAAAATATCCAATCGTTTCCGTAGAAACGTTACTCAATTTAGAAGGAGATGTCATAGAACCCATAGTACTTCATAGCGACGCAATTTCTGTGTTAATTCGTCAATGTGAGGGAGCGAGGGATGCGTTAAAGAAGGAATAGTGCATCGGACAGGAGAAACTCGTGTCCCAAAAGAATATCCAATCGTTTCCATAGAAACGTTACTCAATTTAGAAGAAGATGCCGTAGAACCCATAGTATTTCATAGCGACGCAATTTCTGTGTTAATTCGTCAATCTGAAGGAGCAAGGCATGCGTTAAAGGAGGAATAGTGCATCGGAAAGGACATAGTCGTATCCCAAAAGAGAATCCTGTTGTTTCCTTAGAAACATTACTCTCTTGAGAAGGAGATGTCATAGAACCCATAGTATTTCATAGCGACGCAATTTCTGTGTTAATTAGTCAATGTGAGGGAACGAGGGATGCGTTAAAGAAGGAATAGTGCATTGGACAGGAGAAACTCGTGTCCCAAATGAATATCCAATCGTTTCCGTAGAAACGTTACTCAATTTAGAAGGAGATGTCATAGAACCCATAGTATTTCATAGCGACGCAATTTCTGTGTAAATTCGTCAATGTGAGGGAGCCAGGCATGCGTTAAAGGAGGAATAGTGCATCGGAAAGGACATAGTCGTATCCCAAACGAGAATCCTGTTGCTTCCATAGAAACGTTACTCTCTTAAGAAGGAGATGTCATAGAACCCATAGTATTTCATAGCGACGCAATTTCTGTGTTAATTCGTCAATGTGAGGGAGCGGGGGATGCGTTAAAGAAGGAATAGTGCATCGGACAGGAGAAACTCGTGTCCCAAAAGAATATCCAATCGTTTCCGTAGAAACGTTACTCAATTTAGAAGGAGATGTCATAGAACCCATAGTATTTCATAGCGACGCAATTTCTGTGTTAATTCGACAATGTGAGGGAGCGAGGGATGCGTTAAAGGATGAATAGTATATAGGAAAGGACATAGTCGTATCCCAAAAGAGAATCCTGTTGTTTGCTTAGAAACGTTACTCTCTTAAGAAGGAGATGTCATAGAACCCATAGTATTTCATAGCGACGCAATTTCAGTGTTAATTCGTCAATGTGAGGGAGCGAGGGATGCGTTAAAGAAGGAATAGTGCATCGGACAGGAGAAACTCGTGTCCCAAAAGAATATCCAATCGTTTCCGTAGAAACGTTACTCAATTTAGAAGGAGATGTCATAGAACCCATAGTATTTCATAGCGACGCAATTTCTGTGTTAATTCGACAATGTGAGGGAGCGAGGGATGCGTTAAAGGATGAATAGTATATCGGAAAGGACATAGTGGTATCCCAAAAGAGAATCCTGTTGTTTCCTTAGAAACGTTAGTCTCTTAAAAGGAGATGTCGTAGAACCCATAGTATTTCATAGCGACGCAATTTTTGTGTTAATTCGACAATGTGAGGGAGCGAGGGATGCGTCAAAGAAGGAATAGTGCATCGGACAGGAGAAACTCGTGTCCCAAAAGAATATCCAACCGTTTCCGTAGAAACGTACCTTAATTTAGACGGAGATGTCATAGAACCCATAGTATTTCATAGCGACGCAATTTCTGTGTTAATTCGTCAATATGAGGGACCGAGGGATGCGTTAAAGGATGAATAGTGCATCGGAAAGGACATAGTCGTATCCCAAAAGAGAATCCTGTTGTTTGCTTGGAAACGTTACTCTCTTAAGAAGGAGATGTCATAGAACCCATAGTATTTCATAGCGACGCAATTTCAGTGTTAATTCGTCAATGTGAGGGAGCGAGGGATGCGTTAAAGAAGGAATAGTGCATGGGACAGGAGAAACTCGTGTCCCAAAAGAATATCCAATCGTTTCCGTAGAAACGTTACTCAATTTAGAAGGAGATGTCATAGAACACATAGTATTTCATAGCGACGCAATTTCTGTGTTAATTCGTCAATGTGAGGGAGCGAGGGTTGCGTTAAAGCAGGAATAGTGCATCGGAAAGGACATAGTCGTATCCCAAAAGAGAATCCTGTTGTTTCCTTAGCAACGTTACTCTCTTAAGAAGGAGATGTCATAGAACCCATAGTATTTCATAGCGACACAATTCCTGTGTTAATTCGTCAATGTGAGGGAGCGAGGGATGCGTTAAAGAAGGAATAGTGCATCAGACAGGAGAAACTCGTGTCCCAAAAGAATAACCAATCGTTTCCGTAGAAACGTTACTCAATTTAGAAGGAGATGTCATAGAACACATAGTATTTCATAGCGGCGCAATTTCTGTGTTAATTCGTCAGTGTGAGGGAGCGAGGGATGCGTTAAAGAAGGAATAGTCCATCGGACAGGGGAAACTCGTGTCCCAAAAGAATATCCAATCGTTTCCATAGAAACGTTACTCAATTTAAAAGGAGATGTCATAGAACCCATAGTATTTCATAGCGACGCAATTTCTGTGTTAATTCGTCAATGTGAGGGAGCGAGGGATGCGTTAAAGGAGGAATAGCGCATCGGAAAGGACATAGTCGTGTCCCAAGGGAGAATCCTGTTGTTTCCTCAGAATCGTTACTCTCTTAAGGAGGAGATGTCATAGAAGCCATAGTATTTCATAGCGACGCAATTTCTGTGTTAATTCGTCAATGTGAGGTAGCGATTGATGCGTTAAAGAAGGAATATTGCATCGGACAGGAGAAACTCGTGTCCCAAAAGAGTATCCAATCGTTTCCGTAGAAACGTTACTCAATTTAGAAGGAGATGTCATACAACACATAGTATTTCATAGCGACGCAATTTCTGTGTTAACTCGTCAATGTGAGGGAGCGAGGGATGCGTTAAAGAAGGAATAGTGCATCGGACAGGAGAAACTCGTGTCCCAAAAAATATATAATCGTTTCCATAGAAATGTTACTCAAATTAAAAGGAGATGTCATAGAACCCATAGTATTTCATAGCGACGCATTTTCTGTGTTACTTCGACAATGTGAGGGAGCGAGGGATCCGATAAAGGAGGAATAGTACATCGGAAAGGACATAGTCGTATCCCAAATGAGAATCCTGTTGTTTCCTTAGAAACGTTACTCTCTTAAAAGGAGATGTCATAGAACCCATAGTATTTAATAGCGACGCAATTTCTGTGTTAATTCGTCAATGTGAGGGAGCGAGGGATGCGTTAAAGAAGGAATAGTGCATCGGACAGGAGAAACTCGTGTCCCAAAAGAATATCCAATCGTTTCCGTAGAAACGTTACTCAATTTAGATGGGGATGTCATAGAACCCATAGTATTTCATAGCGACGCAATTTCTGTGTTAATTCGTCAATGTGAGGGAGCGAGGGATGCGTTAAAGAAGGAATAGTCCATCGGACAGGAGAAACTCGTGTCCCAAAAGAAAATCCAATCGTTTCCATAGAAACGTTACTCAATTTAGAAGGAGATGTCGTAGAACCCATAGTATTTCATAGCGACGCAATTTCTGTGTTAATTCGTCAATGTGAGGGAGCGAGGGATGCGTTAAACGAGGAATAGTGCATCGGAAAGTACATAGTCGTATCCCAAAAGAGAATCCTGTTGTTTCCTTAGAAACGTTACTCTCTTAAGAAGGAGATGTCATAGAACCCATGGTATTTCATAGCGACGCAATTTCTGTGTTAATTAGGCAATGTGAGGGAGCGAGGGATGCGTTAAAGAAGGAATAGTGCATCGGACAGGAGAAACTCGTGTCCCAAATGAATATCCATTCGTTTCCGTAGAAACGTTACTCAATTTAGAAGGAGATGTCATAGAACCCAAAGTATTTCATAGCGACGCAATTTCTGTGTTAATTCGTCAATGTGAGGGAGCCAGGCATGCGTTAAAGGAGGAATAGTGCAGCGGAAAGGACATCGTCGTAGCCCAAAAGAGAATCCTGTTGTTTCCTTAGAAACGTTACTCTCTTAAGAAGGAGATGTCATAGAACCCATAGTATTTCATAGCGACGCAATTTCTGTGTTAATTCGTCAATGTGAGGGAGCGAGGGATGCGTTAAAGAAGGAATAGTGCATCGGACAGGAGAAACTCGTGTCCCAAAAGAATATCCAATCGTTTCCGCAGAAACGTTACTCAATTTAGAAGGAGATGTCATAGAACACATAGTATTTCATAGCGACGCAATTTCTGTGTTAATTCGACAATGTGAGGAAGCGAGGGATGCGTAAAAGGAGGAATAGTATATCGGAAAGGACATAGTCGTACCCCAAAAGAGAATCCTGTTGATTACTTAGAAACGTTACTCGCTTAAACGGAAATGTCATAGAACCCATAGTATTTCATAGCGACGCAATTTCTGAGTTTATTCGTCAATGTGAGGCAGCGAGGGATGCGTTGAAGAAGGAATAGTGCATCGGACAGGAGAAACTCGTGTCCCAAAAGAGTATCCAATCGTTTCCGTAGAAACGTTACTCAATTTAGAACGAGATGTCGTAGAACCCATAGTATTTCATAGCGACGCAATTTCTGTGTTAATTCGACAATGTGAGGAAGCGAGGGATGCGTTAAAGGAGGAATAGTATATCGGAAAGGACATAGTCGTATCCCAAAAGAAAATCCTGTTGATTACTTAGAAACATAACTCTCTTAAAGGGAGATGTCATAGAACCCATAGTATTTCATAGCGACGCAATTTCTGAGTTTATTCGTCAATGTGAGGCAGCGAGGGATGCGTTAAAGAAGGAATAGTGCATCGGACAGGAGAAACTCGTGTCTCAAAAGAATATCCAATCGTTTCCATAGAAACGTTACTCAATTTAGAAGGAGATGTCGTAGAACCCATAGTATTTCATATCGACGCAATTTCTGTGTTAATTCGTCAATGTGAGGGAGCGAGGGATGCGTTAAAGAAGGAATAGTGCATCGGACAGGAGAAACTCGTGTCCCAAAAGAATATCCAATCGTTTTCGTAGAAACGTTACTCAATTTAGAAGGAGATGCCACAGAACCCATAGTATTTCATAGCGACGCATCTTCTGTGTTAATTTGTCAATGTGAGGGAGCGTGGGATGCGTTAAAGAAGGAATAGTGCATCGGACAGGAGAAACTCGTGTCCCAAAAGAATATCCAATCGTTTCCATAGAAACGTTACTCAATTTAGAAGGAGATGTCGTAGAACCCATAGTATTTCATAGCGACGCAATTTCTGTGTTAATTCGACAATGTGAGGAAACGAGGGATGCGTTAAAGGAGGAATAGTATATCGGAAAGGACATAGTCGTATAGCAAAAGAAAATCCTGTTGTTTCCTTAGAAACGTTACTCTCTTAAAAGGAGATGTCATAGAACCCATAGTATTTCATAGCGACGCAATTTCTGTGTTTATTCGTCAATGTGAGGCAGCAAGGGATGCGTTAAAGAAGGAATAGTGCATCGGACAGGAGAAACTCGTGTCTCAAAAGAATATCCAAACGTTTCCGTAGAAACGTTACTCAATTTAGAAGGAGATGTCATAGAACCCATAGTAATTCATAGCGACACAATTTCTGTGTTAATTCGTCAATGTGAGGGAGCGAGGGATGCGTTAAAGGAGGAATAGCGCATCGGAAAGGACATAGTCGCATTCCCAAAAGAGAATCCTGTTGTTTCCTTAGAAACGTTACTCTCTTAAAAGGAGATGTCATAGAACCCATAGTATTTCATAACGACGCAATTTCTGTGTTAATTCGACATTGTGAGGGAGCGAGGCATGCGTTAAAGGAGGAATAGTATATCGAAAAGGACATAGACGTATCCCAAATGAGAATCCTGTTGTTTCCTTAGAAACGTTACTCTCTTAAGAAGGAGATGTCATAGAACCCATAGTATTTCATAGCGACGCAATTTCTGTGTTCATTCGTCAATGTGTGGGAGCGAGGGATGCGTTAAAGGAGGAATAGTGCATCGGAAAGGACATAGTCGTATCCCAAAAGAGAATCCTGTTGTTTCCTTAGAAACGTTACTCTCTTAAGAAGGAGATGTCATAGAACACATTGTATTTCATAGCGACGCAATTTCTGTGTTAATTCGTCAATGTGAGGGACCGAGGGATGCGTTAAAGTAGGAATAGTGCATCGGAAAGGACATAGTCGTATCCCAAAATAGAATCCTGTTGTTTCCTTAGAAACGTTACTCTCTTAAGAACGAGATGTCATAGAACCCATAGTATTTCATAGCGACGCAATTTCTGTGTTAATTCGTCAATGTGAGGGAGCCAGGCATGCGCTAAAGGAGGAATAGTGCAGCGGAAAGGACATTGTCGTATCCCAAATGAGAATCCTGTTGTTTCCTTAGAAACGTTACTCTCTTAAGAAGGAGATGTCATAGAACCCATAGTATTTCATAGCGACGCAATTTCTGTGTTAATTCGTCAATGTGAGGGAGTGAGGGATGCGTTAAAGGAGGAATAGTGCATCGGAAAGGACATAGTCGTATCCCAAAAGAGAATCATGTTGTTTCCTTAGAAACGTTACTCTCTTAAGAAGGAGATGTCATAGAACCCATAGAATTTCATAGCAACGCAATTTCTGTGTTAATTCGTCAATGTGAGGGAGCGAGGGATGCGTTAAAGAAGGAATAGTGCATCGGACAGGAGAAACTCGTGTCCCAAAAGAATATCCAATCGTTTCCGCAGAAACGTTACTCAATTTAGAAGGAGATGTCATAGAACACATAGTATTTCATGGCGACGCAATTTCTGTGTTTATTCGACAATGTGAGGGAGCGAGGGATGCGTTAAAGGAGGAATAGTATATCGGAAAGGACATAGTCGTATCCCAAAAGGGAATTCTGTTGTTTCCTTAAAAACGTTACTCTCTTAAAAGGAGATGTCATAGAACCCATAGTATTTCATAGCGACCCAATTTCTGTGTTCATTCGTCAATGTGAGGGAGCGAGGGATGCGTTAAAGGAGGAATAGTGCATCGGAAAGGACATAGTCGTATCCCAAAAGAGAATCCTGTTGTTTCCTTAGAAACGTTACTCTCTTAAGAAGGTGATGTCATAGAACCCATAGTATTTCATAGCGACGCAATTTCTGTGTTAATTCGTCAATGTGAGGAAGCGAGGGATGCAGTAAAGAAGGAATAGTGCATCGGAAAGGACATTGTCGTATCCCAAAAGAGAATCCTGTCGTTTCCATAGAAACGTTACTCTCTTAAGAAGGAGATGTCATAGAACCCATAGTATTTCATAGCAACGCAATTTCTGTGTTAATTCGTCAATGTGAGGGAGCGAGGGATGCGGTAAAGAAGGAATAGTGCATCGGACAGGAGAAACTCGTGTCCCAAAAGAATATCCAATCGTTTCCGCAGAAACGTTACTCAATTTAGAAGGAGATGTCATAGAACACATAGTATTTCATAGCGACGCAATTTCTGTGTTAATTCGACAATGTGAGGGAGCGAGGGATGCGTTAAAGGAGGAATAGTATATCGGAAAGGACATAGTCGTATCCCAAAAGAGAACCCTGTTGTTTCCTTAGAAACGTTACTCTCTTAAAAGGAGATGTCATAGAACCCATAGTATTTCATATCGACGCAATTTCTGTGTTAATTCGTCAATGTGAGGGAGCGAGGGATGCGTTAAAGGAGGAATAGTGCATCGGACAGGAGAAACTCGTGTCCCAAAAGAATATCCAATCGTTTCCTTAGAAACGTTACTCAATTTAGAAGGAGATGTCATAGAACCTATAGTATTTCATAGCGACGCAATTTCTGTGTTAATTTGTCAATGTGAGGGAGCGAGGGATGCGTTAATGAAGGAATAGTGCATCGGACAGGAGAAACTCGTGTCCCAAAAGAATATCCAATCGTTTCCATAGAAACGTTACTCAATTTAGAAGGAGATGTCGTAGAACCCATAGTATTTCATAGCGACGCAATTTCTGTGTTAATTCGACAATGTAAGGGAGCGAGGGATGCGTTAAAGGAGGAATAGTATATCGGAAAGGACATAGTCGTATTCCAAAAGAGAATCCTGTTGTTTCCTTAGAAACGTTACTCTCTTAAGAAGGAGATGTCATAGAACCCATAGTATTTCATAGCGACGCAATTTCTGTGTTAATTCGTCAATGTGAGGGAGCCAGGGATGCGTTAATGGAGGAATAGTGCATCGGAAACGACATAGACGTATCCCAAATGAGAATCCTGTTGTTTCCTTAGAAACGTTACTCTCTTAAGAAGGAGATGTCATAGAACCCATAGTATTTCATAGCGACGCAATTTCTGTGTTAATTCGTCAATGTGAGGGAGCGAGGGATGCGTTAAAGGAGGAATAGTGCATCGGAAAGGACATAGTCGTAACCCAAAAGAGAATCCAGTTGTTTCCTTAGAAACGTTACTCTCTTAAGAAGGAGATGTCATAGAACCCATAGTATTTCATAGCGACGCAATTTCTGTGTTAATTCGTCAATGTGAGGGAGCGAGGGATGCAGTAAAGAAGGAATAGTGCATCGGAAAGGACATTGTCGTATCCCAAAAGAGAATCCTGTCGTTTCCATACAAACGTTACTCTCTTAAGAAGGAGATGTCATAGAACACATTGTATTTCAGAGCGACGCAATTTCTGTGTTAATTCGACAATGTGAGGGAGCGAGGGATGCGTTAAAGTAGGAATAGTGCATCGGAAAGGACATAGTCGTATCCCAAAAGAGAATCCTGTTGTTTCCTTATAAACGTTACTCTCTTAAGAAGGAGATGTCATAGAACCCATAGTATTTCATAGCGACGCAATTTCTGTGTTAATTCGTCAATGTGAGGGAGCGAGGGATGCGTTAAAGGAGGAATAGTGCATCAAAAAGGACATAGTCGTATCCCAAAAGAAAATCCTGTTGTTTCCTTAGAAACGTTACTCTCTTAAGAGGCAGATGTCATAGAGCCCATAGTATTTCATAGCGACGCAATTTCTGTGTTAATTCGTCAATGTGAGGGAGCGAGGAATGCGCTAAAGGAGGATTAGTGCATCGGAAAGGACATAGTCGTATCCCAAAAGAGAATCCTGTTGTTTCCTTAGAAACGTTACTCTCTTAAGAAGGAGATGTCATAGAACCCATAGTATTTCATGGCGACGCAACTTCTGTGTTAATTCGTCAATGTGAGGGAGCGAGGGATGCGTTAAAGAAGGAATAGTGCATCGGAAAGGAGAATCTCCTGCCCCAAAAGAATATCCAATCGTTTCCGTAGAAACGTTACTCAGTTTAGAAGGAGACGTCATAAAAACCCATAGTATCTCATAGCGACGAAATTTCTGTGTTAATTCGACAATGTGATGGAGCGAGGGATGCGTTAAAGGAGGATTAGTGCAGCGGAAAGGACATAGTCGTATCCCAAAAGAGAATCCTTTTGTTTCCATAGAAACGTTACTCTCTTAAAAAGGAGATGTCATAGAACCCATAGTTTTTCATAGCGACGCAATTTCTGTGTTAATTCGTCAATGTGAGGGAGCGAGAGATGCGTTAAAGGAGGAATAGTGCATCGGAAGGGACATAGTCGTATCCCAAAAGAGAATCCTGTTGTTTCCTTAGAAACGTTACTCTCTTAAGAAGGAGATGTCATAGAACCCATAGTATTTCATAGCAACGCAATTTCTGTGTTAATTCGTCAATGTGAGGGAGCGAGGGATGCGGTAAAGAAGGAATAGTGCATCGGACAGGAGAAACTCGTGTCCCAAAAGAATATCCAATCGTTTCCGCAGAAACGTTACTCAATTTAGAAGGAGATGTCATAGAACACATAGTATTTCATAGCGACGCAATTTCTGTGTTAATTCGACAATGTGAGGGAGCGAGGGATGCGTTAAAGGAGGAATAGTATATCGGAAAGGACATAGTCGTATCCCAAAAGAGAACCCAGTTGTTTCCTTAGAAACGTTACTCTCTTAAAAGGAGATGTCATAGAACCCATAGTATTTCATATCGACGCAATTTCTGTGTTAATTCGTCAATGTGAGGGAGCGAGGGATGCGTTAAAGTAGGAATAGTGCATCGGACAGGAGAAACTCGTGTCCCAAAAGAATATCCAATCGTTTCCTTAGAAACGTTACTCAATTTAGAAGGAGATGTCATAGAACCTATAGTATTTCATAGCGACGCAATTTCTGTGTTAATTTGTCAATGTGAGGGAGCGAGGGATGCGTTAATGAAGGAATAGTGCATCGGACAGGAGAAACTCGTGTCCCAAAAGAATATCCAATCGTTTCCATAGAAACGTTACTCAATTTAGAAGGAGATGTCGTAGAACCCATAGTATTTCATAGCGACGCAATTTCTGTGTTAATTCGACAATGTAAGGGAGCGAGGGATGCGTTAAAGGAGGAATAGTATATCGGAAAGGACATAGTCGTATCCCAAAAGAGAATCCTGTTGTTTCCTTAGAAACGTTACTCTCTTAAGAAGGAGATGTCATAGAACCCATAGTATTTCATAGCGACGCAATTTCTGTGTTAATTCGTCAATGTGAGGGAGCCAGGGATGCGTTAATGGAGGAATAGTGCATCGGAAAGGACATAGACGTATCCCAAATGAGAATCCTGTTGTTTCCTTAGAAACGTTACTCTCTTAAGAAGGAGATGTCATAGAACCCATAGTATTTCATAGCGACGCAATTTCTGTGTTAATTCGTCAATGTGAGGGAGCGAGGGATGCGTTAAAGGAGGAATAGTGCATCGGAAAGGACATAGTCGTAACCCAAAAGAGAATCCAGTTGTTTCCTTAGAAACGTTACTCTCTTAAGAAGGAGATGTCATAGAACCCATAGTATTTCATAGCGACGCAATTTCTGTGTTAATTCGTCAATGTGAGGGAGCGAGGGATGCAGTAAAGAAGGAATAGTGCATCGGAAAGGACATTGTCGTATCCCAAAAGAGAATCCTGTCGTTTCCATAGAAACGTTACTCTCTTAAGAAGGAGATGTCATAGAACACATTGTATTTCAGAGCGACGCAATTTCTGTGTTAATTCGTCAATGTGAGGGAGCGAGGGATGCGTTAAAGTAGGAATAGTGCATCGGAAAGGACATAGTCGTATTCCAAAAGAGAATCCTGTTGTTTCCTTAGAAACGTTACTCTCTTAAAAAGGAGATGTCATAGAACCCATAGTATTTCATAGCGACGCAATTTCTGTGTTAATTCGTCAATGTGAGGGAGCGAGGGATGCGTTAAAGGAGGAATAGTGCATCAAAAAGGACATAGTCGTATCCCAAAAGAAAATCCTGTTGTTTCCTTAGAAACGTTACTCTCTTAAGAAGGAGATGTCATAGAGCCCATAGTATTTCATAGCGACGCAATTTCTGTGTTAATTCGTCAATGTAAGGGAGCGAGGAATGCGCCTAAAGGAGGATTAGTGCATCGGAAAGGACATAGTCGTATCCCAAAAGAGAATCCTGTTGTTTCCTTAGAAACGTTACTCTCTTAAGAAGGAGATGTCATAGAACCCATAGTATTTCATAGCGACGCAACTTCAGTGTTAATTCGTCAATGTGATGGAGCGAGGGATGCGTTAAAGAAGGAATAGTGCATCGGAAAGGAGAATCTCCTGCCCCAAAAGAATATCCAATCGTTTCCGTAGAAACGTTACTCAATTTAGAAGGAGACGTCATAAAAACCCATAGTATCTCATAGCGACGAAATTTCTGTGTTAATTCGACAATGTGATGGAGCGAGGGATGCGTTAAAGGAGGATTAGTGCAGCGGAAAGGACATAGTCGTATCCCAAAAGAGAATCCTTTTGTTTCCATAGAAACGTTACTCTCTTAAAAAGGAGATGTCATAGAACCCATAGTTTTTTCATAGCGACGCAATTTCTGTGTTAATTCGTCAATGTGAGGGAGCGAGGGATGCGTTAAAGGAGGAATAGTGCATCGGAAAGGACATAGTCGTATCCCAAAAGAGAATCCTGTTGTTTCCTCAGAAACGTTACTCTCTTAAGAAGGAGATGTCATAGAACCCATAGTATTTCATAGCGACGCAATTTCTGTGTTATTTCGTCAATCGTGAGGGACCGAGGGATGCGTTAAAGGAGGAATAGTGCATCGGAAAGGACGTAGTCGTATCCCAAAAGAGAATCCTGTTGTTTCCATAGATACGTTACTCTCTTAAGAAGGAGATGTCATAGAACCCATAGTATTTAATAGCGACGCAAGTTTCTGTGTTAATTCGTCAATGGGATGGAGCGAGGGATGTGTTAAAGGAGGAATAGTGCATCGGAAAGGACATAGTCGTATCCCAAAAGAGAATCCTGTTGTTTCCTTAGAAACGTTACTCTCTTTAAGAAGGAGATGTCATAGAACCCATAGTATCTCATAGCGACGCATTTTTCTGTGTTAATTCGTCAATGTGAGGGAGCGAGGGATGATTTAAAGGAGGAATAGTGCATCACGGAAAGGACATTGTCGTATCCCAAAAGAGAATCCTGTTGACGGCTTAGAAACGTTACTCTCTTAAGAAGGAGATGTCATGGAATCCATAGTATTTCATAGCGACGCAATTACTGTGTTAATTCGTCAATGTGAGGGAGCGAGTGATGCGTTAAAGAAGGAATAGTGCATCGGACAGGAGAAACTCGTGTCCAAAAGAATATCCAATCGTTTCCGTAGAAACGTTACTCAATTTAGAAGGAGATGTCATAGAAACCATAGTATTTCATAGCGACACAATTTCTGTGTTAATTCGTCAATGTGAGGGAGCGGAGGGATGCGTTAAAGGAGGAACTAGCGCATCCGAAAAGGACATAGTCGCATTCCCAAAAAGAGAATCCTGTTGTTTCCTTAGAAACGTTACTCTCTTAAAAGGAGATGGTCATAGAACCCATAGTATTTCATAACGACGCAATTTTCTGTGTTAATTCGAAAATGTGAGGGAGCGAGGGATGCGTTAAAGGAGGAATAGTATATCGAAAAGGACATAGACGTATCCCAAAATGAGAATCCTGTTGTTTCCTTAGAAACGTTACTCTCTTAAGAAGGAGATGTCATAGAACCCCATAGTATTTCATAGCGACGCAATTTCTGTGTTCATTCGTCAATGTGAGGGAGCGAGGGATGCGTTAAAGTAGGAATAGTGCATCGGAAAGGACATAGTCGTATCCCAAAATAGAATCCTGTTGTTTCCTTAGAAACGTTACTCTCTTAAGAACGAGATGTCATAGAACCCATAGTATTTCATGAGCGACGCAATTTCTGTGTTAATTCGTCAATGTGAGGGAGCCAGGCATGCGCTAAAGGAGGGAATAGTGCAGCGGAAAAGGACATTGTCGTATCCCAAAAGAGAATCCTGTTGTTTCCTTAGAAACGTTACTCTCTTAAGAAGGAGATGTCATAGAACACATTGTATTTCATAGCGACGCAATTTCCTGTGTTAATTCGGCAATGTGAGGGAGCGAGGGGATGCGTTAAAGTAGGGAATAGTGCATCGGAAAGGACATTGTCGTATCCCAAAAGAGAATCCTGTTGTTTCCTTAGAAACGTTACTCTCTTAAGAGATGAGATGTCATAGAACACATTGTATTTCATAGCGACGCAATTTCTGTGTTAATTCGGCAATGTGAGGGAGCGAGGGATGCGTTAAAGTAGGAATAGTGCATCGGAAAGGACATTGTCGTATCCCAAAAAGAGAATCCTGTTGTTTCCTTAGAAACGTTACTCTCTTAAGAAGGAGATGTCATAGAACCCATAGTATTTCATAGCGACGCAATTTCTGTGTTAATTCGTCAATGTGAGGGAGCGAGGGATGCGTTAAAGGAGGAATAGTGCATCGGAAGGGACATAGTCGTATCCCAAAAGAGAATCCTGTTGTTTCCTTAGAAACGTTACTCTCTTAAGAAGGAGATGTCATAGAACCCATAGTATTTCATAGCAACGCAATTTTCTGTGTTAATTCGTCAATGTGAGGGAGCGAGGGATGCGGTAAAGAAGGAATAGTGCATCGGACAGGAGAAACTCGTGTCCCAAAAGAATATCCAATCGTTTCCGCAGAAACGTTACTCAATTTAGAAGGAGATGTCATAGAACACATAGTATTTCATAGCGACGCAATTTCTGTGTTAATTCGACAATGTGAGGGAGCGAGGGATGCGTTAAAGGAGGAATAGTATATCGGAAAGGACATAGTGGTATCCCAAAAGAGAACCCTGTTGTTTCCTTAGAAACGTTACTCTCTTAAAAGGAGATGGTCATAGAAACCCATAGTATTTCATATCGACGCAATTTCTGTGTTAATTCGTCAATGTGAGGGAGCGAGGGATGCGTTAAAGGAGGAATAGTGCATCGGACAGGAGAAACTCGTGTCCCAAAAGAATATCCAATCGTTTCCTTAGAAACGTTACTCAATTTAGAAGGAGATGTCATAGAACCTATAGTATTTCATAGCGACGCAATTTCTGTGTTAATTTGGTCAATGTGAGGGAGCGAGGGATGCGTTAATGAAGGAATAGTGCATCGGACAGGAGAAACTCGTGTCCCAAAAGAATATCCAAGCGTTTCCATAGAAACGTTACTCAATTTAGAAGGAGATGTCGTAGAACCCATAGTATTTCATAGCGGACGCAATTTCTGTGTTAATTCGACAATGTAAGGGAGCGAGGGATGCGTTAAAGGAGGAATAGTATAGTCGGAAAGGACATAGTCGTATCCCAAAAGAGAATCCTGTTGTTTCCTTAGAAACGTTACTCTCTTAAGAAGGAGATGTCATAGAACCCATAGTATTTCATAGCGACGCAATTTCTGTGTTAATTCGTCAATGTGAGGGGAGCGAGGGATGCGGTAAAGAAGGAATAGTGCATCGGACAGGAGAATCTCGTGTCCCAAAAGAATATCCAATCGTTTCCGCAGAAACGTTACTCAATTTAGAAGGAGATGTCATAGAACACATAGTATTTCCATAGCGACGCAATTTCTGTGTTAATTCGACAATGTGAGGGAGCGAGGGATGCGTTAAAGGAGGAATAGTATATCGGAAAGGACATAGTCGTATCCCAAAAGAGAACCCTGTTGTTTCCTTAGAAACGTTACTCCTCTCTAAAAGGAGATTTCATAGAACCCATAGTAATTTCATATCGACGCAATTTCTGTGTTAATTTCGTCAATGTGAGGGAGCGAGGGATGCGTTAAAGGAGGAATAGTGCATCGGACAGGAGAAACTCGTGTCCCAAAAGAATATCCAATCGTTTTCCTTAGAAACGTTACTCAATTTAGAAGGAGGATGTCATAGAACCCTATAGTATTTCATAGCGACGCAATTTTCTGTGTTAATTTGTCAATGTGAGGGAGCGAGGGATGCGTTAATGAAGGAATAGTGCATCGGACAGGAGAAACTCGTGTCCCAAAAGAATATCCAATCGTTTCCCATAGAAACGTTACTCAATTTAGAAGGAGATGTCGTAGAACCCATAGTATTCATAGCGACGCAATTTTCCTGTGTTAATTCGACAATGTAAGGGAGCGAGGGATGCGTTAAAGGAGGAATAGTATATCGGAAAGGGACATAGTCCGTATCCCAAAAGAGAATCCTGTTGTTTCCTTAGAAACGTTACTCTCTTAAGAAGGAGATGTCATAGAACCCATAGTATTTCATAGCGACGCAATTTCTGTGGTTAATTCTGTCAATGTGAGGGAGCCAGGATGCGTTAATGGAGGAATAGTGCATCGGAAAGGACATAGACGTATCCCAAATGAGAATCCTGTTGTTTCCTTAGAAACGTTACTCTCTATAAGGAGGAGAATGTCATAGAACCCATAGTATTTCATAGCGACGCAATTTCTGTGTTAATCGTCAATGTGAGGGAGCGAGGGATGCGTTAAAGGAGGATAGTGCATCGGAAAGGACATAGTCGTAACCCAAAAGAGAATCCAGTTGTTTCCTTAGAAACGTTACACTCTTAAGAAGGAGATGTCATAGAAACCCATAGGTATTTCATAGCGACGCAATTTCTGTGTTAATTCGTCAATGTGAGGGAGCGAGGGATGCAGTAAAGAAGGAATAGTGCATCGGAAAGGACATTGTCGTATCCCAAAAGAGAATCCTGTCGTTTCCATAGAAACGTTACTCTCTTAAGAAGGAGATGTCATAGAACACATTGTATTTCAGAGCGACGCAATTTCTGTGTTAATTCGTCAATGTGAGGAGGAGCGAGGGATGCGTTAAAGTAGGAATAGTGCATCGGAAAGGACATAGTCGTATTCCAAAAGAGAATCCTGGTTGTTTCCTTAGAAACGTTACTCTCTTAAAAAGGAGATGTCATAGAACCCACTAGTATTTCATAGCGACGCAATTTCTGTGTTAATTCGTCAATGTGAGGGAGCGAGGGATGCGTTAAAGGAGGAATAGGTGCATCAAAAAGGACATAGTCGTATCCCAAAAGAAAATCCTGTTGTTTCCTTAGAAACGTTACTCTCTTAAGAAGGAGATGTCATAGAGCCCATCAGTATTTCATAGCGACGCAATTTCTGTGTTAATTTCGTCAATGGTAAGGGAGCGAGGAATGCGCCCTAAAGGAGGATTAGTGCATCGGAAAGGACATAGTCGTATCCCAGAAAGAGAATCTCCTGTTGTTTCCTTAGAAACGTTTACTCTCTTAAGAAGGGAGATGTCATAGAACCCATAGTATTTCATAGCGACGCAACTTCAGTGTTAATTCGTCAATGTGATGGAGCGAGGGATGCGTTAAAGAAGGAATAGTGCATCGGAAAGGAGAATCTCCTGCCCACAGAAAGAATACTCCAATCGTTTCCGTAGAAACGTTACTCAATTTAGAAAGGAGACGTCATAAAACCCATAGTATCTCATAGCGAACGAAATTTCTGTGTTAATTCGACAATGTGATGGAGCGAGGGATGCGTTAAAGGAGGATTAGTGCAGCGGAAAGGACATAGTCGTATCCCAAAAGAGAATCCTTTTGTTTCCATAGAAACGTTACTCTCTTAAAAAGGAGATGTCATAGAACCCATAGTTTTTCATAGCGACGCAATTTCTGTGTTAATTCGTCAATGTGAGGGAGCGAGGGATGCGTAAAGGAGGAATAGTGCATCGGAAAGGACATAGTCGTATCCCAAAAGAGAATCCTGTTGTTTCCTCAGAAACGTTACTCTCTTAAGAAGGAGATGTCATAGAACCCATAGTATTTCATAGCGACGCAATTTCTGTGTTATTTCGTCAATGTGAAGGGACCGAGGGATGCGTTAAAGGAGGAATAGTGCATCGGAAAGGGACATAGTCGTATCCCAAAAGAGAATCCTGGTTGTTTCCGATAGATACGTTACTACTCTTAAGAAGGAGATGTCATAGAACCCATAGTATTTAATAGCGACGCAGTTTCTGTGTTAATTCGTCAATGGGATGGAGCGAGGGATGCGTTAAAGGAGGAATAGTGCATCGGAAAGGACATAGTCGTATCCCAAAAGAGAATCCTGTTGTTTCCTTAGAAACGTTACTCTCTTAAGAAGGAGATGTCATAGAACCCATAGTATCTCATAGCGACGCATTTTTCTGTGTTAATTCGTCAATGTGAGGAGCGAGGGATGATTTAAAGGAGGAATAGTGCATCGGAAAGGACATTGTCGTATCCCAAAAGAGAATCCTGTTGACGGCTTAGAAACGTTACTCTCTTAAGAAGGAGATGTCATGGAATCCATAGTATTTCATAGCGACGCAATTACTGTGTTAATTCGTCAATGTGAGGGAGCGAGTGATGCGTTAAAGAAGGAATAGTGCATCGGACAGGAGAAACTCGTGTCCCAAAAGAATATCCAATCGTTTCCGTAGAAACGTTACTCAATTTAGAAGGAGATGTCATAGAACCCATAGTATTTCATAGCGACACAATTTCTGTGTTAATTCGTCAATGTGAGGGAGCTGAGGGATGCGTTAAAGGAGGAATAGCGCATCGAAAAATGTCATAGAACCCATAGTATTTCATAACGACGCAATTTCTGTGTTAATTCGACAATGTGAGGGAGCGAGGGATGCGTTAAAGGAGGAATAGTATATCGAAAAGGACATAGACGTATCCCAAATGAGGATCCTGTTGTTTCCTTAGAAACGTTACTCTCTTAAGAAGGAGATGTCATAGAACCCATAGTATTTCATAGCGACGCAATTTCTGTGTTCATTCGTCAATGTGAGGGAGCGAGGGATGCGTTAAAGTAGGAATAGTGCATCGGAAAGGACATAGTCGTATCCCAAAATAGAATCCTATTGTTTCCTTAGAAACGTTACTCTCTTAAGAACGAGATGTCATAGAACCCATAGTATTTCATAGCGACGCAATTTCTGTGTTAATTCGTCAATGTGAGGGAGCCAGGCATGCGCTAAAGGAGGAATAGTGCAGCGGAAAGGACATTGTCGTATCCCAAAAGAGAATCCTGTTGTTTCCTTAGAAACGTTACTCTCTTAAGAAGGAGATGTCATAGAACCCATAGTATTTCATAGCGACGCAATTTCTGTGTTAATTCGTCAATGTGAGGGAGTGAGGGATGCGTTAAAGGAGGAATAGTGCATCGGAAAGGACATAGTCGTATCCCAAAAGAGAATCCTGTTGTTTCCTTAGAAACGTTACTCTCTTAAGAAGGAGATGTCATAGAACCTATAGTATTTCATAGCAACGCAATTTCTGTGTTAATTCGTCAATGTGAGGGAGCGAGGGATGCGTTAAAGAAGGAATAGTGCATCGGACAGGAGAAACTCGTGTCCCAAAAGAATATCCAATCGTTTCCGCAGAAACGTTACTCAATTTAGAAGGAGATGTCATAGAACACATAGTATTTCATAGCGACGCAATTTCTGTGTTTATTCGACAATGTGAGGGAGCCAGAGATGCGTTAAAGGAGGAATAGTATATCGGAACGGACATAGTCGTATCCCAAAAGGGAATTCTGTTGTTTCCTTAGATACGTTACTCAATTTAGAAGGAGATGTCATAGAACACATAGTATTTCATAGCGACGCAATTTCTGTGTTTATTCGACAATGTGAGGGAGCGAGAGATGCGTTAAGGGAGGAATAGTATATCGGAACGGACATAGTCGTATCCCAAAAGGGAATTCTGTTGTTTCCTTAGATACGTTACTCTCTTAAAAGGAGATGTCATAGAACCCATAGTATTTCATAGCGACCCAATTTCTGTGTTCATTCGTCAATGTGAGGGAGCGAGGGATGCGTTAAAGGAGGAATAGTGCATCGGAAAGGACATAGTCGTATCCCAAAAGAGAATCCTGTTGTTTCCTTAGAAACGTTACTCTCTTAAGAAGGTGATGTCATAGAACCCATAGTATTTCATAGCGACGCAATTTCTGTGTTAATTTGTCAATGTGAGGAAGCGAGGGATGCAGTAAAGAAGGAATAGTGCATCGGAAAGGACATTGTCGTATCCCAAAAGAGAATCCTGTCGTTTCCATAGAAACGTTACTCTCTTAAGAAGGAGATGTCATAGAACACATTGTATTTCATAGCGACGCAATTTCTGTGTTAATTCGGCAATGTGAGGGAGCGAGGGATGCGTTAAAGTAGGAATAGTGCATCGGAAAGGACATTGTCGTATCCCAAAAGAGAATCCTGTTGTTTCCTTAGAAACGTTACTCTCTTAAGAAGGAGATGTCATAGAACCCATAGTATTTCATAGCGACGCAATTTCTGTGTTAATTCGTCAATGTGAGGGAGCGAGGGATGCGTTAAAGGAGGAATAGTGCATCGGAAGGGACATAGTCGTATCCCAAAAGAGAATCCTGTTGTTTCCTTAGAAACGTTACTCTCTTAAGAAGGAGATGTCATAGAACCCATAGTATTTCATAGCAACGCAATTTCTGTGTTAATTCGTCAATGTGAGGGAGCGAGGGATGCGGTAAAGAAGGAATAGTGCATCGGACAGGAGAAACTCGTGTCCCAAAAGAATATCCAATCGTTTCCGCAGAAACGTTACTCAATTTAGAAGGAGATGTCATAGAACACATAGTATTTCATAGCGACGCAATTTCTGTGTTAATTCGACAATGTGAGGGAGCGAGGGATGCGTTAAAGGAGGAATAGTATATCGGAAAGGACATAGTGGTATCCCAAAAGAGAACCCTGTTGTTTCCTTAGAAACGTTACTCTCTTAAAAGGAGATGTCATAGAACCCATAGTATTTCATATCGACGCAATTTCTGTGTTAATTCGTCAATGTGAGGGAGCGAGGGATGCGTTAAAGGAGGAATAGTGCATCGGACAGGAGAAACTCGTGTCCCAAAAGAATATCCAATCGTTTCCTTAGAAACGTTACTCAATTTAGAAGGAGATGTCATAGAACCTATAGTATTTCATAGCGACGCAATTTCTGTGTTAATTTGTCAATGTGAGGGAGCGAGGGATGCGTTAATGAAGGAATAGTGCATCGGACAGGAGAAACTCGTGTCCCAAAAGAATATCCAATCGTTTCCATAGAAACGTTACTCAATTTAGAAGGAGATGTCGTAGAACCCATAGTATTTCATAGCGACGCAATTTCTGTGTTAATTCGACAATGTAAGGGAGCGAGGGATGCGTTAAAGGAGGAATAGTATATCGGAAAGGACATAGTCGTATCCCAAAAGAGAATCCTGTTGTTTCCTTAGAAACGTTACTCTCTTAAGAAGGAGATGTCATAGAACCCATAGTATTTCATAGCGACGCAATTTCTGTGTTAATTCGTCAATGTGAGGGAGCCAGGGATGCGTTAATGGAGGAATAGTGCATCGGAAAGGACATAGACGTATCCCAAGTGAGAATCCTGTTGTTTCCTTAGAAACGTTACTCTCTTAAGAAGGAGATGTCATAGAACCCATAGTATTTCATAGCGACGCAATTTCTGTGTTAATTCGTCAATGTGAGGGAGCGAGGGATGCGTTAAAGGAGGAATAGTGCATCGGAAAGGACATAGTCGTAACCCAAAAGAGAATCCAGTTGTTTCCTTAGAAACGTTACTCTCTTAAGAAGGAGATGTCATAGAACCCATAGTATTTCATAGCGACGCAATTTCTGTGTTAATTCGTCAATGTGAGGGAGCGAGGGATGCAGTAAAGAAGGAATAGTGCATCGGAAAGGACATTGTCGTATCCCAAAAGAGAATCCTGTCGTTTCCATAGAAACGTTACTCTCTTAAGAAGGAGATGTCATAGAACACATTGTATTTCAGAGCGACGCAATTTCTGTGTTAATTCGTCAATGTGAGGGAGCGAGGGATGCGTTAAAGTAGGAATAGTGCATCGGAAAGGACATAGTCGTATCCCAAAAGAGAATCCTGTTGTTTCCTTAGAAACGTTACTCTCTTAAGAAGGAGATGTCATAGAACCCATAGTATTTCATAGCGACGCAATTTCTGTGTTAATTCGTCAAAGTGAGGGAGCGAGGGATGCGTTAAAGGAGGAATAGTGCATCAAAAAGGACATAGTCGTATCCCAAAAGAAAATCCTGTTGTTTCCTTAGAAACGTTACTCTCTTAAGAAGGAGATGTCATAGAGCCCATAGTATTTCATAGCGACGCAATTTCTGTGTTAATTCGTCAATGTGAGGGAGCGAGGAATGCGCTAAAGGAGGATTAGTGCATCGGAAAGGACATAGTCGTATCCCAAAAGAGAATCCTGTTGTTTCCTTAGAAACGTTACTCTCTTAAGAAGGAGATGTCATAGAACCCATAGTATTTCATATCGACGCAATTTCTGTGTTAATTCGTCAATGTGAGGGAGCGAGGGATGCGTTAAAGGAGGAATAGTGCATCGGACAGGAGAAACTCGTGTCCCAAAAGAATATCCAATCGTTTCCTTAGAAACGTTACTCAATTTAGAAGGAGATGTCATAGAACCTATAGTATTTCATAGCGACGCAATTTCTGTGTTAATTTGTCAATGTGAGGGAGCGAGGGATGCGTTAATGAAGGAATAGTGCATCGGACAGGAGAAACTCGTGTCCCAAAAGAATATCCAATCGTTTCCATAGAAACGTTACTCAATTTAGAAGGAGATGTCGTAGAACCCATAGTATTTCATAGCGACGCAATTTCTGTGTTAATTCGACAATGTAAGGGAGCGAGGGATGCGTGAAAGGAGGAATAGTATATCGGAAAGGACATAGTCGTATCCCAAAAGAGAATCCTGTTGTTTCCTTAGAAACGTTACTCTCTTAAGAAGGAGATGTCATAGAACCCATAGTATTTCATAGCGACGCAATTTCTGTGTTAATTCGTCAATGTGAGGGAGCCAGGGATGCGTTAATGGAGGAATAGTGCATCGGAAAGGACATAGACGTATCCCAAATGAGAATCCTGTTGTTTCCTTAGAAACGTTACTCTCTTAAGAAGGAGATGTCATAGAACCCATAGTATTTCATAGCGACGCAATTTCTGTGTTAATTCGTCAATGTGAGGGAGCGAGGGATGCGTTAAAGGAGGAATAGTGCATCGGAAAGGACATAGTCGTAACCCAAAAGAGAATCCAGTTGTTTCCTTAGAAACGTTACTCTCTTAAGAAGGAGATGTCATAGAACCCATAGTATTTCATAGCGACGCAATTTCTGTGTTAATTCGTCAATGTGAGGGAGCGAGGGATGCAGTAAAGAAGGAATAGTGCATCGGAAAGGACATTGTCGTATCCCAAAAGAGAATCCTGTCGTTTCCATAGAAACGTTACTCTCTTAAGAAGGAGATGTCATAGAACACATTGTATTTCAGAGCGACGCAATTTCTGTGTTAATTCGTCAATGTGGGGGAGCGAGGGATGCGTTAAAGTAGGAATAGTGCATCGGAAAGGACATAGTCGTATCCCAAAAGAGAATCCTGTTGTTTCCTTAGAAACGTTACTCTCTTAAGAAGGAGATGTCATAGAACCCATAGTATTTCATAGCGACGCAATTTCTGTGTTAATTCGTCAATGTGAGGGAGCGAGGGATGCGTTAAAGGAGGAATAGTGCATCAAAAAGGACATAGTCGTATCCCAAAAGAAAATCCTGTTGTTTCCTTAGAAACGTTACTCTCTTAAGAAGGAGATGTCATAGAGCCCATAGTATTTCATAGCGACGCAATTTCTGTGTTAATTCGTCAATGTGAGGGAGCGAGGAATGCGCTAAAGGAGGATTAGTGCATCGGAAAGGACATAGTCGTATCCCAAAAGAGAATCCTGTTGTTTCCTTAGAAACGTTACTCTCTTAAGAAGGAGATGTCATAGAACCCATAGTATTTCATAGCGACGCAACTTCTGTGTTAATTCGTCAATGTGAGGGAGCGAGGGATGCGTTAAAGAAGGAATAGTGCATCGGAAAGGAGAATCTCCTGCCCCAAAAGAATATCCAATCGTTTCCGTAGAAACGTTACTCAATTTAGAAGGAGACGTCATAAAACCCATAGTATCTCATAGCGACGAAATTTCTGTGTTAATTCGACAATGTGATGGAGCGAGGGATGCGTTAAAGGAGGATTAGTGCAGCGGAAAGGACATAGTCGTATCCCAAAAGAGAATCCTTTTGTTTCCATAGAAACGTTACTCTCTTAAAAAGGAGATGTCATAGAACCCATAGTTTTTCATAGCGATGCAATTTCTGTGTTAATTCGTCAATGTGAGGGAGCGAGGGATGCGTTAAAGGAGGAATAGTGCATCGGAAAGGACATAGTCGTATCCCAAAAGAGAATCCTGTTGTTTCCTCAGAAACGTTACTCTCTTAAGAAGGTGATGTCATAGAACCCATAGTATTTCATAGCGACGCAATTTCTGTGTTATTTCGTCAATGTGAGGGACCGAGGGATGCGTTAAAGGAGGAATAGTGCATCGGAACGGACATAGTCGTATCCCAAAAGAGAATCCTGTTGTTTCCTTAGATACGTTACTCTCTTAAGAAGGAGATGTCATAGAACCCATAGTATTTAATAGCGACGCAGTTTCTGTGTTAATTCGTCAATGGGATGGAGCGAGGGATGCGTTAAAGGAGGAATAGTGCATCGGAAAGGACATAGTCGTATCCCAAAAGAGAATCCTGTTGTTTCCTTAGAAACGTTACTCTCTTAAGAAGGAGATGTCATAGAACCCATAGTATCTCATAGCGACGCATTTTTCTGTGTTAATTCGTCAATGTGAGGGAGCGAGGGATGCGTTAAAGAAGGAATAGTGCATCGGACAGGGGAAACGCGTGTCCCAAAAGAATATCCAATTGTTTCCGTAGAAACGTTACTCAATTTACAAGGAGGTGTCGTAGAACCCATAGTATTTCATAGCGACGCAATTTCTGTGTTAATTCGCCAATGTGAGGGAGCGAGGGATGCGTTAAAGAAGGAATATTGCATCGGAAAGGAGAAACTCCTGCCCCAAAAGAATATCCAATCGTTTCCGTAGAAACGTTACTCAGTTTAGAAGGAGATGTCATAGAACCCATAGTATTTCATAGCGACGCAATTTCTGTGTTAATTCGTCAATGTGAGGGAGCGAGGGATGCGTTAAAGGAGGATTAATGCATCGGAAAGGACATAGTCGAATCCCAAAAGAGAATCCTTTTGTTTCCTTAGAAACGTTACTCTCTTAAAAAGGAGATGTCATAGAACCCATAGTTTTTCATAGCGACGCAATTTCTGTGTTAATTCGTCAATGTGAGGGACCGAGGGATGCGTTAAAGGATTAATAGTGCATCGGAAAGGACATAGTCGTATCCCAAAAGAGAATCCTATTGTTCCCTTAGAAACGTTACTCTCTTAAGAAGGAGATGTCATAGAACCCATAGTATTTAATAGCGACGCAGTTTCTGTGTTACTTCGTCAATGGGAGGGATCGAGGGATGCGTTAAAGGAGGAATAGTGCATCGGAAAGGACACAGACCCATCCCAAATGAGAATCCTGTTGTTTCCTTAGAAACGTTACTCTCTTAAGAAGGAGATGTCATAGAACCCATAGTATTCCATAGCGACGCAATTTCTGTGTTAATTCGTCAATGTGAGGGAGCGAGGGATGCGTTAAAGAAGGAATAGTGCATCGGACAGGAGAAACTCGTGTCCCAAAAGAATATCCAATCGTTTCCGTAGAAACGTTACTCAATTTAGAAGGAGAAGTCATAGAACCTATAGTATTTCATAGCGACGCAATTTCTGTGTTAATTCGTCAATGTGAGGGAGCCAGGGATGAGTTAAAGAAGGAATGGTGCATCGGAGAGGAGAAACTCGTGTCCCATAAGAATATCCAATCGTTTCCGTAAAAACGTTACTCAATTTAGAGGGAGATGTCATAGAACCCATAGTATTTCATTGCGACGGAATTTCTGTGTTACTTCGACAATGTGAGGGACCGAGGGATGCGATAAAGGAGGAATAGTATATCGGAAAGGACATAGTCGTATCCCAAAAGAGAATCCTGTTGATTATTTAGAAACGTTATTCTCTTAAAAGGAGATGTCATAGAACCCATAGTATTTCATAGCGACGCAATTTCTGTGTTAATTCGTCAATGTGAGGGAGCGAGAGATGCGCTATAGAAGGAATAGTGCATCTGAAAGGAGGAACTCGTGTCCCAAAAGAATATCCAATCGTTTCCATAGAAACGTTACTCAATTTAGAAGGAGATGTCGTAGAACCCATAGTTTTTCATAGCGACGCAAAATCTGTGTTAATTCGTCAATGTGAGGGAGCGAGGGATGCGTTAAAGGAGGAATAGTGCATCGGAAAGGACATAGTCGTATCCCAAGAGAGAATCTTGTTGTTTCCTTAGAAACGTTACTCTCTTAAGAAGGAGATGTCATAGAACCTATAGTATTTCATACCGACGCAATTTCTGTGTTAATTAGTCAATGTGAGGGAGCGAGGGATGCGTTAAAGAAGGAATAGTGCATCGGACAGGAGAAACTCGTGTCCCAAAAGAATATCCAATCGTTTCCGTAGAAACGTTACTCAATTTAGAAGGAGATGTCATAGAACCCATAGTATTTCATAGCGACGCAATTTCTGTGTTAATTCATCAATGTCAGGGAGCGAGGGATGCGTTAAAGAAGGAATAGTGCATCGGACAGGAGAAACTCGTATCCCAAAAGAATATCCAATCGTTTCTGTAGAAACGTTACTCAATTTAGAATGAGATGTCTTAGAACCCATAGTATTTCATAGCGACGCAATTTCTGTGTTAATTCGTCAATGTGAGGGAGCGAGGGATGCGTTAAAGAAGAATAGTGCATCGGAAAGGACATAGTCGTATCCCAAAAGAGAATCCTGTTGTTTCCTTAGAAACGTTACTCTCTTAAGATGGAGAGGTCATAGAACCCATAGTATTTCATAGCGACGCAATTTCTGTGATTATTCGTCAATGTGAGGGAGCGAGGGATGCGTTAAAGATGGAATAGTGCATCGGACAGGAGAAACTCGTGTCCCACAAGAATATCCAATCGTTTCCGTAGAAACGTTACTCAATTTAGAAGGAGATGTCATAGAATACATAGTATTTCATAGCGTCGCAATTTCTGTGTTAATTCGTCGATGTGAGGGAGCGAGGGATGCGTTAAAAAGGAATAGTGCATCGGACAGGAGAAACTCGTGTCCCAAAAGAATTTCCAATCGTTTCCGTAGAAACGTTACTCAATTTAGAAGGAGATGTCATAGAACCCATAGTATTTCATAGCGACGCAATTTCTGTTTTAATTCGTCAATGTGAGGGATCCAGGGATGCGTTAAAGGAGGAATAGTGCATCGGAAAGGACATAGTCGTATCCCAAAAGAGAATCCTGTTGTTTCCTTAGAAATGTTACTCTCTTAAGAAGGAGATGTCATAGAAACCATAGTATTTCATAGCAACGCAATTTCTGTGTTAATTCGTCAATGTGAGGGAGCGAGGGATGCGTTAAAGAAGGAATAGTGCATCGGACAGGAGAAACTCGTGTCCCAAAAGAATATCCAATCGTTTCCGTAGAAACGTTACTCAATTTAGAAGAAGATGTCATAGAACCCATAGTATTTCATAGCGACGCAATTTCTGTGTTAATTCGTCAATGTGAGGGAGCGAGGGATGCGTTAAAGAAGGAATAGTGCATCGGACGGGAGAAACTCGTGTCCCAAAAGAATATCCAATCGTTCCCATAGAAACGTTACTCAATTTAGAAGGAGATGTCATAGAACCCATAGTATTTCATAGCGACGCAATTTCTGTGTTACTTCGACAATGTGAGGGAGCGAGGGATGCGATAAAGGTGGAATAGTATATCGGAAAGGACATAGTCGTATCCCAAAAGAGATTCCTGTTGTTTCCTTAGAAACGTTACTCTCCTAAAAGGAGATGTCATAGAACCCATAGTATTTCATAGCGACGCAATTTCTGTGTTAATTCGCCAATGTGAGGGAGCGAGGGATGCGTTAAAGAAGGAATAGTGCATCGGACAGGGAAACTCGTGTTCCAAAAGAATATCCAATCGTTTCCGTAGAAACGTTACTCAATTTAGAAGATGTCATAGAACCCATAGTATTTCATAGCGACGCAATTTCTATGTTAATTCGTCAATGTGAGGGAGCGAGGGATGCGTTAAAGAAGGAGTAGTGCATCGGTCAGGAGAAACTCGTGTCCCAAAAGAATATCCAATCGTTTCCATAGTAACGTTACACAATTTAGAAGGAGATGTCGTAGAACCCATAGTATTTCATAGCGACGCAATTTCTGTGTTAATTCGTCAATGTGAGGGAGCGAGGGAAACTTTAAAGGAGGAATAGTGCATCGGAAAGGACATAGTCGTATCCCAAAAGAGAATCCTGTTGTTTCCTTAGAAACGTCACTCTCTTAAGAAGGAGATGTCATAGAACTCATAGCATTTCATAGCGACGCAATTTCTGTGTTAATTAGTCAATATGAGGGAGCGAAGAATGCGTTAAAGAAGGAATAGTGCATCGGACAGGAGAGACTCTTGTCCCAAATGAATATCCAATCGTTTCCGTAGAAACGTTACCCAATTTAGAAGGAGATGTCATAGAACCCATAGTATTTCATAGCGACGCAATTTCTGTGTTAATTCTTCAATCTGAGGGAGCCAGGCATGCGTTAAAGGAGGAATAGTGCATCGGAAAGGACATAGTCGTATCCCAAAAGAGAATCCTGTTGTTTCCTTGGAAACGTTACTCTCTTAAAAGGAGATGTCATAGAACACATAGTATTTCATAGCGACGCAATTTTTGTGTTTATTCGTCAATGTGAGGGAGCGAGGGATGCGTTACAGAAGGAATAGTGCATCGGACAGGAGAAACTTGTGTCCCAAAAGAATATCCAATGGTTTCCGTAGAAACGTTACTCAATTTAGAAGGAGATGTCATAGAACCCATAGTATTTCATAGCGACGCAATTTCTGTGTTAATTCGTCAATGTGAGGGGGCGAGGGATGCGTTAAAGAAGGAATAGTGCATCGGACAGGAGAAAATCGTGTCTCAAAAGAATATCCAATCGTTTCCATAGAAACGTTACTCAATTTCGAAGGAGATGTCATAGAGCCCATAGTATTTCATAGCGACGCAATTTCTGTGTTTATTAGTCAATGTGCGGGAGCGAGGGCTGCGTTAAAGAAGGAATAGTGCATCGGACAGGAGAAACTCGACTCCCAAAGAATATCCAGTCGTTTCCGTAGAAACGTTACTCAATTTAGAAGGAGATGTCGTAGAACCCATAGTATTTCACAGCGATGCAATTTCTGTGTTAATTCGTCAATGTGAGGGAGCGAGCGATGCGTTAAAGAAGGAATAGTGCATCGGACAGGAGAAATTCGTGTCCCAAAAGAATATCCAATCGTTACCATAGAAACGTTACTCAATTTAGAAGGAGATGTCATAGAACCCATACTATTTCATAGCGACGCAATTTCTGTGTTAATTCGTCAATGTGATTGAGCGAGGGATGCGTTAAACGAGGAATAGTGCATCGGAATGGACATAGTCGTATCCCAAAAGAGAATCCTGTTGTTTCCTTAGAAACGTTACTCTCTTAAGAAGGAGATTTTATAGAACCCATAGTATTTCATAGCGACGCAATTTCTGTGTTAATTCGTCAATGTGAGGGAGCGAGGGATGCGTTAAATTAGGAATAGTGCATCGGACAGGAGAAACTCGTGTCCCAAAAGAATATCCAATCCTTTTCGTCAAAACGTTAATCAATTTAGAAGGAGATGAAATAGAACCCATAGTATTTCATAGCGACACAATTTCTGTGTTACTTCGACAGTGTGAGGGAGCGAGGGATGCGATAAAGGTGGAATAGTATATCGGAAAGGACATAGTCGTATCCCAAAAGAGAATCCTGTTGTTTCCTTAGAAACGTTACTTTCTTAAAATAAGATGTCATAGAACCCATAGTATTTCATAGCGACACAATTTATGTGTTAATTCGTCAATGTGAGGGAGCGAGGGATGCGTTAAAGAAGGAATAGTGCATCGGACAGGAAAAACTCGTGTCCCAAAAGAATATCCAATCGTTTCCGTAGAAACGTTACTCAATTTAGAAGGAGATGTCATAGAACCCATAGTATTTCATACCGACGCAATTTCTGTGTTAATTCGTCAATTGGAGGGAGCGAGGGATGCGTTAAAGAAGGAATAGTGCATCGGACAGGAGAAACCCGTGTCCCAAAAGAATATCCAATGGTTTCCGTAGAAACGTTACTCAATTTAGAAGGAGATGTCATAGAAACCATAGTATTTCATAGCGACGCAATTTCTGTGTTAATTCGTCAGTGTGAGGGAGCGAGGGATGTGTTAAAGAAGGAATAGTGCATCGGACAGGAGAAACTCATGTCCCAAAAGAATATCGAAACGTTTCCGTAAAAACGTTACTCAATTTAGAAGGAGATGTCATAGAATCCATAGTATTTCATAGCGACGCAATTTCTGTGTTACTTCGACAATGTGAGGGAGCGAGGGATGCGATAAAGGAGGAATGGTATATCGGAAAGGACATAGTCGTATCCCAAAAGAGAATCCTGTTGTTTCATTAGAAACGTTACTCTCTTAAAAGGAGATGTCATGGAACCCATAGTATTTCATAGCGACGCAATTTCTGTGTTAATTCGTCAATGTGAGGAAGCGAGGGATGCGTTAAAGAAGTAATAGTGCATCGGACAGGAGAAACTCGTGTCCCAAAAGAATATCCAATCGTTTCCGTAGAAACGTTACTCAATTTAGAAGGAGATGTCATAGAACCCATAGTATTTCATAGCGACGCAATTTCTGTGTTAATTCGTCAATGTGAGGGAGCGAGGGATACGTTAAAGAAGGAATAGTGCATCGGACAGGAGAAACTCGTATCCCAAAAGAATATCCAATCGTTTCTGTAGAAACGTTACTCAATTTAGAATGAGATGTCATAGAACCCATAGTATTTCATAGCGACGCAATTTCTGTGTTAATTCGTCAATGTGAGGGAGCGAGGGATGCGTTAAAGAAGAATAGTGCATCGGAAAGGACATAGTCGTATCCCATAAGAGAATCCTGTTGTTTCCTTAGAAACGTTACTCTCTTAAGAACGAGATGTCATAGAACCCATAGTATTTCATAGCGACGCTATTTCTGTGTTTATTCGTCAATGTGAGGGTGCGAGGGATGCGTTAAAGAAGGAATAGTGCATCGGACAGGAGAAACTCGTGTCCCACAAGAACATCCAATCGTTTCCGTAGAAACGTTACTCAATTTAGAAGGAGATGTCATAGAACACATAGTATTTCATAGCGTCGCAATTTCTGTGTTAATTCGTCAATGTGAGGGAGCGAGGGATGCGTTAAAGAAGGAATAGTGCATCGGACAGGAGAAACTCGTGTCCCAAAAGAATATCCAATCGTTTCCGTAGAAACGTTACTCAATTTAGAAGGAGATGTCATGGAACCCATAGTATTTCATAGCGACGCAATTTCTGTTTTAATTCGTTAATGTGAGGGAGCCAGGGATGCGTTAAAGGAGGAATAGTGCATCGCAAAGGACATAGTCGTATCCCAAAAGAGAATCCTGTTGTTTCCTTAGAAATGTTACTCTCTTAAGAAGGAGATGTCATAGAAACCATAGTATTTCATAGCGACGCAATTTCTGTGTTAATTCGTCAATGTGAGGCAGCGAGGGATGCGTTAAAGAAGGAATAGTGCATCGGACAGGAGAAACTCGTGTCCCAAAAGAATATCCAATCGTTTCCGTAGAAACGTTACTCAATTTAGAGGAAGATGTCATAGAACCCATAGTATTTCATAGCGACGCAATTTCTGTGTTAATTCGTCAATGTGAGGGAGCGAGGGATGCGTTAAAGAAGGAATAGTGCATCGGACGGGAGAAACTCGTGTCCCAAAAGAATATCCAATCGTTCCCATTGAAACGTTACTCAATTTAGAAGGAGATGTCATAGAACCCATAGTATTTCATAGCGACGCAATTTCTGTGTTACTTCGACAATGTGAGGGAGCGAGGGATGCGATAAAGGTGGAATAGTATATCGGAAAGGACATAGTCGTATCCCAAAAGAGATTCCTGTTGTTTCCTTAGAAACGTTACTCTCCTAAAAGGAGATGTCATAGAACCCATAGTATTTCATAGCGACACAATTTCTGTGTTATTCGCCAATGTGAGGGAGCTTGGGATGCGTTAAAGAAGGAATAGTGCATCGGACAGGGAAACTCTTGTTCCAAAAGAATATCCAATCGTTTCCGTAGAAACGTTACTCAATTTAGAAGATGTCATAGAACCCATAGTATTTCATAGCGACGCAATTTCTATGTTAATTCGTCAATGTGAGGGAGCGAGGGATGCGTTAAAGAAGGAATAGTGCATCGGTCAGGAGAAACTCGTGTCCCAAAAGAATATCCAATCGTTTCCATAGAAACGTTACTCAATTTAGAAGGAGATGTCGTAGAACCCATAGTATTTCATAGCTACGCAATTTCTGTGTTAATTCGTCAATGTGAGGGAGCGAGGGAAACGTTAAAGGAGGAATAGTGCATCGGAAAGGACATAGTCGTATCCCAAAAGAGAATCCTGTTGTTTCCTTAGAAACGTTACTCTCTTAAGAAGGAGATGTCATAGAACACATAGTATGTCATAGCGACGCAATTTCTGTGTTAATTAGTCAATATGAGGGAGCGAGGTATGCGTTAAAGAAGGAATAGTGCATCGGACAGGAGAGACTCGTGTCCCAAATGAATATCCAATCGTTTCCGTAGAAACGTTACTCAATTTAGAAGGAGATGTCATAGAACCCATAGTATTTCATAGCGACGCAATTTCTGTGTTAATTCTTCAATCTGAGGGAGCCAGGCATGCGTTAAAGGAGGAATAGTGCATCGGAAAGGACATAGTCGTATCCCAAAAGAGAATCCTGTTGTTTCCTTGGAAACGTTACTCTCTTAAAAGGAGATGTCATAGAACACATAGTGTTTCATAGCGACGCAATTTTTGTGTTTATTCGTCAATGTGAGGGAGCGAGGGATGCGTTACAGAAGGAATAGTGCATCGGACAGGATAAACTTGTGTCCCAAAAGAGTATCCAATGGTTTCCGTAGAAACGTTACTCAATTTAGAAGGAGATGTCATAGAACCCATAGTATTTCATAGCGACGCAATTTCTGTGTTAATTCGTCAATGTGAGGGAGCGAGGGATGCGTTAAAGAAGGAATAGTGCATCGGACAGGAGAAATTCGTGTCCCAAAAGAATATCCAATCGTTTCCATAGAAACGTTACTCAATCTCGAAGGAGATGTCATAGAACCCATAGTATTTCATAGCGACGCAATTTCTGTGTTTATTAGTCAATGTGAGGGAGCGAGGGCTGCGTTAAAGAAGGAATAGTGCATCGGACAGGAGAAACTCGAGTCCCAAAGAATATCCAATCGTTTCCGCAGAAACGTTACTCAATTTAGAAGGAGATGTCGTAGAACCCATAGTATTTCACAGCGACGCAATTTCTGTGTTAATTCGTCAATGTGAGGGAGCGAGCGATGCGTTAAAGAAGGAATAGTGCATCCTACAGGAGAAATTCGTGTCCCAAAAGAATATCCAATCGTTACCATAGAAACGTTACTCAATTTAGAAGGAGATGTCATAGAACCCATACTATTTCATAGCGACGCAATTTCTGTGTTAATTCGTCAATGTGAGGGAGCGAGGGATGCGTTAAACGAGGAATAGTGCATCGGAATGGACATAGTCGTATCCCAAAAGAGAATCCTGTTGTTTCCTTAGAAACGTTACTCTCTTAAGAAGGAGATTTCATAGAACCCATAGTATTTCATAGCGACGCAATTTCTGTGTTAATTCCTCAATGTGAGGGAGCGAGGGATGCGTTAAAGAAGGAATAGTGCATCGGACAGGAGAAACTCGTGTCCCAAAAGAATATCCAATCGTTTCCGTCAAAACGTTACTCAATTTAGAAGGAGATGTCATAGAACCCATAGTATTTCATAGCGACACAATTTCTGTGTTACTTCGACAGTGTGAGGGAGCGAGGGATGCGATAAAGGAGGAATAGTATATCGGAAAGGACATAGTCGTATCCCAAAAGAGAATCCTGTTGTTTCCTTAGAAACGTTACTTTCTTAAAATAAGATGTCATAGAACCCATAGTATTTCATAGCGACGCAATTTATGTGTTAATTCGTCAATGTGAGGGAGCGAGGGATGCGTTAAAGAAGGAATAGTGCATCGGACAGGAGAAACTCGTGTCCCAAAAGAATATCCAATGGTTTCCGTAGAAACGTTACTCAATTTAGAAGGAGATGTCATAGAACCTATAGTATTTCATAGCGACGCAATTTCTGTGTTAATTCGTCAGTGTGAGGGAGCGAGGGATGCGTTAAAGAAGGAATAGTGCATCGGACAGGAGAAACTCATGTCCCAAAAGAATATCGAAACGTTTCCGTAAAAACGTTACTCAATTTAGAAGGAGATGTCATAGAATCCATAGTATTTCATAGCGACGCAATATCTGTGTTACTTCGACAATGTGAGGGAGCGAGGGATGCGATAAAGGAGGAATGGTATATCGGAAAGGACATAGTCGTATCCCAAAAGAGAATCATGTTGTTTCCTTAGAAACGTTACTCTCTTAAAAGGAGATGTCATGGAACCCATAGTATTTCATAGCGACGCAATTTCTGTGTTAATTCGTCAATGTGAGGAAGCGAGGGATGCGTTAAAGAAGTAATAGTGCATCGGACAGGAGAAACTCGTGTCCCAAAAGAATATCCAATCGTTTCCGTAGAAACGTTACTCAATTTAGAAGGAGATGTCATAGAACCCATAGTATTTCATAGCGACGCAATTTCTGTGTTAATTCGTCAATGTGAGGGAGCGAGGGATGCGTTAAAGAAGGAATAGTGCATCGGACAGGAGAAACTCGTATCCCAAAAAATATCCAATCGTTTCTGTAGAAACGTTACCCAATTTAGAATGAGATGTCATAGAACCCATAGTATTTCATAGCGACGCAATTTCTGTGTTAATTCGTCAATGTGAGGGAGCGAGGGATGCGTTAAAGAAGAATAGTGCATCGGAAAGGACATAGTCTTATCCCAAAAGAGAATCCTGTTGTTTCCTAAGAAACGTTACTCTCTTAAGAAGGAGAGGTCATAGAACCCATAGTATTTCATAGCGACGCAATTTCTGTGTTTATTCGTCAATGTGAGGGAGCGAGGGATGCGTTAAAGAAGGAATAGTGCATCGGACAGGAGAAACCCGTGTCCCAAAAGAATATCCAATCGTTTCCGTAGAAACGTTACTCAATTTAGAAGGAGATGCCATAGAACACATAGTATTTCATAGCGTCGCAATTTCTGTGTTAATTCGTCAATGTGAGGGAGCGAGGGATGCTTTAAAGAAGGAATAGTGCATCGGACAGGAGAAACTCGTGTCCCAAAAGAATATCCATTCGTTTCGGTAGAAACGTTACTCAATTTAGAAGGAGATGTCATAGAACCCATAGTATTTCATAGCGACGCAATTTCTGTTTTAATTCGTCAATGTGAGGGAGCCAGGGATGCGTTAAAGGAGGAATAGTGCATCGGAAAGGACATAGTCGTATCCCAAAAGAGAATCCTGTTGTTTCCTTAGAAATGTTACTCTCTTAAGAAGGAGATGTCATAGAAACCATAGTATTTCATAGCGACGCAATTTCTGTGTTAATTCGTCAATGTGAGGGAGCGAGGGATGCGTTAAAGAAGGAATAGTGCATCTGACAGGAGAAACTCGTGTTCCAAAAGAATATCCAATCGTTTCCGTAGAAACGTTACTCAATTTAGAAGAAGATGTCATAGAACCCATAGTATTTCATAGCGACAAATTTCTGTGTTAATTCGTCAATGTGAGGGAGCGAGGGATGCGTTAAAGAAGGAATAGTGCATCGGACGGGAGAAACTCGTGTCCCAAAGGAATATCCAATCGTTCCCATAGAAACGTTACTCAATTTAGAAGGAGATGTCATAGAACCCATAGTATTTCATAGCGACGCAATTTCTGTGTTACTTCGACAATGTGAGGGAGCGAGGGATGCGATAAAGGTGGAATACTATATCGGAAAGGACATAGTCGTATCCCAAAAGAGATTCCTGTTGTTTCCTTAGAAACGTTACTCTCCTAAAAGGAGATGTCATAGAACCCATAGTAATTCATAGCGACGCAATTTCTGTGTTAATTCGCCAATGTGAGGGAGCGAGGGATGCGTTAAAGAAGGAATAGTGCATCGGACAGGGAAACTCGTGTTCCAAAAGAATATCCAATCGTTTCCGTAGAAACGTTACTTAATTTAGAAGATGTCATAGAACCCATAGTATTTCATAGCGACGCAATTTCTATGTTAATTCGTCAATGTGAGGGAGCGAGGGATGCGTTAAAGAAGGAATAGTGCATCGGTCAGGAGAAACTCGTGTCCCAAAAGAATATCCAATCGTTTCCATAGAAACGTTACTCAATTTAGAAGGAGATGTCGTAGAACCCATAGTATTTCATAGCGACGCAATTTCTGTGTTAATTCGTCAATGTGAGGGAGCGAGGGAAACGTTAAAGGAGGAATAGTGCATCGGAAAGGACATAGTCGTATCCCAAAAGAGAATCCTATTGTTTCCTTAGAAACGTTACTCTCTTAAGAAGGAGATGTCATAGAACCCATAGTATTTCATAGCGACGCAATTTCTGTGTTAATTAGTCAATATGAGGGAGCGAGGTATGCGTTAAAGAAGGAATAGTGCATCGGACAGGAGAGACTCGTGTCCCAAATGAATATCCAATCGTTTCCGTAGAAACGTTACTCAATTTAGAAGGAGATGTCATAGAACCCATAGTATTTCATAGCGACGCAATTTCTGTGTTAATTCTTCAATCTGAGGGAGCCAGGCATGCGTTAAAGGAGGAATAGTGCATCGGAAAGGACATAGTCGTATCCCAAAAGAGAATCCTGTTGTTTCCTTGGAAACGTTACTCTCTTAAAAGGAGATGTCATAGAACACATAGTGTTTCATAGCGACGCAATTTTTGTGTTTATTCGTCAATGTGAGGGAGCGAGGGATGCGTTACAGAAGGAATAGTGCATCGGACAGGATAAACTTGTGTCCCAAAAGAGTATCCAATGGTTTCCGTAGAAACGTTACTCAATTCAGAAGGAGATGTCATAGAACCCATAGTATTTCATAGCGACGCAATTTCTGTGTTAATTCGTCAATGTGAGGGAGCGAGGGATGCGTTAAAGAAGGAATAGTGCATCGGACAGGAGAAATTCGTGTCCCAAAAGAATATCCAATCGTTTCCATAGAAACGTTACTCAATTTCGAAGGAGATGTCATAGAACCCATAGTATTTCATAGCGACGCAATTTCTGTGTTTATTAGTCAATGTGAGGGAGCGAGGGCTGCGTTAAAGAAGGAATAGTGCATCGGACAGGAGAAACTCGAGTCCCAAAGAATATCCAATCGTTTCCGTAGAAACGTTACTCAATTTAGAAGGAGATGTCGTAGAACCCATAGTATTTCACAGCGACGCAATTTCTGTGTTAATTCGTCAATGTGAGGGAGCGAGCGATGCGTTAAAGAAGGAATAGTGCATCCTACAGGAGAAATTCGTGTCCCAAAAGAATATCCAATCGTTACCATAGAAACGTTACTCAATTTAGAAGGAGATGTCATAGAACCCATACTATTTCATAGCGACGCAATTTCTGTGTTAATTCGTCAATGTGAGGGAGCGAGGGATGCGTTAAACGAGGAATAGTGCATCGGAATGGACATAGTCGTATCCCAAAAGAGAATCCTGTTGTTTCCTTAGAAACGTTACTCTCTTAAGAAGGAGATTTCATAGAACCCATAGTATTTCATAGCGACGCAATTTCTGTGTTAATTCCTCAATGTGAGGGAGCGAGGGATGCGTTAAAGTAGGAATAGTGCATCGGACAGGAGAAACTCGTGTCCCAAAAGAATATCCAATCGTTTCCGTCAAAACGTTACTCAATTTAGAAGGAGATGTCATAGAACCCATAGTATTTCATAGCGACACAATTTCTGTGTTACTTCGACAGTGTGAGGGAGCGAGGGATGCGATAAAGGAGGAATAGTATTTCGGAAAGGACATAGTCGTATCCCAAAAGAGAATCCTGTTGTTTCCTTAGAAACGTTACTCTCTTAAAAGGAGATGTCATGGAACCCATAGTATTTCATAGCGACGCAATTTCTGTGTTAATTCGTCAATGTGAGGAAGCGAGGGATGCGTTAAAGAAGTAATAGTGCATCGGACAGGAGAAACTCGTGTCCAAAAGAATATCCAATCGTTTCCGTCAAAACGTTACTCAATTTAGAAGGAGATGTCATAGAACCCATAGTATTTCATAGCGACACAATTTCTGTGTTACTTCGACAGTGTGAGGGAGCGAGGGATGCGATAAAGGAGGAATAGTATATCGGAAAGGACATAGTCGTATCCCAAAAGAGAATCCTGTTGTTTCCTAAGAAACGTTACTCTCTTAAGAAGGAGAGGTCATAGAACCCATAGTATTTCATAGCGACGCAATTTCTGTGTTTATTCGTCAATGTGAGGGAGCGAGGGATGCGTTAAAGAAGGAATAGTGCATCGGACAGGAGAAACCCGTGTCCCAAAAGAATATCCAATCGTTTCCGTAGAAACGTTACTCAATTTAGAAGGAGATGCCATAGAACACATAGTATTTCATAGCGTCGCAATTTCTGTGTTAATTCGTCAATGTGAGGGAGCGAGGGATGCTTTAAAGAAGGAATAGTGCATCGGACAGGAGAAACTCGTGTCCCAAAAGAATATCCATTCGTTTCGGTAGAAACGTTACTCAATTTAGAAGGAGATGTCGTAGAACCCATAGTATTTCATAGCGACGCAATTTCTGTTTTAATTCGTCAATGTGAGGGAGCCAGGGATGCGTTAAAGGAGGAATAGTGCATCGGAAAGGACATAGTCGTATCCCAAAAGAGAATCCTGTTGTTTCCTTAGAAATGTTACTCTCTTAAGAAGGAGATGTCATAGAAACCATAGTATTTCATAGCGACGCAATTTCTGTGTTAATTCGTCAATGTGAGGGAGCGAAGAATGCGTTAAAGAAGGAATAGTGCATCGGACAGGAGAAACTCGTGTCCCAAAAGAATATCCAATCGTTTCCGTAGAAACGTTACTCAATTTAGAAGAAGATGTCATAGAACCCATAGTATTTCATAGCGACAAATTTCTGTGTTAATTCGTCAATGTGAGGGAGCGAGGGATGCGTTAAAGAAGGAATAGTGCATCGGACGGGAGAAACTCGTGTCCCAAAGGAATATCCAATCGTTCCCATAGAAACGTTACTCAATTTAGAAGGAGATGTCATAGAACCCATAGTATTTCATAGCGACGCAATTTCTGTGTTACTTCGACAATGTGAGGGAGCGAGGGATGCGATAAAGGTGGAATACTATATCGGAAAGGACATAGTCGTATCCCAAAAGAGATTCCTGTTGTTTCCTTAGAAATGTTACTCTCCTAAAAGGAGATGTCATAGAACCCATAGTAATTCATATCGACGCAATTTCTGTGTTAATTCGCCAATGTGAGGGAGCGAGGGATGCGTTAAAGAAGGAATAGTGCATCGGACAGGGAAACTCGTGTTCCAAAAGAATATCCAATCGTTTCCGTAGAAACGTTACTTAATTTAGAAGATGTCATAGAACCCATAGTATTTCATAGCGACGCAATTTCTATGTTAATTCGTCAATGTGAGGGAGCGAGGGATGCGTTAAAGAAGGAATAGTGCATCGGTCAGGAGAAACTCGTGTCCCAAAAGAATATCCAATCGTTTCCATAGAAACGTTACTCAATTTAGAAGGAGATGTCGTAGAACCCATAGTATTTCATAGCGACGCAATTTCTGTGTTAATTCGTCAATGTGAGGGAGCGAGGGAAACGTTAAAGGAGGAATAGTGCATCGGAAAGGACATAGTCGTATCCCAAAAGAGAATCCTGTTGTTTCCTTAGAAACGTTACTCTCTTAAGAAGGAGATGTCATAGAACCCATAGTATTTCATAGCGACGCAATTTCTGTGTTAATTAGTCAATATGAGGGAGCGAGGTATGCGTTAAAGAAGGAATAGTGCATCGGACAATAGAGAGACTCGTGTCCCAAATGAATATCCAATCGTTTCCGTAGAAACGTTACTCAATTTAGAAGGAGATGTCATAGAACCCATAGTATTTCATAGCGACGCAATTTCTGTGTTAATTCTTCAATCTGAGGGAGCCAGGCATGCGTTAAAGGAGGAATAGTGCATCGGAAAGGACATAGTCGTATCCCAAAAGAGAATCCTGTTGTTTCCTTGGAAACGTTACTCTCTTAAAAGGAGATGTCATAGAACACATAGTGTTTCATAGCGACGCAATTTTTGTGTTTATTCGTCAATGTGAGGGAGCGAGGGATGCGTTACAGAAGGAATAGTGCATCGGACAGGATAAACTTGTGTCCCAAAAGAGTATCCAATGGTTTCCGTAGAAACGTTACTCAATTTAGAAGGAGATGTCATAGAACCCATAGTATTTCATAGCGACGCAATTTCTGTGTTAATTCGTCAATGTGAGGGAGCGAGGGATGCGTTAAAGAAGGAATAGTGCATCGGACAGGAGAAATTCGTGTCCCAAAAGAATATCCAATCGTTTCCATAGAAACGTTACTCAATTTCGAAGGAGATGTCATAGAACCCATAGTATTTCATAGCGACGCAATTTCTGTGTTTATTAGTCAATGTGAGGGAGCGAGGGCTGCGTTAAAGAAGGAATAGTGCATCGGACATGAGAAACTCGAGTCCCAAAGAATATCCAATCGTTTCCGTAGAAACGTTACTCAATTTAGAAGGAGATGTCGTAGAACCCATAGTATTTCACAGCGACGCAATTTCTGTGTTAATTCGTCAATGTGAGGGAGCGAGCGATGCGTTAAAGAAGGAATAGTGCATCCTACAGGAGAAATTCGTGTCCCAAAAGAATATCCAATCGTTACCATAGAAACGTTACTCAATTTAGAAGGAGATGTCATAGAACCCATACTATTTCATAGCGACGCAATTTCTGTGTTAATTCGTCAATGTGAGGGAGCGAGGGATGCGTTAAACGAGGAATAGTGCATCGGAATGGACATAGTCGTATCCCAAAAGAGAATCCTGTTGTTTCCTTAGAAACGTTACTCTCTTAAGAAGGAGATTTCATAGAACCCATAGTATTTCATAGCGACGCAATTTCTGTGTTAATTCCTCAATGTGAGGGAGCGAGGGATGCGTTAAAGAAGGAATAGTGCATCGGACAGGAGAAACTCGTGTCCCAAAAGAATATCCAATCGTTTCCGTCAAAACGTTACTCAATTTAGAAGGAGATGTCATAGAACCCATTTTATTTCATAGCGACACAATTTCTGTGTTACTTCGACAGTGTGAGGGAGCGAGGGATGCGATAAAGGAGGAATAGTATATCGGAAAGGACATAGTCGTATCCCAAAAGAGAATCCTGTTGTTTCCTTAGAAACTTTACTTTCTTAAAATAAGATGTCATAGAACCCATAGTATTTCAGAGCGACGCAATTTATGTGTTAATTCGTCAATGTGAGGGAGCGAGGGATGCGTTAAAGAAGGAATAGTGCATCGGACAGGAGAAACTCGTGTCCCAAAAGAATATCCAATGGTTTCCGTAGAAACGTTACTCAATTTAGAAGGAGATGTCATAGAACCCATAGTATTTCATAGCGACGCAATTTCTGTGTTAATTCGTCAGTGTGAGGGAGCGAGGGATGCGTTAAAGAAGGAATAGTGCATCGGACAGGAGAAACTCATGTCCCAAAAGAATATCGAAACGTTTCCGTAAAAACGTTACTCAATTTAGAAGGAGATGTCATAGAATCCATAGTATTTCATAGCGACGCAATATCTGTGTTACTTCGACAATGTGAGGGAGCGAGGGATGCGATAAAGGAGGAATGGTATATCGGAAAGGACATAGTCGTATCCCAAAAGAGAATCCTGTTGTTTCCTTAGAAATGTTACTCTCTTAAAAGGAGATGTCATGGAACCCATAGTATTTCATAGCGACGCAATTTCTGTGTTAATTCGTCAATGTGAGGAAGCGAGGGATGCGTTAAAGAAGTAATAGTGCATCGGACAGGAGAAACTCGTGTCCCAAAAGAATATCCAATCGTTTCCGTAGAAACGTTACTCAATTTAGAAGGAGATGTCATAGAACCCATAGTATTTCATAGCGACGCAATTTCTGTGTTAATTCGTCAATGTGAGGGAGCGAGGGATGCGTTAAAGAAGGAACAGTAAATCGGACAGGAGAAACTCGTATCCCAAAAGAATATCCAATCGTTTCTGTAGAAACGTTACCCAATTTAGAATGAGATGTCATAGAACCCATAGTATTTCATAGCGACGCAATTTCTGTGTTAATTCGTCAATGTGAGGGAGCGAGGGATGCGTTAAAGAAGAATAGTGCATCGGAAAGGACATAGTCTTATCCCAAAAGAGAATCCTGTTGTTTCCTAAGAAACGTTACTCTCTTAAGAAGGAGAGGTCATAGAACCCATAGTATTTCATAGCGACGCAATTTCTGTGTTTATTCGTCAATGTGAGGGAGCGAGGGATGCGTTAAAGAAGGAATAGTGCATCGGACAGGAGAAACCCGTGTCCCAAAAGAATATCCAATCGTTTCCGTAGAAACGTTACTCAATTTAGAAGGAGATGCCATAGAACACATAGTATTTCATAGCGTCGCAATTTCTGTGTTAATTCGTCAATGTGAGGGAGCGAGGGATGCTTTAAAGAAGGAATAGTGCATCGGACAGGAGAAACTCGTGTCCCAAAAGAATATCCATTCGTTTCGGTAGAAACGTTACTCAATTTAGAAGGAGATGTCATAGAACCCATAGTATTTCATAGCGACGCAATTTCTGTTTTAATTCGTCAATGTGAGGGAGCCAGGGATGCGTTAAAGGAGGAATAGTGCATCGGAAAGGACATAGTCGTATCCCAAAAGAGAATCCTGTTGTTTCCTTAGAAATGTTACTCTCTTAAGAAGGAGATGTCATAGAAAACATAGTATTTCATAGCGACGCAATTTCTGTGTTAATTCGTCAATGTGAGGGAGCGAGGGATGCGTTAAAGAAGGAATAGTGCATCGGACAGGAGAAACTCGTGTCCCAAAAGAATATCCAATCGTTTCCGTAGAAACGTTACTCAATTTAGAAGAAGATGTCATAGAACCCATATTATTTCATAGCGACGCAATTTCTGTGTTAATTCGTCAATGTGAGGGAGCGAGGGATGCGTTAAAGAAGGAATAGTGCATCGGACGGGAGAAACTCGTGTCCCAAAGGAATATCCAATCGTTCCCATAGAAACGTTACTCAATTTAGAAGGAGATGTCATAGAACCCATAGTATTTCATAGCGACGCAATTTCTGTGTTACTTCGACAATGTGAGGGAGCGAGGGATGCGATAAAGGTGGAATACTATATCGGAAAGGACATAGTCGTATCCCAAAAGAGATTCCTGTTGTTTCCTTAGAAACGTTACTCTCCTAAAAGGAGATGTCATAGAACCCATAGTAATTCATAGCGACGCAATTTCTGTGTTAATTCGCCAATGTGAGGGAGCGAGGGATGCGTTAAAGAAGGAATAGTGCATCGGACAGGGAAACTCGTGTTCCAAAAGAATATCCAATCGTTTCCGTAGAAACGTTACTCAATTTAGAAGATGTCATAGAACCCATAGTATTTCATAGCGACGCAATTTCTATGTTAATTCGTCAATGTGAGGGAGCGAGGGATGCGTTAAAGAAGGAATAGTGCATCGGTCAGGAGAAACTCGTGTCCCAAAAGAATATCCAATCGTTTCCATAGAAACGTTACTCAATTTAGAAGGAGATGTCGTAGAACCCATAGTATTTCATAGCGACGCAATTTCTGTGTTAATTCGTCAATGTGAGGGAGCGAGGGAAACGTTCAAGGAGGAATAGTGCATCGGAAAGGACATAGTCGTATCCCAAAAGAGAATCCTGTTGTTTCCTTAGAAACGTTACTCTCTTAAGAAGGAGATGTCATAGAACCCATAGTATTTCATAGCGACGCAATTTCTGTGTTAATTAGTCAATATGAGGGAGCGAGGTATGCGTTAAAGAAGGATTAGTGCATCGGACAGGAGAGACTCGTGTCCCAAATGAATATCCAATCGTTTCCGTAGAAACGTTACTCAATTTAGAAGGAGATGTCATAGAACCCATAGTATTTCATAGCGACGCAATTTCTGTGTTAATTCTTCAATCTGAGGGAGCCAGGCATGCGTTAAAGGAGGAATAGTGCATCGGAAAGGACATAGTCGTATCCCAAAAGAGAATCCTGTTGTTTCCTTGGAAACGTTACTCTCTTAAAAGGAGATGTCATAGAACACATAGTATTTCATAGCGACGCAATTTTTGTGTTTATTCGTCAATGTGAGGGAGCGAGGGATGCGTTACAGAAGGAATAGTGCATCGGACAGGAGAAACTTGTGTCCCAAAAGAATATCCAACGGTTTCCGTAGAAACGTTACTCAATTTAGAAGGAGATGTCATAGAACCCATAGTATTTCATAGCGACGCAATTTCTGTGTTAATTCGTCAATGTGAGGGAGCGAGAGATGCATTAAAGAAGGAATAGTGCATCGGACAGGAGAAATTCGTGTCCCAAAAAAATATCCAATCGTTTCCATAGAAACGTTACTCAATTTCGAAGGAGATGTCATAGAACCCATAGTATTTCATAGCGACGCAATTTCTGTGTTTATTAGTCAATGTGAGGGAGCGAGGGCTGCGTTAAAGAAGGAATAGTGCATCGGACAGGAGAAACTCGAGTCCCAAAGAATATCCAATCGTTTCCGTAGAAACGTTACTCAATTTAGAAGGAGATGTCGTAGAACCCATAGTATTTCACAGCGACGCAATTTCTGTGTTAATTCGTCAATGTGAGGGAGCGAGCGATGAGTTAAAGAAGGAATAGTGCATCGGACAGGAGAAATTCGTGTCCCAAAAGAATATCCAATCGTTACCATAGAAACGTTACTCAATTTAGAAGGAGATGTCATAGAACCCATAGTATTTCATAGCGACGCAATTTCTGTGTTAATTCGTCAATGTGAGGGAGCGAGGGATGCGTTAAACGAGGAATAGTGCATCGGAATGGACATAGTCGTATCCCAAAAGAGAATCCTGTTGTTTCCTTAGAAACGTTACTCTCTTAAGAAGTTGATTTCATAGATCCCATAGTATTTTATAGCGACGCAATTTCTGTGTTAATTCCTCAATGTGAGGGAGCGAGGGATGCGTTAAAGAAGGAATAGTGCATCGGACAGGAGAAACTCGTGTCCCAAAAGAATATCCAATCGTTTCCGTCAAAACGTTACTCAATTTAGAAGGAGATGTCATAGAACCGATAGTATTTCATAGCGACACAATTTCTGTGTTACTTCGACAGTGTGAGGGAGCGAGGGATGCGATAAAGGAGGAATAGTATATCGGAAAGGACATAGTCGTATCCCAAAAGAGAATCCTGTTGTTTCCTTAGAAACGTTACTTTCTTAAAATAAGATGTCATAGATCCCATAGTATTTCATAGCGACGCAATATATGTGTTAATTCGTCAATGTGAGGGAGCGAGGGATGCGTTAAAGAAGGAATAGTGCATCGGACAGGAGAAACTCGTGTCCCAAAAGAATATACAATGGTTTCCGTAGAAACGTTACTCAATTTAGAAGGAGATGTCATAGAACCCATAGTATTTCATAGCGACGCAATTTCTGTGTTAATTCGTCAGTGTGAGGGAGCGAGGGATGCGTTAAAGAAGGAATAGTGCATCGGACAGGAGAAACTCATGTCCCAAAAGAATATCGAATCGTTTCTGTAAAAACGTTACTCAATTTAGAATGAGATGTCATAGAACCCATAGTATTTCATAGCGACGCAATTTCTGTGTTAATTCGTCAATGTGAGGGAGCGAGGGATGCGTTAAAGAAGAATAGTGCATCGGAAAGGACATAGTCTTATCCCAAAAGAGAATCCTGTTGTTTCGTTAGAAACGTTACTCTCTTAAGAAGAAGAGGTCATAGAACCCATAGTATTTCATAGCGACGCAATTTCTGTGTTTATTCGTCAATGTGAGGGAGCGAGGGATGCGTTAAAGAAGGAGTGGTGCATCGGACAGGAGAAACTCGTGTCCCAAAAGAATATCCAATCGTTTCCGTAGAAACGTTACTCAATTTAGAAGGAGATGTCATAGAACACATAGTATTTCATAGCGTCGCAATTTCTGTGTTAATTCGTCAATGTGAGGGAGCGAGGGATGCTTTAAAGAAGGAATAGTGCATCGGACAGGAGAAACTCGTGTCCCAAAAGAATATCCATTCGTTTCCGTAGAAACGTTACTCAATTTAGAAGGAGATGTCATAGAACCCATAATATTTCATAGCGACGCAATTTCTGTTTTAATTCGTCAATGTGAGGGAGCCAGGGATGCGTTAAAGGAGGAATAGTGCATCGGAAAGGACATAGTCGTAACGCAAAAGAGAATCCTGTTGTTTCCTTAGAAATGTTACTCTCTTAAGAAGGAGATGTCATAGAAACCATAGTATTTCATAGCGACGCAATTTCTGTGTTAATTAGTCAATGTGAGGGAGCGAGGGATGCGTTAAAGAAGGAATAGTGCATCGGACAGGAGAAACTCGTGTCCCAAAAGAATATCCAATCGTTTCCGTAGAAACGTTACTCAATTTAGAAGAAGATGACATAGAACCCATAGTATTTCATAGCGACGCAATTTCTGTGTTAATTCGTCAATGTGAGGGAGCGAGGGATGCGTTAAAGAAGGAATAGTGCATCGGACGCGAGAAACTCGTGTCCCAAAAGAATATCCAATCGTTCCCATAGAAACGTTACTCAATTTAGAAGGAGATCTCATAGAACCCATAGTATTTCATAGCGACGCAATTTCTGTGTTACTTCGACAATGTGAGGGAGCGAGGGATGCGATAAAGGTGGAATACTATATCGGAAAGGACATAGTCGTATCCCAAAAGAGATTCCTGTTGTTTCCTTAGAAACGTTACTCTCCTAAAAGGAGATGTCATAGAACCCATAGTAATTCATAGCGACGCAATTTCTGTGTTAATTCGCCAATGTGAGGGAGCGAGGGATGCGTTAAAGAAGGAATAGTGCATCGGACAGTGAAACTCGTGTTCCAAAAGAATATCCAATCGTCTCCGTAGAAACGTTACTCAATTTAGAAGATGTCATAGAACCCATAGTATTTCATAGCGACGAAATTTCTATGTTAATTCGTCAATGTGAGGGAGCGAGGGATGCGTTAAAGAAGGAATAGTGCATCGGTCAGGAGAAACTCGTGTCCCAAAAGAATATCCAATCGTTTCCATAGAAACGTTACTCAATTTAGAAGGAGATGTCGTAGAACCCATAGTATTTCATAGCGACGCAATTTCTGTGTTAATTCGTCAATGTGAGGGAGCGAGGGAAACGTTAAAGGAGGAATAGTGCATCGGAAAGGACATAGTCGTATCCCAAAAGAGAATCCTGTTGTTTCCTTAGAACCGTTACTCTCTTAAGAAGGAGATGTCATAGAACCCATAGTATTTCATAGCGACGCAATTTCTGTGTTAATTAATCAATATGAGGGAGCGAGGTATGCGTTAAAGAAGGAATAGGGCATCGGACAGGAGAGACTCGTGTCCCAAATGAATATCCAATCGTTTCCGTAGAAACGTTACTCAATTTAGAAGGAGATGTCATAGAACCCATAGCATTTCATAGCGACGCAATTTCTGTGTTGATTCTTCAATCTGAGGGAGCCAGGCATGCGTTAAAGGAGGAATAGTGCATCGGAAAGGACATAGTCGTATCCCAAAAGAGAATCCTGTTGTTTCCTTGGAAACGTTACTCTCTTAAATTGAGATGTCATAGAACACATAGTATTTCATAGCGACGCAATTTTTGTGTTTATTCGTCAATGTGAGGGAGCGAGGGATGCGTTAAAGAAGGAATAGTGCATCGGACAGGAGAAATTCGTGTCCCAAAAGAATATCCAATCGTTTCCATAGAAACGTTACTCAATTTCGAAGGAGATGTCATAGAACCCATAGTATTTCATAGCGACGCAATTTCTGTGTTAATTCGTCAATGTGAGGGAGCGAGGGATGCGTTAAAGAAGGAATAGTGCATCGGACAGGAGAAATTCGTGTCCCAAAAGAATATCCAATCGTTACCATAGAAACGTTACTCAATTTAGAAGGAGATGTCATAGTACCCATAGTATTTAATAGCGACGCAATTTCTGTGTTAATTCGTCAATGTGAGGGAGCGAGGGATGCGTTAAACGAGGAATAGTGCATCGGAATGGACATAGTCGTATCCCAAAAGAGAATCCTGTTGTTTCCTTAGAAACGTTACTCTCTTAAGAAGGAGATTTCATAGAACCCATAGTATTTTAATGCGACGCAATTTCTGTGTTAATTCCTCAATGTGAGGGAGCGAGGGATGCGTTAAAGAAGGAATAGTGCATCGGACAGGAGAAACTCGTGTCCCAAAAGAATATCCAATCGTTTCCGTCAAAACGTTACTCAATTTAGAAGGAGATGTCATAGAACCGATAGTATTTCATAGCGACACAATTTCTGTGTTACTTCGACGGTGTGAGGGAGCGAGGGATGCGATAAAGGAGGAATAGTATATCGGAAAGGACATAGTCGTATCCCAAAAGAGAATCCTGTTGTTTCCTTAGAAACGTTACTTTCTTAAAATAAGATGTCATAGAACCCATAGTATTTCATAGCGACGCAATTTATGTGTTAATTCGTCAATGTGAGGGAGCGAGGGATGCGTTAAAGAAGGAATAGTGCATCGGACAGGAGAAACTCGTGTCCCAAAAGAATATACAATGGTTTCCGTAGAAACGTTACTCAATTTAGAAGGAGATGTCATAGAACCCATAGTATTTCATAGCGACGCAATTTCTGTGTTCATTCGTCAGTGTGAGGGAGCGAGGGATGCGTTAAAGAAGGAATAGTGCATCGGACAGGAGAAACTCATGTCCCAAAAGAATATCGAAACGTTTACGTAAAAACGTTACTCAATTTAGAAGGAGATGTCATAGAATCCATAGTATTTCATAGCGACGCAATTTCTGTGTTACTTCGACAATGTGAGGGAGCGAGGGATGCGATAAAGGAGGAATGGTATATCGGAAAGGACATAGTCGTATCCCAAAAGAGAATCCTGTTGTTTCCTTAGAAACGTTACTCTCTTAAAAGGAGATGTCATGGAACCCATAGTATTTCATAGCGACGCAATTTCTGTGTTAATTCGTCAATGTGAGGAAGCGAGGGATGCGTTAAAGAAGTAATAGTGCATCGGACAGGAGAAACTCGTGTCCCAAAAGAATATCCAATCGTTTCCGTAGAAACGTTACTCAATTTAGAAGGAGATGTCATAGAACCCATAGTATTTCATAGCGACGCAATTTCTGTGTTAATTCGTCAATGTGAGGGAGCGAGGGATGCGTTAAAGAAGAATAGTGCATCGGAAAGGACATAGTCTTATCCCAAAAGAGAATCCTGTTGTTTCGTTAGAAACGTTACTCTCTTAAGAAGGAGAGGTCATAGAACCCATAGTATTTCATAGCGACGCAATTTCTGTGTTTATTCGTCAATGTGAGGGAGCGAGGGATGCGTTAAAGAAGGAGTAGTGCATCGGACAGGAGAAACTCGTGTCCCAAAAGAATATCCAATCGTTTCCGTAGAAACGTTACTCAATTTAGAAGGAGATGTCATAGAACACATAGTATTTCATAGCGTCGCAATTTCTGTGTTAATTCGGCAATGTGAGGGAGCGAGGGATGCTTTAAAGAAGGAATAGTGCATCGGACAGGAGAAACTCGTGTCCCAAAAGAATATCCATTCGTTTCCGTAGAAACGTTACTCAATTTAGAAGGAGATGTCATAGAACCCATAATATTTCATAGCGACGCAATTTCTGGTTTAATTCGTCAATGTGAGGGAGCCAGGGATGCGTTAAAGGAGGAATAGTGCATCGGAAAGGACATAGTCGTAACGCAAAAGAGAATCCTGTTGTTTCCTTAGAAATGTTACTCTCTTAAGAAGGAGATGTCATAGAAACCATAGTATTTCATAGCGACGCAATTTCTGTGTTAATTCGTCAATGTGAGGGAGCGAGGGATGCGTTAAAGAAAGAATAGTGCATCGGACAGGAGAAACTCGTGTCCCAAAAGAATATCCAATCGTTTCCGTAGAAACGTTACTCAATTTAGAAGAAGATGACATAGAACCCATAGTATTTCATAGCGACGCAATTTCTGTGTTAATTCGTCAATGTGAGGGAGCGAGGGATGCGTTAAAGAAGGAATAGTGCATCGGACGCGAGAAACTCGTGTCCCAAAAGAATATCCAATCGTTCCCATAGAAACGTTACTCAATTTAGAAGGAGATGTCATAGAACCCATAGTATTTCATAGCGACGCAATTTCTGTGTTACTTCGACAATGTGAGGGAGCGAGGGATGCGATAAAGGTGGAATACTATATCGGAAAGGACATAGTCGTATCCCAAAAGAGATTCCTGTTGTTTCCTTAGAAACGTTACTCTCCTAAAAGGAGATGTCATAGAACCCATAGTAATTCATAGCGACGCAATTTCTGTGTTAATTCGCCGATGTGAGGGAGCGAGGGATGCGTTAAAGAAGGAATAGTGCATCGGACAGTGAAACTCGTGTTCCAAAAGAATATCCAATCGTTTCCGTAGAAACGTTACTCAATTTAGAAGATGTCATAGAACCCATAGTATTTCATAGCGACGCAATTTCTATGTTAATTCGTCAATGTGAGGGAGCGAGGGATGCGTTAAAGAAGGAATAGTGCATCGGTCAGGAGAAACTCGTGTCCCAAAAGAATATCCAATCGTTTCCATAGAAACGTTACTCAATTTAGAAGGAGATGTCGTAGAACCCATAGTATTTCATAGCGACGCAATTTCTGTGTTAATTCGTCAATGTGAGGGAGCGAGGGAAACGTTAAAGGAGGAATAGTGCATCGGAAAGGACATAGTCGTATCCCAAAAGAGAATCCTGTTGTTTCCTTAGAACCGTTACTCTCTTAAGAAGGAGATGTCATAGAACCCATAGTATTTCATAGCGACGCAATTTCTGTGTTAATTAGTCAATATGAGGGAGCGAGGTATGCGTTAAAGAAGGAATAGGGCATCGGACAGGAGAGACCCGTGTCCCAAATGAATATCCAATCGTTTCCGTAGAAACGTTACTCAATTTAGAAGGAGATGTCATAGAACCCATAGCATTTCATAGCGACGCAATTTCTGTGTTAATTCTTCAATCTGAGGGAGCCAGGCATGCGTTAAAGGAGGAATAGTGCATCGGAAAGGACATAGTCGTATCCCAAAAGAGAATCCTGTTGTTTCCTTGGAAACGTTACTCTCTTAAAATGAGATGTCATAGAACACATAGTATTTCATAGCGACGCAATTTTTGTGTTTATTCGTCAATGTGAGGGAGCGAGGGATGCGTTAAAGAAGGAATAGTGCATCGGACAGGAGAAATTCGTGTCCCAAAAGAATATCCAATCGTTTCCATAGAAACGTTACTCAATTTCGAAGGAGATGTCATAGAACCCATAGTATTTCATAGCGACGCAATTTCTGTGTTTATTAGTCAATGTGAGGGAGCGAGGGCTGCGTTAAAGAAGGAATAGTGCATCGGACAGGAGAAACTCGAGTCCCAAAGAATATCCAATCGTTTCCGTAGAAACGTTACTCAATTTAGAAGGAGATGTCGTAGAACCCATAGTATTTCATAGCGACGCAATTTCTGTGTTAATTCGTCAATGTGAGGGAGCGAGGGATGCGTTAAAGAAGGAATAGTGCATCGGACAGGAGAAATTCGTGTCCCAAAAGAATATCCAATCGTTACCATAGAAACGTTACTCAATGTAGAAGGAGATGTCATAGAACCCATAGTATATAATAGCGACGCAATTTCTGTGTTAATTCGTCAATGTGATGGAGCGAGGGATGCGTTAAAGAAGGAATAGTGCATCGGTCAGGAGAAACTCGTGTCCAAAAAGAATATCCAATCGTTTCCATAGAAACGTTACTCAATTTAGAAGGAGATGTCATAGAACCCATAGTAATTCATAGCGACGCAATTTCTGTGTTAATTCGTCAATGTGAGGGAGCCAGGGATGCGTTACAGGAGGAATAGTGCATCGGAAAGGACATAGTCGTATCCCAAAGGAGAATCCTGTTGTTTCCTTAGAAACGTTACTCTCTTAAGAAGGAGATGTCATAGAACCCATAGTATTTCATAGCGACGCAATTTCTCTGTTAATTCGTCAATGTGAGGGAGCGAGTTATGCGTTAAAGAAGGAATAGTGCATCGGACAGGAGAAACTCGTGTCCCAAAAGAATATCCAATCGTTTCCATAGAAACGTTACTCAATTTAGAAGGAGATGTCATAGAACCCATAGTAATTCATAGCGACGCAATTTCTGTGTTAATTCGTCAATGTGAGGGAGCCAGGGATGCGTTACAGGAGGAATAGTGCATCGGAAAGGACATAGTCGTATCCCAAAGGAGAATCCTGTTGTTTCCTTAGAAACGTTACTCTCTTAAGAAGGAGATGTCATAGAACCCATAGTATTTCATAGCGACGCAATTTCTCTGTTAATTCGTCAATGTGAGGGAGCGAGTTATGCGTTAAAGAAGGAATAGTGCATCGGACAGGAGAAACTCGTGTCCCAAAAGAATATCCAATCGTTTCCGTTAAAACGTTACTCAATTTAGAAGGAGATGTCATAGAACCCATAGTATTTCATAGCGACGCAATTTCTGTGTTACTTCGACAATGTGAGGGAGCGAGAGATGCGATAAAGGAGGAATAGTATATCGGAAAGGACATAGTCGTATCCCAAAAGAGGATCCTGTTGATTCCTTAGAAACGTTACTCTCTTAAAAGGAGATGTCATAGAACCCATAGTATTTCATAGCGACGCAATTTCTGTGTTAATTCGTCAATGTGAGGGAGCGAGGGATGCGTTAAAGAAGGAATAGTGCATCGGACAGGAGAAACTCGTGTCCCAAAAGAATATCCAATCGTTTCCGTAGAAACGTTACTCAATTTAGAAGGAGATGTCATAGAACCCATAGTATTTCATAGCGACGCAATTTCTGTGTTAATTCGTCAATGTGAGGGAGCGAGGGATGCGATAAAGAAGGAATAGTGCATCGGACAGGAGAAACTCGTGTCCCAAAAGAATATCCAATCGTTTCCATAGAAACGTTACTCAATTTAGAAGGAGATGTCGTGGAACCCATAGTATTTCATAGCGACGCAATTTCTGTGTTAATTCGTCAATGTGAGGGAGCGAGGGATGCGTTAAAGGAGGAATAGTGCATCGGAAAGGACATAGTCGTATCCCAAAAGAGAATCCTGTTGTTTCCTTAGAAACGTTACTCTCTTAAGATGGAGATGTCATAGAACCCATAGTATTTCATAGCGACGCAATTTCTGTGTTAATTAGTCAATGTGAGGGAGCGAGGGATGCGTTAAAGAAGTAATAATGCATCGTACAGGAGAAACTCGTGTCCCAAATGAATATCCAATCGTTTCCGTTGAAACGTTACTCAATTTAGAAGGAGATGTCATATAAACCATAGTATTTCATAGCGACGAAATTTCTGTGTTAATTCGTCAATGTGAGGGAGCGAGGGATGCGTTAAAGAAGGAATAGTGCGTCGGAAAGGAGAAATTCGTGTCCCAAAAGAATATCCAATCGTTTCCATAGAAACGTTACTCAATTTAGAAGGAGATGTCATAGAACCCATAGTATTTCATAGCGACGCAATTTCTGTGTTAAATCGTCAATGTGAGGGAGCGAGGGATGCGTTAAAGGAGGAATAGTGCATCGGAAAGGACATAGTCGTATCCCAAAAGAGAATCCTGTTGCTTCCTTAGAAACGTTACTCTCTTAAGAAGGAGATGTCATAGAACCCATAGTATTTCATAGCGACGCAATTTCTGTGTTAATTCGTCAATGTGAGGGAGCGAGGGATGCGTTAAACAAGGAATAGTGCATCGGACAGGAGAAACTCGAGTCCCAAAAGAATATCCAATCGTTTCCGTAAAAACGTTACTCAATTTAGAAGGAGATGTCATAGAACCCATAGTATTTCATAGCGACGCAATTTCTGTGTTAATTCGTCAATGTGAGGGAGCCAGGGATGCGTTAAAGGAGGAATAGTGCATCGGAAAGGACATAGTCGTATCCCAAAAGAGAATCCTGTTGTTTCCTTAGAAACGTTATTCTCTTAAGAAGGAGATGTCATAGAACCCATAGTATTTCATAGCGACGCAATTTCTGTGTTAATTCGTCAATGTGAGGGAGCGAGGGATGCGTTAAAGAAGGAATAGTGCATCGGACAGGAGAAACTCGTGTCCCAAAAGAATATCCAATCGTTTCCGTAAAAACGTTACTCAATTTAGAAGGAGACGTCATAGAACCCATAGTATTTCATAGCGACGCAATTTCTGTGTTACTTCGACAATATGAGGGAGCGAGGGATGCGATAAAGGAGGAGTAGTATATCGGAAAGGACATAGTCGTTTCCCAAAAGAGAATCCTGTTGTTTCCTTAGGAACGTTACTCTCCTAAAAGGAGATGTCATAGAACCCATAGTATTTCATAGCGACGCAATTTCTGTGTTAATTCGTCAATGTGAGGATGCGAGGGATGCGTTAAAGAAGGAATAGTGCATCGGACAGCAGAAACTCGTGTCCCAAAAGAATATCCAATCGTTTCCGTAGAAACGTTGCTCAATTTAGAAGGAGATGTCATAGAACCCATAGTATTTCATAGCGACGCAATTTCTGTGTTAATTCGTCAATGTGAGGGAGCGAGGGATGCGTTAAAGAAGGAATAGTGCATCGGACAGGAGAAACTCGTGTCCCAAAAGAATATCCAATCATTTTTATAGAAACGTTACTCAATTTAGTAGGAGATGTCGTAGAACCCATAGTATTTCATAGCGACGCAATTTCTGTGTTAATTCGTCAATGTGAGGGAACGAGGGATGCGTTAAAGGAGGAATAGTGCAACGGAAAGGACATAGTCGTATCCCAAAAGAGAATCCTGTTGTTTCCTTAGAAATGTTACTCTCTTAAGAAGGAGATGTCATAGAACCCATAGTATTTCATAGTGACGCAATTTCTGTGTTAATTAGTCAATGTGAGGGAGCGAGGGATGCGTTAAAGAAGGAATAGTGCATCGGACAGGAGAAACTCGTGTCCCAAATGAATATCCAATCCTTTCGTAGAAACGTTACTCAATTTAGAAGGAGATGTCATAGAACCCATAGTATTTCATAGCGACGCAATTTCTGTGTTAATTCGTCAATATGAGGGAGCCCGGCATGCGTTAAAGGAGGAATAGTGCATCAGAAAGGACATAGTCGTATCCCAAACGAGAATCCTGTTGTTTCCTTAGAAACGTTACTCTCTTAAGAAGGAGATGTCATAGAACCCATAGTATTTCATAGCGACGCAATTTCTGTGTTAATTCGTCAATGTGAGGGAGCGAGGGATGCGATAAAGAAGGAATAGTGCATCGGACAGGAGAAACTCGTGTCCCAAAAGAATATCCAATCGTTTCCATAGAAACGTTACTCAATTTAGAAGGAGATGTCGTAGAACCCATAGTATTTCATAGCGACGCAATTTCTGTGTTAATTCGTCAATGTGAGGGAGCGAGGGATGCGTTAAAGGAGGAATAGTGCATCGGAAAGGACATAGTCGTATCCCAAAAGAGAATCCTGTTGTTTCCTTAGAAACGTTACTCTCTTAAGATGGAGATGTCATAGAACCCATAGTATTTCATAGCGACGCAATTTCTGTGTTAATTAGTCAATGTGAGGGAGCGAGGGATGCGTTAAAGAAGTAATAATGCATCGGACAGGAGAAACTCGTGTCCCAAATGAATATCCAATCGTTTCCGTTGAAACGTTACTCAATTTAGAAGGAGATGTCATAGAAACCATAGTATTTCATAGCGACGAAATTTCTGTGTTAATTCGTCAATGTGAGGGAGCGAGGGATGCGTTAAAGAAGGAATAGTGCGTCGGAAAGGAGTAATTCGTGTCCCAAAAGAATATCCAATCGTTTCCATAGAAACGTTACTCAATTTAGAAGGAGATGTCATAGAACCCATAGTATTTCATAGCGACGCAATTTCTGTGTTAAATCGTCAATGTGAGGGAGCGAGGGATGCGTTAAAGGAGGAATAGTGCATCGGAAAGGACATAGTCGTATCCCAAAAGAGAATCCTGTTGCTTCCTTAGAAACGTTACTCTCTTAAGAAGGAGATGTCATAGAACCCATAGTATTTCATAGCGACGCAATTTCTGTGTTAATTCGTCAATGTGAGGGGGCGAGGGATGCGTTAAACAAGGAATAGTGCATCGGACAGGAGAAACTCGAGTCCCAAAAGAATATCCAATCGTTTCCGTAAAAACGTTACTCAATTTAGAAGGAGATGTCATAGAACCCATAGTATTTCATAGCGACGCAATTTCTGTGTTAATTCGTCAATGTGAGGGAGCCAGGGATGCGTTAAAGGAGGAATAGTGCATCGGAAAGGACATAGTCGTATCCCAAAAGAGAATCCTGTTGTTTCCTTAGAAACGTTATTCTCTTAAGAAGGAGATGTCATAGAACCCATAGTATTTCATAGCGACGCAATTTCTGTGTTAATTCGTCAATGTGAGGGAGCGAGGGATGCGTTAAAGAAGGAATAGTGCATCGGACAGGAGAAACTCGTGTCCCAAAAGAATATCCAATCGTTTCCGTAAAAATGTTACTCAATTTAGAAGGAGACGTCATAGAACCCATAGTATTTCATAGCGACGCAATTTCTGTGTTACTTCGACAATATGAGGGAGCGAGTGATGCGATAAAGGAGGAGTAGTATATCGGAAAGGACATAGTCGTTTCCCAAAAGAGAATCCTGTTGTTTCCTTAGGAACGTTACTCTCCTAAAAGGAGATGTCATAGAACCCATAGTATTTCATAGCGACGCAATTTCTGTGTTAATTCGTCAATGTGAGGATGCGAGGGATGCGTTAAAGAAGGAATAGTGCATCGGACAGCAGAAACTCGTGTCCCAAAAGAATATCCAATCGTTTCCGTAGAAACGTTGCTCAATTTAGAAGGAGATGTCATAGAACCCATAGTATTTCATAGCGACGCAATTTCTGTGTTAATTCGTCAATGTGAGGGAGCGAGGGATGCGTTAAAGAAGGAATAGTGCATCGGACAGGACAAACTCGTGTCCCTAAAGAATATCCAATCATTTTTATAGAAACGTTACTCAATTTAGTAGGAGATGTCGTAGAACCCATAGTATTTCATAGCGACGCAATTTCTGTGTTAATTCGTCAATGTGAGGGAACGAGGGATGCGTTAAAGGAGGAATAGTGCAACGGAAAGGACATAGTCGTATCCCAAAAGAGAATCCTGTTGTTTCCTTAGAAATGTTACTCTCTTAAGAAGGAGATGTCATAGAACCCATAGTATTTCATAGTGACGCAATTTCTGTGTTAATTAGTCAATGTGAGGGAGCGAGGGATGCGTTAAAGAAGGAATAGTGCATCGGACAGGAGAAACTCGTGTCCCAAATGAATATCCAATCCTTTCGTAGAAACGTTACTCAATTTAGAAGGAGATGTCATAGAACCCATAGTATTTCATAGCGACGCAATTTCTGTGTTAATTCGTCAATATGAGGGAGCCCGGCATGCGTTAAAGGAGGAATAGTGCATCAGAAAGGACATAGTCGTATCCCAAACGAGAATCCTGTTGTTTCCTTAGAAACGTTACTCTCTTAAGAAGGAGATGTCATAGAACCCATAGTATTTCATAGCGACGCAATTTCTGTGTTAATTCGTCAATGTGAGGGAGCGAGGGATGCGATAAAGAAGGAATAGTGCATCGGACAGGAGAAACTCGTGTCCCAAAAGAATATCCAATCGTTTCCATAGAAACGTTACTCAATTTAGAAGGAGATGTCGTAGAACCCATAGTATTTCATAGCGACGCAATTTCTGTGTTAATTCGTCAATGTGAGGGAGCGAGGGATGCGTTAAAGGAGGAATAGTGCATCGGAAAGGACATAGTCGTATCCCAAAAGAGAATCCTGTTGTATCCTTAGAAACGTTACTCTCTTAAGATGGAGATGTCATAGAACCCATAGTATTTCATAGCGACGCAATTTCTGTGTTAATTAGTCAATGTGAGGGAGCGAGGGATGCGTTAAAGAGGTAATAATGCATCGGACAGGAGAAACTCGTGTCCCAAATGAATATCCAATCGTTTCCGTTGAAACGTTACTCAATTTAGAAGGAGATGTCATAGAAACCATAGTATTTCATAGCGACGAAATTTCTGTGTTAATTCGTCAATGTGAGGGAGCGAGGGATGCGTTAAAGAAGGAATAGTGCGTCGGAAAGGAGAAATTCGTGTCCCAAAAGAATATCCAATCGTTTCCATAGAAACGTTACTCAATTTAGAAGGAGATGTCATAGAACCCATAGTATTTCATAGCGACGCAATTTCTGTGTTAAATCGTCAATGTGAGGGAGCGAGGGATGCGTTAAAGGAGGAATAGTGCATCGGAAAGGACATAGTCGTATCCCAAAAGAGAATCCTGTTGCTTCCTTAGAAACGTTACTCTCTTAAGAAGGAGATGTCATAGAACCCATAGTATTTCATAGCGACGCAATTTCTGTGTTAATTCGTCAATGTGAGGGAGCGAGGGATGCGTTAAACAAGGAATAGTGCATCGGACAGGAGAAACTCGAGTCCCAAAAGAATATCCAATCGTTTCCGTAAAAACCTTACTCAATTTAGAAGGAGATGTCATAGAACCCATAGTATTTCATAGCGACGCAATTTCTGTGTTAATTCGTCAATGTGAGGGAGCCAGGGATGCGTTAAAGGAGGAATAGTGCATCGGAAAGGACATAGTCGTATCCCAAAAGAGAATCCTGTTGTTTCCTTAGAAACGTTACTCTCTTAAGAAGGAGATGTCATAGAACCCATAGTATTTCATAGCGACGCAATTTCTGTGTTAATTCGTCAATGTGAGGGAGCGAGGGATGCGTTAAAGAAGGAATAGTGCATCGGACAGGAGAAACCCGTGTCCCAAAAGAATATCCAATCGTTTCCGTAAAAATGTTACTCAATTTAGAAGGAGACGTCATAGAACCCATAGTATTTCATAGCGACGCAATTTCTGTGTTACTTCGACAATATGAGGGAGCGAGGGATGCGATAAAGGAGGAGTAGTATATCGGAAAGGACATAGTCGTTTCCCAAAAGAGAATCCTGTTGTTTCCTTAGGAACGTTACTCTCTTAAAAGGAGATGTCATAGAACCCATAGTATTTCATAGCGACGCAATTTCTGTGTTAATTCGTCAATGTGAGGATGCGAGGGATGCGTTAAAGAAGGAATAGTGCATCGGACAGCAGAAACTCGTGTCCCAAAAGAATATCCAATCGTTTCCGTAGAAACGTTACTCAATTTAGAAGGAGATGTCATAGAACCCATAGTATTTCATAGCGACGCAATTTCTGTGTTAATTCGTCAATATGAGGGAGCGAGGGATGCGTTAAAGAAGGAATAGTGCATCGGACAGGAGAAACTCGTGTCCCAAAAGAATATCCAATCATTTTTATAGAAACGTTACTCAATTTAGTAGGAGATGTCGTAGAACCCATAGTATTTCATAGCGACGCAATTTCTGTGTTAATACGTCAATGTGAGGGTACGAGGGATGCGTTAAAGGAGGAATAGTGCAACGGAAAGGACATAGTCGTATCCCAAAAGAGAATCCTGTTGTTTCCTTAGAAATGTTACTCTCTTAAGAAGGAGATGTCATAGAACCCATAGTATTTCATAGCGACGCAATTTCTGTGTTAATTAGTCAATGTGAGGGAGCGAGGGATGCGTTAAAGAAGGAATAGTGCATCGGACAGGAGAAACTCGTGTCCCAAATGAATATCCAACCCTTTCGTAGAAACGTTACTCAATTTAGAAGGAGATCTCATAGAACCCATAGTATTTCATAGCGACGCAATTTCTGTGTTAATTCGTCAATATGAGGGAGCCCGGCATGCGTTAAAGGAGGAATAGTGCATCAGAAAGGACATAGTCGTATCCCAAAAGAGAATCCTGTTGTTTCCTTAGAAACGTTACTCTCTTAAGAAGGAGATGTCATAGAACCCATAGTATTTCATAGCGACGCAATTTCTGTGTTAATTCGTCAATGTGAGGGAGCGAGGGATGCGTTAAAGAAGGAATAGTGCATCGGACAGGAGAAACTCGTGTCCCAAAAGAATATCCAATCGTTTCCGTAGAAACGTTAATCTCTTAAGAAGGAGATGTCATAGAACCCATAGTATTTCACAGCGACGCAATTTCTGTGTTAATTCGTCAATGTGAGGGAGCAAGGGATGCGTTAAAGAAGGAATAGTGCATCGGACAGGAGAAACTCGTGTCCCAAAAGAATATCCAATCGTTTCCGTAGAAACGTTACTCAATTTAGAAGGAGATGTCATATAACCCATAGTATTTCATAGCGACGCAATTTCTCTGTTAATTCGACAAGGTGAGGGAGCGAGGGATGCGTTAAAGGAGGATTAGTATATCGGAAAGGAGATAGACGTATCCCAAAAGAGAATCCTGTTGTTTCCTTAGAAACGTTACTCTGTTAAAAGGAGATGTCATAGAACCCATAGTATTTCATATCGACGCAATTTCTGTGTTAATTCGTCAATGTGAGGGAGCGAGGGATGCGTTAAAGGAGGAATAGTGCATCGGAAAGGAAATAGTCGTATCCCAAAAGAGAATCCTGTTGTTTCCTTAGAAACGTTACTCTCTTAAGAAGGGGATGTCATAGAACCCATAGTATTTCATAGCGACGCAATTTCTGTGTTAATTCGTCAATGTGAGGGAGCGAGGGATGCGTTAAAGACGGAATAGTGCATCGGACAGGAGAAACTCGTGTCCCAAAAGAATATCCAATCGTTTCCGGAAAAACGTTACTCAATTTAGAGGGAGATGTCATAGAACCCATAGTATTTCATACCGACGCAATTTCTGTGTTACTTCGACAATGTGAGGGAGCGAGGGATGCGATAAAGGAGGGATAGTATGTCGGAAAGGACATAGTCGTATCCCAAAAGAGAATCCTGTTGTTTCCTTAGAAACGTTACTCTCTTAAAAGGAGATGTCATAGAACCCATAGTATTTCAAAGCGACGCAATTTCTGTGTTAATTCGTCAATGTGAGGGAGCGAGGGATGCGTTAAAGAAGGAATAGTGCATCGGACAGGAGAAACTCGTGTCCCAAAAGAATATCCAATCGTTTCCGTAGAAACGTTACTCAATTTAGAAGGAGAAATCATAGAACCCATAGTATTTCATAGCGACGCAATTTCTGTGTTAATTCGTCAATGTGAGGGAGCGAGGGATGCGGTAAAGAAGAAATAGTGCATCGGACAGGAGAAACTCGTGTCCCAAACGAATATCCAATCGTTTCCATAGAAACGTTACTCAATTTAGAAGGAGATGTCGTAAAACCCATAGTATTTCATAGCGACGCAATTTCTGTGTTAATTCGTCAATGTAAGGGAGCGAGGGATGCGTTAAAAAAGGAATAGTGCATCGGAAAGGACATAGTCGTATCCCAAAAGAGAATCCTGTTGTTTCCTTAGAAACGTTACTCTCTTAAGAAGGAGATGTCATAGAACCCATAGTATTTCATAGCGACGCAATTTCTGTGTTAATTCGTCAATGTGAGGGAGCGAGGGATGCGTTAAAGAAGGAATAGTGCATCGGACAGGAGAAACTCGTGTCCCAAATGAATATCCAATCGTTTCCGTAGAAACGTTACTCAATTTAGAAGGAGATCTCATAGAACCCATAGTATTTCATAGTGACGCAATTTCTGTGTTAATTCGTCAATATGAGCGAGCCAGGCATGCGTTAAAGGAGGAATAGTGCATCGGAAAGGACATAGTCGTATCCCAAAAGAGAATCCTGTTGTTTCCTTAGAAACGTAACTCTCTTAAGAAGGAGATGTCATAGAACACATAATATTTCATAGCGACGCAATTTCTGTGTTAATTCGTCAATGTGAGGGAGCGAGGGATGCGTTAAAGGAGGAATAGTGCATCGGACAGGAGAGACTCGTGTCCCAAAAGAATATCCAATCGTTTACATAGAATCGTTACTCAATTTAGATGGAGATGTCATATAACCCATAGTATTTCATAGCGACGCAATTTCTGTGTTAATTCGACAAGGTGAGGGAGCGAGGGATGCGTTAAAGGAGGATTAGTATATCGGAAAGGACATAGTCGTATCCCAAAGAGAATCCTATTGTTTCCTTAGAAACGTTACTCTCTTAAAAGGAGATGTCATAGAACCCATAGTATTCCATAGTGACGCAATTTCTGTGTTTATTCGTCAATGTGAGGGAGCGAGGGATGCGTTAAAGAAGGAATAGTGCATCGGACAGGAGAAACTCGTGTCCCAAAAGAATATCCAATCGTTTCCGTAGAAACGTTACTCAATTTAGAAGGAGATGTCATAGAACCCATAGTATTTCATAGCGACGCAATTTCTGTGTTAATTCGTCAATGTGAGGGAGCGAGGGATGCGATAAAGAAGGAATAGTGCTTCGGACAGGAGAAACTCGTGTCCCAAAGGAATATACAATCGTTTCCATAGAAACGTTACTCAATTTAGAAGGAGATGTCGTAGAACCCATAGTATTTCATAGCGACGCAATTTCTGTGTTAATTCGTCAATGTGAGGGAGCGAGGGATTATAAAGGCACATTTGCATGCCGAGCGTGAGTTTCCTCGGAAACGCGAGATATTATTTAAATAAATAATCAGTGACAAATAAATAAAGCCTATGGCACACAACTGCAGCGCTGTGTCGCTGATAAAACAAAAGTACATTTTCGTTAGTCGTATGTTTGATTAAAAAAAAAGAAAGAGCTCTCGTTGAAGTGGTGCGAGAAGCACGTATTTTAGTTTATTGTCTGGCACACCGCCATATTTCATGATATAGAAAATTACTGCGAGTTGCAACCATACTAGGCACTCGATTCTGTAAAGAATTTATATTTATAAAAGTAAGTAGGATTATGAACTGTAGGCTTATTCATTGAATATATCTGATTTAACTAACTGTGTAATTTTTTGTTTAGTAGACAATCACCTCTGTACGACGTTTTGGCATGGCTGGCAAATTATTGTAATATTGAGATTTAGATTATGAGTCCGCACCTACCGCAGCAGTCTTTGGAAACGATTTAATTACGAAGTCCGATTATTTCAGTTTTATTTCACGGTCAACTACGAGTAACATTGCCTTTACGAAAAAGCCATTGTCAAGCGTCTGATACCGAATAATCAAAACCTGACGACTCATAGGAGAGCCAATCAGACAGATAAAAATAATTAATATTTTATAATATTTTATTATATTTTATTTATTTTATATTGGCGACCGTGACAGGACTTGTTATTTTGTCATTTGTTACATTGTTCTCTTTGTTTCATGTGAAAAATCAACCTTCTGGTCCTGGACTTGACTATATGAGAAATAAAAAAAAATCAGAAGATATTTGCCAATTATAAAATTTTGCGGGAAGACGCAAAGAAGCTTCCAGCAAAATAAGGTAAGACGCAGCATCTTTGCATTAGCAGGCTTGACCAGACGTATAATTCAGTGTATTAGCTTTTCAGTAAAATTCTGTAGTGTTTCTTTTCCGCATAACAGTTTCAGTGATAAATTCCATTCTCAGTATTTTTCCTTAAACAATAACGTATGCAACAATACCAATACACGAGTGTACAATATGGCCGACTTCTGTACGATATCATGTAACATGGCCAGCAGCCATTACCAATAATCTCAAATTCAGTTTATATTTTTAAATTAACAGACAGCCATTGTTGCTACGACCGATTCATGCTCAACTGCATTTTATTTTAAAACCAGTGTCAAACATTAATTTCTTGAAATATATAGCACGTGTGGCATGGTAATAACTAGAAAACAATACGCAAAAATGGAACAGCAAAGACGTACTATTCAGACGCAATCCGACTCGGACGAGAGACAAATGTTAGAAAATGACTTTACGACAGCAACCGGTAGTGACGATACATCAAATATTGACGCAAGTGTCAACGGAAATTTTGACAATAGGCCGTCCACCACAAAAATTTCAAAGTCTCAGTCAGAGCCCATGTTAATACATGACGTCACGTCTAATGACGCGGCGGGGGCAGAGACCTTGCAAACAGTAAACATTGCCAACATGTTACAAATGCTAATGAAACAAAACGCAGAAAATATGGCAACCTTAAGGATGCAGAACGCGGAAAACATGGCAACCTTAAAGACACAAAATGAACAGTTAAAGACACAAAATGACGAAATTAAATCTGATCTCATAGCAATCAAGGCATGTAATGACACTTTGTGTAAACGTGTGGAACTTATAGACGCCACACTGACCGAACAGATGACTGAACTCAGTACGAAATTTTCCAAGCTTAATACGAGACAAGAAAAGACTACAAATGACGTAGCACTTTTACAGAAACAATTAAAAAACCTTAATGTCACGTGTGAAGCTCTTACTGAACAAATTCAAACATATCCTTCAGTACACGACAACCTTGAAAAACGAATTACTGACGTGCAGAATAAATTTGACGATGTTGAACAACACCTGACTGACATCTTACAATCTGATGCCACAGCTCATTTTCAAAATATTAATAAAGAATTTCATGATTGGGTAGAGAACAAAGACAAACATTTTGATAGATGCATACGTGAAAATTTACCAACAATTGTGCACGACTCCGTAGCGGAATACATCACTAATAACAAACAGCTGATTAGTGACGCAGTACAATCCGTCACTGCACCCATGAGACAATTCACCGATCAACCACAGTCTGAATGTAACGAAAATATCAGTCAAAATGTACAGTTCAGAAACCAATATACATTCGAGTATGACGCACACATACCGCACACCACAAACACACAAGAACAAAACACACCACGACTACAACACATACCACGACGTGCAACCACAAACACAAGCTATTATCATGGTAAACCACAGCAACATTATCGTAATTACTCGCCAGCTGAGCATTGCAGTAATTACAGTGGAACAAATCCATATCATAATGCAAAGGAAGAAGAAAGCTTAATAAAACACAGGCAATTTCAGGCTTTTATCCCAGAGAAACGAACCATTCATCCGGTGATTTTTCTTAAATCTTTTAGTAACGCATTTCCACGCACTTGGAGTGACCGGAAAAAGATTTCATATATTGTCGGTTACATCCAAGGCGATGCAGCTGTCTGGGCATACAGTCAAGCTGACGTATGTACCACGTACAGTGAGTTTGAGCGTGCCTTTCTGAACAAATTCTGGTCGCAATCCGTCCAGGAGCGACTCAGGAGACAAATTTTAGAACCTGAAACTTTTAACAGTAAAAATGGTAACTTACGCAGATATTTTGAAAAATACTTGAACATGGGACATTTTTTAGACGAACCAGTCGCAACACGTGATATACTCCGAGCGTTGAAGGCCAAATTGCCTTTCAACATTAAGGAAAAACTTCTACATATCCCGGATGACGATTCAGATTATTTTTTAACAGCTTTAGATTCGGTTGACATGTTACTTGAAGATCAGCGCTTCGCGCGGCAAAACAGCAGCCACAATGTTTACACTAGTGGTATGCAAAACATGCAGGCTTGCCAACACAATTCTGGCGCGCCCACAGTTGGATACGCGGTACAACAAAAACAGCAAACTCACATGCCGTCTCAGTACGGAAATCAAAATCAACACGCGTATTCCAATACGAACAATAGTTACAACAGTAATAACATTTCATGCGGCAATCCATACAAAAGGCACCGCGGTAATAACTGCAACGGTAACAACGGATACAAAGGTAATAACAAAAACACAAACAGAAATAGAAATAATAATAACTACGAGCCAAGACAGCATCAAGGTTGGACTCGTAACGATCAGTACTTTCTTTCAAACTCTGCTTTACCACAGCAGCCACCAGGTCAAAATTGGAGCATACCTTACGACCGACAGGTAAGTTATAATGCGCAACAGCAACAACAACCGCAAAAGTTTGGAGATCATAATAGGCAATATCCGAATGTGAATATAATAGAAATGACACCTGATGCACAACCTCAATCTGTGTCAGTACCTAGTACAAATGCTAATCCAACAAACTAGAAACAGTCACTACTTTGCCCCAGGTCGTGGCTGAAGAATCCTTGGGGGGCGGCTTCAATGTTAATCAGTTATTTGACACCACACTTGAACAACAGAATAATGATATGCCGAGTAATTCTAAACAAAAACTACCTGTTTTATTTATAAGATACAACCACAATAACAATATATCAGATGAACTTTTACAAGACAGTACACAATGTCGTTTAAACACAAATGAAATTGTTTTAGCATCCACTACTGGTGTAGTAGGTGGGATTCCAACTACTATTATCCTAGATACAGGTGCAGCTGTGAGCGTTTTATCTTTTAATTTTTATAAAAAGATGTGTGAATTGAAACCTGTGCCTGAGTTTCCTGCCCAAAACTGTAAAATAACTACTGCACTAGGTAATAAGTCATGTAGGGTTACGAAGCAAGTTTTTGTAAACGTTAAAATAGGTAATGGAACCGTACAATGGCCATTCCTGGTTGTACAAAACCTTGTGACAAATTGCATATTAGGAATAGATATTATGAGCGAGAAGGACTGCATTATAGACTTCTCCAAAGGTAAATGTATTTTAAATGATAAAGGCAGTGTAATTATTATTGATTTGGACAGGAGAACTCTAAAGCATGACAAACACTGTACAGGGTACAAGGTACAGTTAGTACTTGACAAAGACATTCAAGACATGCAAACACACTCATCTGACACAGAGCTAATGGACTTGAAAACATTGCTTGATCATAAGATAAGTGAAGCTACAGCTCTCAGTGTACATGAACGTATAAAACTACAGGAAGTGTTATCCAAATATTTACAAGTTTTTACCAAACGATTAGGTGTTATCAACACGTATGTGTACAAGATTGAAGTTAAGCCTCACAAGATCTTCTACCACAAGACATATAACGTACCGTTATCTCAACGACCTGCTGTGTGGCAAGAACTAAAACAAATTACAACATAGATTATAAGTAGTATAGAAATTTTCATTTCAGCGTTCCAGAGTCGCAGTTGAAGACAGAAGAACTTTTCTTTCAACGCCGCGGTTCCACCGAGAAGACTGAATATTAAAGTAAAATTTATGATTACGTAGCAGTGAATGATATATAAATTTTTCACGGAACATTTGTGACTGTAGGTACCACTGACCTGGTATGACACCTGACGAACTGACAGACGTCATCTGTGAAGCGATCTTTTACTTTGAGAAATAGATTAGACGCACATCTCTCAACACGAAAAGCATCTATCAGTAGTCAAGGCCACACAGACACACTACACACACGCACAAAACGCGAGGAATCGAACATTTTCTCTCTCTTACTATTTTGAATATTTATTGAGTAGTGAAAACGCCTGGTCTTGCCTACTGATGTAATGAATGTTGTGTCTAACCTATCTTAATTTCAGATGACATCACAAAAAACATCGATAATATCCCAGCAAAACCGCTAAAGAGGATGTAAATATCTGCAATTCATGTAATCAAATATGACACAATGTAATAACCTATAGCTATGTAATGATGATGTAAACATGTTTATGTGCAACTGTATTATGTTTATGCTAAGAAAATATGTGATGTGTGTATGTATTATTACTTATGTTTTTTTTAAACTGATGTATAATGTAACTGTTACTGTGTGAAAATTTGAACGATAACGAGTGCCAAAATGTGAAAAACTTTTTTAAAAAAAAAAAAAAAAAAAATTGCGTAGTGAACCACTATTCACGGACATTAACGTACATTACTAAGTCTGCAACTAAGCAGAAACCTATGTGAAAGAAACTGTTAATGACATTCATGATGCATCGTACCTTTGTTAACGCGATGAACGATTTCTTCGATGAGTAACCACGAACATTTAGGTGAGCTATATTTAAAAAAAAAAACTGAATATGTGAAGTGCATAATTCGTGCATCGTCTAGCGACATTACTACAGTACCCAACTTCAAGATGTTAACTGGATTAAATGGACACAAAGTGCCTGTCCAGAAAACAACACGACGGGTGGAAGAATTTTGGTTGGAACTTCAGGGAATGAAATGTTCTCGAAATGTGACGGACACGCTTACCTGGACCGTCCAAGGATCGACGCCAGCTATGTGCCGTCCGAGGTTCTGCAACCAAGCTTCCACGGAATATCGAAAACGAACTGCATATGGACTAATTACTCGACGGGTCACGTCTGATCTGTAATAAACAATGCTTTTTGTCACAACGAACTGCATCACAACGACTATAATGGAAATAGGAAATGGACATGCTTATGTATCAATCACGTTGTTATACAACGATGTTACTGTGATCAAAAAAACTTTACCACGACGATACTAACCTGTAAAAAATTATTGTGCAGCAGATGAATATGAACTGTGATAACGACACCATGTGTATAGGTCAACGCACCTGAAAAATACGGACATTTTTCTTTGAAGCATTTCATTGCAATGCTATGTAACTAAGAACATTCAACAATCTAAAGTTGTATTGTATTATAACAAATATTGTAATTTTAAAACTAAGTTACCTGTCATAGAATGTAGTCTTCATATGTAATCTTGGTGGAATATCTTCTTTGTGCAACGACTAAGAAATGCGCGCGCCCACGAACAATGTGAACTGCAATACTGTGCCGCGTGATCTAAATTTACGAAATAACGGCAGTGCCGTAGTTACACAGACGCTTCTGCGCATGCGCGCACTCTGTTTTGCCAACATAAGAACTTTTTCGGCGCACGCGCGTCATTCAAATTTTGTGTATAATATACAGTATAATGTAAGTCATGTAAATAGTTGTAGATAACTTAGATTTTCTTGTGCCTTTAGGTGAATTGCTCGCCTGCAGGTGTGTCCTTTCGCCTCGCAATTCAGGGGGCAATATAAAGGCACATTTGCATGCCGAGCGTGAGTTTCCTCGGAAACGCGAGATATTATTTAAATAAATAATCAGTGACAAATAAATAAAGCCTATGGCACACAACTGCAGCGCTGTGTCGCTGATAAAACAAAAGTACATTTTCGTTAGTCGTATGTTTGATTAAAAAAAAAGAAAGAGCTCTCGTTGAAGTGGTGCGAGAAGCACGTATTTTAGTTTATTGTCTGGCACACCGCCATATTTCATGATATAGAAAATTACTGCGAGTTGCAACCATACTAGGCACTCGATTCTGTAAAGAATTTATATTTATAAAAGTAAGTAGGATTATGAACTGTAGGCTTATTCATTGAATATATCTGATTTAACTAACTGTGTAATTTTTTGTTTAGTAGACAATCACCTCTGTACGACGTTTTGGCATGGCTGGCAAATTATTGTAATATTGAGATTTAGATTATGAGTCCGCACCTACCGCAGCAGTCTTTGGAAACGATTTAATTACGAAGTCCGATTATTTCAGTTTTATTTCACGGTCAACTACGAGTAACATTGCCTTTACGAAAAAGCCATTGTCAAGCGTCTGATACCGAATAATCAAAACCTGACGACTCATAGGAGAGCCAATCAGACAGATAAAAATAATTAATATTTTATTTTATTTTATTTTATTTTATTTATTTTATAGGATGCGTTAAAGGCGGAATAGTGCATCGGAAAAGACATAGTCGTATCCCAAAAGAGAATCATGTTGTTTCCTTAGAAACGTTACTCTCTTAAGAAGGAGATGTCATAGGACACATAGTATTTCATAGCGACACAATTTCTGTGTTATTTGGTCAATGTGAGGGAGCGAGGGATGCGTTAAAGAAGGAATAGTGCATCGGACTGGAGAAACTCGTGTCCCAAATGAATATCCAATCGTTTCCGTTGAAACGTTACTCGATTTAGAAGGAGATGTCATAGAACCCATAGTATTTCATAGCGACGCAATTTCTGTGTTAATTCGTCAATATGAGGGAGCCAGGCATGCGTTAAAGGAGGTATAGTGCATCGGAAAGGACATAGTCGTATCCCAAAAGAGAATCCTGTTGTTTCCTTAGAAACGTTACTCTCTTAAGAAGGAGACGTCATAGAACCCATAGTATTTCATAGCGACGCAATTTCTGTGTTAATTCGTCAATGTGAGGGAGCGAGGGATGCGTTAAAGAAGGAATAGTGCATCGGACAGGAAAAATTCGTGTCCCAAAAGAATATCCAATCGTTTCCATAGAAACGTTACTCAATTTAGAAGGAGATGTCATAGAACCCATAGTATTTCATAGCGACGCAATTTGTGTGTTAGTTCGTCAATGTGAGGGAGCGAGGGATGCGTTAAAGGAGGAATAGTGCATCGGAAAGGACATAGTCGTATCCCAAAAGAGAATCCTGTTGCTTCCTTAGAAACGTTACTCACTTAAGAAGGAGATGTCATAGAATCCATAGTATTTCATAGCGACGCAATTTCTGTGTTAATTCGTCAATGTGAGGGAACGAGGGATGCGTTAAACAAGGAATAGTGCATCCGACAGGAGAAACTCGAGTCCCAAAAGAATATCCAATCGTTTCCGTAAAAACGTTACTCAATTTAGAAGGAGATGTCATAGAACCCATAGTATTTCACAGCGACGCAATTTCTGTGTTAATTCGTCAATGTGAGGGAGCCAGGGATGCGTTAAAGGAGGAATAGTGCATCGGAAAGGACATATTCGTATTCCAAAAGAGAATCCTGTTCTTTCCTTAGAAACGTTACTCTCTTAAGAAGGAGATGTCATAGAACCCATACTATTTCATAGCGACGCAATTTCTGTGTTAATTCGTCAATGTGAGGGAGCGAGGGATGCGTTAAAGAAGGAATAGTGCATCGGACAGGAGAAGCTCGTGTCCCAAAAGAATATCCAATCGTTTCCGTAAAAACGTTACTCAATTTAGAAGGAGATGTCATAGAACCCATGGTATTTCATAGCGACGCAATTTCTGTGTTACTTCGACAATATGAGGGAGTGAGGGATGCGATAAAGGAGGAATAGTATATCGGAAAGGACATAGTCGTATCCCATAAGAGAATCCTGTTGTTTCCTTAGAAACTTTACTCTCTTAAAAGGAGATGTCATAGAACCCATAGTATTTCATAGCGACGCAATTTCTGTGTTAATTCGTCAATGTGAGGAAGCGAGGGATGCGTTAAAGAAGGAATAGTGCATCGGACAGCAGAAACTCGTGTCCCAAAAGAATATCCAATCGTTTCCGTAGAAACGTTACTCAATTTAGAAGGAGATGTCTTAGAACCCATAGTATTTCATAGCGACGCAATTTCTGTGTTAATTCGTCAATGTGAGGGTGCCAGGGATGCGTTAAAGAAGGAATAGTGCATCGGACAGGAGGAACTCGTGTCCCAAAAGAATATCCAATCGTTTCCATAGTAACATTACTCAATTTAGAAGGAGATGTCGTAGAACCCATAGTATTTCATAGCGACGCAATTTCTGTGTTAATTCGTCAATGTGAGGGAGCGAGGGATGCGTTAAAGGAGGAATAGTGCATCGGACAGGAGAAACTCGAGTCCCAAAAAAATATCCAATCGTTTCCATAGAAACGTTACTCAATTTAGATGGAGATGTCATATAACCCATAGTATTTCATAGCGACGCAATTTCTGTGTTAATTAGACAAGGTGAGGGAGCGAGGGATGCGTTAAAGGAGGATTAGTATATCGGAAAGGACATAGTCGTATCCCAAAAGAGAATCCTATTGTTTCCTTAGAAACGTTACTCTCTTAAAAGGAGATGTCATAGAACCCATAGTATTCCATAGCGACGCAATTTCTGTATTTATTCGTCAATGTGAGGGAGCGAGGGATGCGTTAAAGGAGGAATAGTGCATCGGAAATGACATAGTCGTATCCCAAACGAGAATCCTGTTGTTTCCTTAGAAACGTTACTCTCTTAAGATGGAGATGCCATAGAACCCATTGTATTTCATAGCGACGCAATTTCTGTGTTAATTAGTCAATGTGAGGGAGCGAGGGATGCGTTAAAGAAGGAATAATGCATCGGACAGGAGAAACTCGTGTCCCAAATGAATATCCAATCGTTTCCGTTGAAATGTTACTCAATTTAGAAGGAGATGTCATAGAACCCATAGTATTTCATAGCGACGAAATTTCTGTGTTAATTCGTCAATGTGAGGGAGCGAGGGATCCGTTAAAGAAGGAATAGTGCATCGGACAGGAGAAATTCGTGTCCCAAAAGAATATCCAATCCTTTCCATAGAAACGTTACTCAATTTAGAAGGAGATGTCATAGAACCCATAGTATTTCATAGCGACGCAATTTCTGTGTTAATCCGTCAATGTGAGGGAGCGAGGGATGCGTTAAAGGAGGAATAGTGCATCGGAGAGGACATAGTCGTATCCCAAAAGAGAATCCTGTTGCTTCCTTAGAAACGTTTCTCTCTTAAGAAGGAGATGTCATAGAACCCATACTATTTCATAGCGACGCAATTTCTGTGTTAATTCGTCAATGTGAGGGAGCGAGGGATGCGTTAAAGAAGGAATAGTGCATCGGACAGGAGAAACTCGTGTCCCAAAAGAATATCCAATCGTTTCCGTAAAAACGTTACTCAATTTAGAAGGAGATGTCATAGAACCCATGGTATTTCATAGCGACGCAATTTCTGTGTTACTTCGACAATATGAGGGAGCGAGGGATGCGATAAAGGAGGAATAGTATATCGGAAAGGACATAGTCGTATCCCAAAAGAGAATCCTGTTGTTTCCTTAGAATCTTTACTCTCTTAAAAGGAGATGTCATAGAACCCATAGTATTTCATAGCGACGCAATTTCTGTGTTAATTCGTCAATGTGAGGAAGCGAGGGATGCGTTAAAGAAGGAATAGTGCATCGGACAGGAGAAACTCGTGTCCCAAAAGAATATCCAATCGTTTCCGTAGAAACGTTACTCAATTTAGAAGGAGATGTCTTAGAACCCATAGTATTTCATAGCGACGCAATTTCTATGTTAATTCGTCAATGTGAGGGTGCCAGGGATGCGTTAAAGAAGGAATAGTACATCGGACAGGAGAAACTCGTGTCCCAAAAGAATATCCAATCGTTTCCATTGAAACATTACTCAATTTAGAAGGAGATGTCGTAGAACCCATAGTATCTCATAGCGACGCAATTTCTGTGTTAATTCGTCAATGTGAGGGAGCGAGGGATGCGTTAAAGGAGGAATAGTGCATCGGAAAGGACATAGTCGTATCCCAAAAGAGAATCCTGTTGTTTCCTTAGAAACGTTACTCTCTTAAGAACGAGACGTCATAGAACCCATAGTATTTCATAGCAACGCAATTTCTGTGTTAATTAGTCAATGTGAGGGAGCGAGGGATGCGTTAAAGAAGGAATAGTGCATCGGAAAGGACATAGTCGTATCCCAAAAGAGAATCCTGTTGTTTCCTTAGAAACGTTACTCTCTTAAGAAGGAGATGTCATAGAACCCATAGTATTTCATAGCGACGCAATTTCTGTGTTAATTCGTCAATGGGAGGGAGCGAGGGATGCGTTAAAGAAGGAATAGTGCATCGGACAGGAGAAACTCGTGTCCCAAAAGAATATACAATCGTTTCCGTAGAAACGTTACTCAATTTAGAAAGAGATGTCATATAACCCACAGTATTTCATAGCGACGCAATTTCTGTGTTACTTCGACAATGTGAGGGAGCGAGGGATGCGATAAAGGAGGAATAGTATATCGGAAAGGACATAGTCGTATCCCAAAAGAGAATCCTGTTGTTTCCTTAGAAACGTTACTCTCTTAAAAGGAGATGTCATAGAACCCATAGTATTTCATAGCGACGCAATTTCTGTGTTAATTCGTCAATGTGAGGGAGCGAGGGATGCGTTAAAGAAGGAATAGTGCATCGGACAGGAGAAACTCGTGTCCCAAAAGAATATCCAATCGTTTCCGAAGAAACATTACTCAATTTAGAAGGAGATATTATAGAACCCATAGTATTTCATAGCGACGCAATTTCTGTGTTAATTCGTCAATGTGAGGGAGCGAGGGATGCGTTAAAGAAGGAATAGTGCATCGGACAGGAGAAACCTGTGTCCCAAACGAATATCCAATCGTTTCCATAGAAACGTTACTCAATTTAGAAGGAGATGTCGTAGAACCCATAATATTTCATAGCGACGCAATTTCTGTGTTAATTCGTCAATGTGAGGGAGCGAGGGATGCGTTAAAAAAGGAATAGTGCATCGGAAAGGACATAGTCGTATCCCAAAAGAGGATCCTGTTGTTTCCTTAGAAACGTTACTCTCTTATGAAGGAAATGTCATAGAACCCATAGTATTTCATACCGACGCAATTTCTGTGTTAATTCGTCAATGTGAGGGAGCGAGGAATGCGTTAAAGAAGGAATAGTGCATCGGACAGGAGAAACTCGTGTCCCAAATGAATATCCAATCGTTTCCGTAGAAACGTTACTCAATTTAGAAGGAGATGTCATAGAACCCATAGTATTTCATAGCGACGCAATTTCTGTGTTAATTCGTCAATATGAGCGAGCCAGGCATGCGTTAAAGGAGGAATAGTGCATCGAAAAGGACATAGTCGTATCCCAAAAGAGAATCCTGTTGTTTCCTTAGAAACGTTACTCTCTTAAGAAGGAGATGTCATAGAACACATAATATTTCATAGCGACGCAATTTCTGTGTTAATTCGTCAATGTGAGGGAGCGAGGGATGCGTTAAAGGAGGAATAGTGCATCGGACAGGAGAAACTCGAGTCCCAAAAAAATATCCAATCGTTTCCATAGAAACGTTACTCAATTTAGATGGAGATGTCATATAACCCATAGTATTTCATAGCGACGCAATTTCCGTGTTAATTAGACAAGGTGAGGGAGCGAGGGATGCGTTAAAGGAGGATTAGTATATCGGAAAGGACATAGTCGTATCCCAAAAGAGAATCCTATTGTTTCCTTAGAAACGTTACTCTCTTAAAAGGAGATGTCATAGAACCCATAGTATTCCATAGCGACGCAATTTCTGTATTTATTCGTCAATGTGAGGGAGCGAGGGATGCGTTAAAGGAGGAATAGTGCATCGGAAATGACATAGTCGTATCCCAAACGAGAATCCTGTTGTTTCCTTAGAAACGTTACTCTCTTAAGATGGAGATGCCATAGAACCCATTGTATTTCATAGCGACGCAATTTCTGTGTTAATTAGTCAATGTGAGGGAGCGAGGGATGCGTTAAAGAAGGAATAATGCATCGGACAGGAGAAACTCGTGTCCCAAATGAATATCCAATCGTTTCCGTTGAAACGTTACTCAATTTAGAAGGAGATGTCATAGAACCCATAGTATTTCATAGCGACGAAATTTCTGTGTTAATTCGTCAATGTGAGGGAGCGAGGGATCCGTTAAAGAAGGAATAGTGCATCGGACAGGAAAAATTCGTGTCCCAAAAGAATATCCAATCCTTTCCATAGAAACGTTACTCAATTTAGAAGGAGATGTCATAGAACCCATAGTATTTCATAGCGACGCAATTTCTGTGTTAATCCGTCAATGTGAGGGAGCGAGGGATGCGTTAAAGGAGGAATAGTGCATCGGAAAGGACATAGTCGTATCCCAAAAGAGAATCCTGTTGCTTCCTTAGAAACGTTTCTCTCTTAAGAAGGAGATGTCATAGAACCCATACTATTTCATAGCGACGCAATTTCTGTGTTAATTCGTCAATGTGAGGGAGCGAGGGATGCGTTAAAGAAGGAATAGTGCATCGGACAGGAGAAACTCGTGTCCCAAAAGAATATCCAATCGTTTCCGTAAAAACGTTACTCAATTTAGAAGGAGATGTCATAGAACCCATGGTATTTCATAGCGACGCAATTTCTGTGTTACTTCGACAATATGAGGGAGCGAGGGATGCGATAAAGGAGGAATAGTATATCGGAAAGGACATAGTCGTATCCCAAAAGAGAATCCTGTTGTTTCCTTAGAATCTTTACTCTCTTAAAAGGAGATGTCATAGAACCCATAGTATTTCATAGCGACGCAATTTCTGTGTTAATTCGTCAATGTGAGGAAGCGAGGGATGCGTTAAAGAAGGAATAGTGCATCGGACAGCAGAAACTCGTGTCCCAAAAGAATATCCAATCGTTTCCGAAGAAACGTTACTCAATTTAGAAGGAGATATCATAGAACCCATAGTATTTCATAGCGACGCAATTTCTGTGTTAATTCGTCAATGTGAGGGAGCGAGGGATGCGTTAAAGAAGGAATAGTGCATCGGACAGGAGAAACCTGTGTCCCAAACGAATATCCAATCGTTTCCATAGAAACGTTACTCAATTTAGAAGGAGATGTCGTAGAACCCATAATATTTCATAGCGACGCAATTTCTGTGTTAATTCGTCAATGTGAGGGAGCGAGGGATGCGTTAAAAAAGGAATAGTGCATCGGAAAGGACATAGTCGTATCCCAAAAGAGGATCCTGTTGTTTCCTTAGAAACGTTACTCTCTTATGAAGGAGATGTCATAGAACCCATAGTAATTCATAGCGACGCAATTTCTGTGTTAATTCGTCAATGTGAGGGAGCGAGGAATGCGTTAAAGAAGGAATAGTGCATCGGACAGGAGAAACTCGTGTCCCAAATGAATATCCAATCGTTTCCGTAGAAACGTTACTCAATTTAGAAGGAGATGTCATAGAACCCATAGTATTTCATAGCGACGCAATTTCTGTGTTAATTCGTCAATATGAGCGAGCCAGGCATGCGTTAAAGGAGGAATAGTGCATCGAAAAGGACATAGTCGTATCCCAAAAGAGAATCCTGTTGTTTCCTTAGAAACGTTACTCTCTTAAGAAGGAGATGTCATAGAACACATAATATTTCATAGCGACGCAATTTCTGTGTTAATTCGTCAATGTGAGGGAGCGAGGGATGCGTTAAAGGAGGAATAGTGCATCGGACAGGAGAAACTCGAGTCCCAAAAAAATATCCAATCGTTTCCATAGAAACGTTACTCAATTTAGATGGAGATGTCATATAACCCATAGTATTTCATAGCGACGCAATTTCCGTGTTAATTAGACAAGGTGAGGGAGCGAGGGATGCGTTAAAGGAGGATTAGTATATCGGAAAGGACATAGTCGTATCCCAAAAGAGAATCCTATTGTTTCCTTAGAAACGTTACTCTCTTAAAAGGAGATGTCATAGAACCCATAGTATTCCATAGCGACGCAATTTCTGTATTTATTCGTCAATGTGAGGGAGCGAGGGATGCGTTAAAGGAGGAATAGTGCATCGGAAATGACATAGTCGTATCCCAAACGAGAATCCTGTTGTTTCCTTAGAAACGTTACTCTCTTAAGATGGAGATGCCATAGAACCCATTGTATTTCATAGCGACGCAATTTCTGTGTTAATTAGTCAATGTGAGGGAGCGAGGGATGCGTTAAAGAAGGAATAATGCATCGGACAGGAGAAACTCGTGTCCCAAATGAATATCCAATCGTTTCCGTTGAAACGTTACTCAATTTAGAAGGAGATGTCATAGAACCCATAGTATTTCATAGCGACGAAATTTCTGTGTTAATTCGTCAATGTGAGGGAGCGAGGGATCCGTTAAAGAAGGAATAGTGCATCGGACAGGAAAAATTCGTGTCCCAAAAGAATATCCAATCCTTTCCATAGAAACGTTACTCAATTTAGAAGGAGATGTCATAGAACCCATAGTATTTCATAGCGACGCAATTTCTGTGTTAATCCGTCAATGTGAGGGAGCGAGGGATGCGTTAAAGGAGGAATAGTGCATCGGAAAGGACATAGTCGTATCCCAAAAGAGAATCCTGTTGCTTCCTTAGAAACGTTTCTCTCTTAAGAAGGAGATGTCATAGAACCCATACTATTTCATAGCGACGCAATTTCTGTGTTAATTCGTCAATGTGAGGGAGCGAGGGATGCGTTAAAGAAGGAATAGTGCATCGGACAGGAGAAACTCGTGTCCCAAAAGAATATCCAATCGTTTCCGTAAAAACGTTACTCAATTTAGAAGGAGATGTCATAGAACCCATGGTATTTCATAGCGACGCAATTTCTGTGTTACTTCGACAATATGACGGAGCGAGGGATGCGATAAAGGAGGAATAGTATATCGGAAAGGACATAGTCGTATCCCAAAAGAGAATCCTGTTGTTTCCTTAGAATCTTTACTCTCTTAAAAGGAGATGTCATAGAACCCATAGTATTTCATAGCGACGCAATTTCTGTGTTAATTCGTCAATGTGAGGAAGCGAGGGATGCGTTAAAGAAGGAATAGTGCATCGGACAGCAGAAACTCGTGTCCCAAAAGAATATCCAATCGTTTCCGTAGAAACGTTACTCAATTTAGAAGGAGATGTCTTAGAACCCATAGTATTTCATAGCGACGCAATTTCTATGTTAATTCGTCAATGTGAGGGTGCCAGGGATGCGTTAAAGAAGGAATAGTGCATCGGACAGGAGAAACTCGTGTCCCAAAAGAATATCCAATCGTTTCCATAGAAACATTACTCAATTTAGAAGGAGATGTCGTAGAACCCATAGTATCTCATAGCGACGCAATTTCTGTGTTAATTCGTCAATGTGAGGGAGCGAGGGATGCGTTAAAGGAGGAATAGTGCATCGGAAAGGACATAGTCGTATCCCAAAAGAGAATCCTGTTGTTTCCTTAGAAACGTTACTCTCTTAAGAAGGAGACGTCATAGAACCCATAGTATTTCATAGCAACGCAATTTCTGTGTTAATTAGTCAATGTGAGGGAGCGAGGGATGCGTTAAAGAAGGAATAGTGCATCGGAAAGGACATAGTCGTATCCCAAAAGAGAATCCTGTTGTTTCCTTAGAAACGTTACTCTCCTAAGAAGGAGATGTCATAGAACCCATAGTATTTCATAGCGACGCAATTTCTGTGTTAATTCGTCAATGTGAGGGAGCGAGGGATGCGTTAAAGAAGGAATAGTGCATCGGACAGGAGAAACTCGTGTCCCAAAAGAATATACAATCGTTTCCGTAGAAACGTTACTCAATTTAGAAGGAGATGTCATATAACCCATAGTATTTCATTGCGACGCAATTTCTGTGTTAATTCGACAAGGTGAGGGAGCGAGGGATGCGTTAAAGGAGGATTAGTATATCGGAAAGGAGATAGTCGTATCCCAAAAGAGAATCCTGTTGTTTCCTTAGATACGTTACTCTCTTAAAAGGAGATATCTTAGAACCCATAGTATTTCATATCGACGCAATTTCTGTGTTAATTCTTCAATTTGAGGGAGCGAGGGATGCGTTAAAGGAGGAATAGTGCATCGGAAAGGAAATAGTCGTATCCCAAAAGAGAATCCTGTTGTTTCCTTAGAAACTGTACTCTCTTAAAAGGAGATGTCATAGAACCCATAGTATTTCATAGCGACGCAATTTCTGTGTTAATTCGTCAATGTGAGGAAGCGAGGGCTGCGTTAAAGAAGGAATAGTGCATCGGACAGCAGAAACTCGTGTCCCAAAAGAATATACAATCGTTTCCGTAGAAACGTTACTCAATTTAGAAGGAGATGTCTTAGAACCCATAGTATTTCATAACGACGCAATTTCTGTGTTAATTCGTCAATGTGAGGGAGCCAGGGATGCGTTAAAGAAGGAATAGTGCATCGGACAGGAGAAACTCGTGTCCCAAAAGAATATGCAATTGTTTCCATAGAAACATTACTCAATTTAGAAGTAGATGTCATAGAACCCATAGTATTTCATAGCGACGCAATTTCTGTGTTAATTCGTCAATATGAGGGAGCCAGGCATGCGTTAAAGGAGGAATAGTGCATCGGAAAGGACATAGTCGCATCCCAAAAGAGAATCCTGTTGTTTCCTTAGAAACGTTACTCTCTTAAGAAGGAGATGTCATAGAACCCATAGTATTTCATAGCGACGCAATTTCTGTGTTAATTCGTCAATGTGAGGGAGCGAGGGATGCGTTAAAAAACGAATAGTGCATCGGACAGGAGAAACTAGTGTCCCAAAAGAATATACAATCGTTTCCGTAGAAACGTTACTCAATTTAGAAGGAGATGTCATATAACCCATAGTATTTCATAGCGACGCAATTTCTGTGTTAATTCGACAAGGTGAGGGAGCGAGGGATGCGTTAAAGGTGGATTAGTATATCGGAAAGGAGATAGTCGTATCCCAAAAGAGAATCCTGTTGTTTCCTTAGAAACGTTACTCTCTTAAAAGGAGATGTCATAGAACCCATAGTATTTCATATCGACGCAATTTCTGTCTTAATTCGTCAATGTGAGGGAGCGAGGGATGCGTTAAAGAAGGAATAGTGCATCGGAAAGGAAATAGTCGTATCCCAAAAGAGAATCCTGTTGTTTCTATAGAAACGTTACTCTCTTAAGAAGGGGATGTCATAGAACCCATAGTATTTCATAGCGACGCAATTTCCTTGTTGATTCGTCAATGTGAGGGAGCGAGGGATGCGTTAAAGAAGGAATAGTGCATCGGACAGGAGAAACTCGTGTCCCAAAAGAATATCCAATCGTTTCCGTAAAAACGTTACTCAATTTAGAGGGAGATGTCATAGAACCCATAGTATTTCATAGCGACGCAATTTCTGTGTTACTTCGACAATGTGAGGGAGCGAGGGATGCGATAAAGGAGGAATAGTATATCGGAAAGGACATAGTCGTATCCCAAAAGAGAATCCTGTTGTTTCCTTAGAAACGTTACTCTCTTAAAAGGAGATGTCATAGAACACATAGTATTTCATAGCGACGCAATTTCTGTGTTAATTCGTCAATATGAGGGAGCGAGGGATGCGTTAAAAAAGGAATAGTGCATCGGAAAGGACATAGTCGTAACCCAAAAGAGAATCCTGTTGTTTCCTTAGAAACGTTACTCTCTTAAGAAGGAGATGTCATAGAACCCATAGTATTTCATAGCGACGCAATTTCTGTGTTAATTCGTCAATGTGAGCTAGCGAGGGATGCGTTAAAGAAGGAATAGTGCATCGGACAGGAGAAACTCGTGTCCCAAACGAATATCCAATCGTTTCCATAGAAACGTTACTCAATTTAGAAGGAGATGTCGTAGAATCCATAGTATTTCATAGCGACGCAATTTCTGTGTTAATTCGTCGATGTGAGGGAGCGAGGGATGCGTTAAAAAAGGAATAGTGCATCGGAAAGGACATAGTCGTATCCCAAAAGAGAATCCTGTTGTTTCCTTAGAAACGTTACTCTCCTAAGAAGGAGATGTCATGGAACCCATAATATTTCATAGCGACGCAATTTCTGTGTTAATTCGTCAATCTGAGGGAGCGAGGGATGCGTTAAAGAAGGAATAGTGCATCGGACAGGAGAATCTCGTGTCCCAAAAGAATATCCAATCGTTTCCGTAGAAACGTTACTCAATTTAGAAGGAGATGTCATATAACCCATAGTACTTCATAGCGACGCAATTTCCGTGTTAATTCGACAAGGTGAGGGAGCGAGGGATGCGTTAAAGGAGGATTAGTATATCGGAAAGGACATAGTCGTATCCCAAAAGAGAATCCTGTTGTTTCCTTAGAAACGTTACTCTCTTAAAAGGAGTGTCATAGAACCCATAGTATTTCATAGCGAGGCAATTTCTGTGTTTATTCGTCAATGTGAGGGAGCGAGGGATGCGTTAAAGAAGGAATAGTGCATCAGACAGGAGAAACTCGTGTCCCAAATGAATATCCAATCGTTTCCGTAGAAACGTTACTCGATTTAGAAGGAGATGTCATAGAACCCATAGTATTTCATAGCGACGCAATTTCTGTGTTATTTAGTCAATGTGAGGAAGCGAGGGATGCGTTAAAGAAGGAATAGTGCATCGGACAGGAGAAACTCGTGTCCCAAATGAATATCCAATCGTTTCCGTAGAAACGTTACTCGATTTAGAAGGAGATGTCATAGAACCCATAGTATTTCATAGCGACGCAATTTCTGTGTTAATTCGTCAATATGAGGGAGCCAGGCATGCGTTAAAGGAGGAATAGTGCATCGGAAAGGACATAGTCGTATCCCAAAAGAGAATCCTGTTGTTTCCTTAGAAACGTTACTCTCTTAAGAAGGAGATGTCATAGAACCCATAGTATTTCATAGCGACGCAATTTCTGTGTTAATTCGTCAATGTGAGGGAGCGAGGGATGCGTTAAAGAAGGAATTGTGCATCGGACAGGAGAAACTCGTGTCCCAAAAGAATATACAATCGTTTCCGTAGAAACGTTACTCAATTTAGAAGGAGATGTCATATAACCCATAGTATTTCATAGCGACGCAATTTCTGTGTTAATTCGACAAGGTGAGGGAGCGAGGGATGCGTTAAAGGAGGATTAGTATATCGGAAAGGACATAGTCGTATCCCAAAAGAGAATCCTGTTGTTTCCTTAGAAACGTTACTCTCTTAAAAGGAGATATCATAGAACCCATAGTATTTCATAGCGACGCAATTTCTGTGTTTATTCGTCAATGTGAGGGAGCGAGGGATGCGATAAAGAAGGAATAGTGCATCGAACAGGAGAAACTCGTGTCCCAAAAGAATATCCAATCGTTTCCGTACAAACGTTACTCAATTTAGAAGGAGATGTCATAGAACCCATAGTATTTCATAGCGACGCAATTTCTGTGTTAATTCGACAAGGTGAGGTAGCGAGGGATGCGTTAAAGGAGGAATAGTATATAGGAAAGGACATAGTCGTATCCCAAAAGAGAATCCTGTTGTTTCCTTAGAAACGTTACTCTCTTAAAAGGAGATGTCATAGAACCCATAGTATTTCATAGCGACGCAATTTCTGTGCTAATTCGTCAATATGAGGGAGCCAGGCATGCGTTAAAGGAGGAATAGTGCATCGGAAAGGACATAGTTGTATCCCAAAAGAGAATCCTGTTGTTTCCTTAGAAACGTTACTCTCTTAAGAAGGAGATGTCATAGACCCCATAGTATTTCAGAGCGACGCAATTTCTGTGTTAATTCGTCAATGTGAGGGAGCGAGGGATGCGTTAAAGAAGGAATAGTGCATCGGACAGGAGAAACTCGTGTCCCAAAAGAATGTCCAATCGTTTCCGTTGAAACGTTACTCAATTTAGAAGGAGATGAAATATAACCCATAGTATTTCATAGCGACGCAATTTCTGTGTTAATTCGACAAGGTGAGGGAGCGAGGGATGCGTTAAAGGAGGATTGGTATATCGGAAAGGACATAGTCGTATCCCAAAAGAGAATCCTGTTGTTTCCTTAGAAACGTTACTCTCTTAAAAGGAGATATCATAGAACCCATAGGATTTCATAGCGACGCAATTTCTGTGTTTATTCGTCAATGTGTAGGAGCGAGGGATGCGTTAAAGAAGGTATAGTGCATCGGACAGGAGAAACTCGTGTCCCAAAAGAATATCCAATCGTTTCCGTACAAACGTTACCCAATTTAGAAGGAGATGTCATAGAACCCATAGTATTTCGTAGCGACGCAGTTTCTGTGTTAATTCGTCAATGTGAGGGAACGAGGGATGCGTTAAAGGAGGAATAGTGCATCGGAAAGGACATTGTCCTATCCCAAAAGAGATTCCTGTTGCTTCCTTATAAACGTTACACTCGTAAGAAGGAGATGTCATGGAACCCATAGTATTTCATAGCGACGCAATTTCTGTGTTAATTCGTCAATGTGAGGGAGCGAGGGATGCGTTAAAGAATGAATAGTGCATCGGACAGCAGAAACTCGAGTCCCTAAAGAATATCCAATCGTTTCCGTAAAAGCGTTACTCAATTTAGAAGGAGATGTCATAGAACCCACAGTATTTCATAGCGACGCAATTTCTGTGTTACTTCGACAATGTGAGGGAGCGAGGGATGCGATAAAGGAGGAATAGTATATCGGAAAGGACATAGTCGTATCCCAAAAGAGAATCCTGTGGTTTCCTTAGAAACGTTACTCTCTTAAAAGGAGATGTCATAGAACCCATAGTATTTCATAGCGACGCAATTTCTGTGTTAATTCGTCATTGTGAGGGAGCGAGGGATGCGTTAAAGAAGGAATAGTGCATCGGCCAGGAGAAACTCGTGTCCCAAAAGAATATCCAATCGTTTCCGTAGAAACGTTACTCAATTTTGGAGGAGATGTCATAGAACCCATAGTATTTCATAGCGACGCAATTTCTGTGTTAATTCGACAAGGTGGGGTAGCGAGGGATGCGTTAAAGGAGGAATAGTATATAGGAAAGGACATAGTCGTATCCCAAAAGAGAATCCTGTTGTTTCCTTAGAAACGTTACTCTCTTAAGAAGGAGATGTCATAGAACCCATAGTATTTCATAGCGACGCAATTTCTGTGTTAAATCGTCAATGTGAGGGAGCGAGGGATGCGTTAAAGAACGAATAGTGCATCGGACAGGAGAAACTCGTGTCCCAAAAGAATATCCAATCGTTTCCGTAGAAACGTTACTCAATTTAGAAGGAGATGTCATAGAACACATAGTATTTCATAGCGACGCAATTTCTGTGTTAATTCGTCAATGTGAGGGAGCGAGGGATTCGTTGAAGAAGGAATAGTGCATCGGACAGGAGAAATTCGTGTCCCAAAAGAATATCCAATCGTTTCCATAGAAACGTTACTCAATTTAGAAGGAGATGTCATAGAACCCATAGTATTTCATAGCGACGCAATTTCTGTGTTAATTCGTCAATGTGAGGGAGCGTGGGATGCGTTAAAGGAGGAATAGTGCATCGGAAAGGACATAGACGTATCCCAAAAGAGAATCCTGTTGCTTCCTTAGAAACGTTACTCTCTTAAGAAGGAGATGTCATAGAACCCATAGAATTTCATAGCGACGCAATTTCTGTGTTAATTCGTCAATGTGAGGGAGCGAGGGATTCGTTAAAGAAGGAATAGTGCATCGGACAGGAGAAACTCGAGTCCCAAAAGAATATCCAATCGTTTCCGTAAAAACGTAACTCTATTTTGAAGGAGATGTAATAGAACCCATAGTATTTCATAGCGACGCAATTTCTGTGTTACTTCGACAATGTGAGGGAGCGAGGGATGCGATAAAGGAGGAATAGTATATCGGAAAGGACATAGTCGTATCCCAAAAGAGAAACCTGTTGTTTCCTTAGAAACGTTACTCTCTTAAAAGGCGATGTCATAGAACCCATAGTATTTCATAGCGACGCAATTTCTGTGTTAATCCGTCAATGTGAGGGAGCGAGGGATGCGTTAAAGAAGGAATAGTGCATCGGACAGGAGAGACTCGTGTCCCAAAAGAATATCCAATCGTTTCCGTAGAAACGTTACTCAATTTAGAAGGAGATGTCATATAACCCATAGTATTTCATAGCGACGCAATTTCTGTGTTAATTCGACAAGGTGACGGAGCGAGGGATGCGTAAATTAGGAATAGTATATCGGAAAGGACACAGTCGTATCTCAAAAGAGAATCCTGTTGTTTCCTTAGAAACGTTACTCTCTTAAAAGGAGATGTCATAGAACTCATAGTATTTCATAGCGACGCAATTTCTTTGTTTATTTGTCAATGTGAGGGAGCGAGGGAAGCGTTAAGGAAGGAATAGTGCATCGGACAGGAGGAACTCGTGTCCCAAAAGAATATCCAATCGTTTCCGTAGAAACGTTACCCAATTTAGAAGGAGATGTCATAGAACCCATAGTATTTCATAGCGACGCAATTTCTGTGTTAATTCGACAACGTGGGGTAGCGGGGGATGCGTTAAAGGAGGAATAGTATATGGGAAAGGACATAGTCATATCCCAAAAGAGAATCCTGTTGTTTCCTTAGAAACGTTACTCTCTTAAAAGGAGATCTCATAGAACCCATAGTATTTCATTGCGACGCAATTCCTGTGTTTATTCGTCAATGTGAGGGAGCGAGGGATGTGTTAGAGAAGGAATAGTGCATCGGACAGGAGAAACTCGTGTCCCAAAAGAATATCCAATCGATTCCGTAGAAACGTTACTCAATTTAGAAGGTGATGTCATAGAACCCATAGTATTTCATAGCGACGCAATTTCTGTGTTAATTCGTCAATGTGAGGGAGCGAGGGATGCGTTAAAGAAGGAATAGTGCATCGGACAGGAGAAACTCGTGTCCCAAAAGAATATCCAATCGTTTCCGTAGAAACGTTACTCAATTTAGAAGGAGATGTCATAGAACCCATAGTATTTCATAGTGACGCAATTTCTGTGTTAATTCGTCAATGTGAGGGAGCGAGGGATGCGTTAAAGAAGGAATAGTGCATCGGACAGGAGAAACTCGTGTCCCATAAGAATATCCAATCGTTTCCGTAGAAACGTTACTCAATTTAGAAGGAGATGTCATAGAACCCTTAGTATTTCATAGCGACGCAATTTCTGTGTTAATTCGTCAATGTGAGGGAGCGAGGGATGCGTTAAAGGAGAAATAGTGCATCGGAAAGGACTTAGTCGTATCCCAAAAGAGAATCCTGTTGTTTCCTTAGAAACGTTACTCTCTTAAGAAGGAGATGTCATAGAACCCATAGTATTTCATAGCGACGCAATTTCTGTGTTAATTAGTCAATGTGAGGGAGCGAGGGATGCGTTAAAGAAGGAATAGTGCATCGGACAGGAGAAACTAGTGTCCCAAATGAATATCCAATCGTTTCCGTAGAAACGTTACTCAATTTAGAAGGAGATGTCATAGAACCCATAGTATTTCATAGCGACGCAATTTCCTTGTTAATTCGTCAATGTGAGGGAGCCAGGCATGCGTTAAAGGAGGAATAGTGCATCGGAAAGGACATAGTCGTATCCCAAAAGAGAATCCTGTTGTTTCCTTAGAAACGTTACTCTCTTAAGAAGGAGATGTCATAGAACCCATAGTATTTCATAGCGACGCAATTTCTGTGTTAATTCGTCAATGTGAGGGAGCGAGGGATGCGTTAAAGAACGAATAGTGCATCGGACAGGAGAAACTCGTGTCCCAAAAGAATATCCAATCGTTTCCGTAGAAACGTTACTCTATTTAGAAGGAGATGTCATAGAACACATAGCATTTCATAGCGACGCAATTTCTGTGTTAATTCGTCAATGTGAGGGAGCGAGGGATTCGTTGAAGAAGGAATAGTGCATCGGACAGGAGAAATTCGTGTATCAAAAGAATATCCAATCGTTTCAATAGAAACGTTACTCAATTTAGAAGGAGATGTCATAGAACCCATAGTATTTCATAGCGACGCAATTTCTGTGTTAATTCGTCAATGTGAGGGAGCCAGGGATGCGTTAAAGGAGGAATAGTGCATCGGAAAGTACATAGACGTATCCCAAAAGAGAATCCTGTTGCTTCCTTAGAAACGTTACTCTCTTAAGAAGGAGATGTCATAGAACCCATAGTATTTCATAGCGACGCAATTTCTGTGTTAATTCGTCAATGTGAGGGAGCGAGGGATGCGTTAAAGAAGGAATAGTGCATCGGACAGGAGAAACTCGAGTCCCAAAAGAATATCCAATCGTTTCCGTAAAAACGTAACTCTATTTTGAAGGAGATGTAATAGAACCCATAGTATTTCATAGCGACGCAATTTCTGTGTTACTTCGACAATGTGAGGGAGCGAGGGATGCGATAAAGGAGGAATAGTATATCGGAAAGGACATAGTCGTATCCCAAAAGAGAATCCTGTTGTTTCCTTAGAAACGTTACTCTCTTAAAAGGAGATGTCATAGAACCCATAGTATTTCATAGCGACGCAATTTCTGTGTTAATTCGTCAATGTGAGGGAGCGAGGGATGCGTTAAAGAAGGAATAGTGCATCGGACAGGAGAGACTCGTGTCCCAAAAGAATATCCAATCGTTTCCGTAGAAACGTTACTCAATTTAGAAGGAGATGTCATATAACCCATAGTATTTCATAGCGACGCAATTTCTGTGTTAATTCGACAAGGTGAGGGAGCGAGGGATGCGTAAATTAGGAATAGTATATCGGAAAGGACACAGTCGTATCTCAAAAGAGAATCCTGTTGTTTCCTTAGAAACGTTACTCTCTTAAAAGGAGATGTCATAGAACTCATAGTATTTCATAGCGACGCAATTTCTTTGTTTATTCGTCAATGTGAGGGAGCGAGGGATGCGTTAAGGAAGGAATAGTGCATCAGACAGGAGGAACTCGTGTCCCAAAAGAATATCCGATCGTTTCCGTAGAAACGTTACTCAATTTAGAAGGAGATGTCATAGAACCCATAGTATTCCATAGCGACGCAATTTATGTGTTAATTCGTCAATGTGAGGGAGCGAGGAATGCGTTAAAGAAGGAATAGTGCATTGGACAGGAGAAATTCGTGTCCCAAAAGAATATCCAATCGTTTCCATAGAAACGTTACTCAATTTAGAAGGAGATGTCATAGAACCCATAGTATTTCATAGCGACGCAATTTCTGTGTTAATTCGTCAATGTGAGGGAGCGAGGGATGCGTTAAAGGAGGAATAGTGCATCGGAAAGGACATAGTCGTATCCCAAAAGAGAATACTGTTGTTTCCTTAGAAACGTTACTCTCTTAAGAAGGAGATGTCATAGAACCCATAGTATTTAATAGCGACGCAATTTCTGTGTTAATTCGTCAATGTGAGGGAGCGAGGGATGCGTTAAAGATGGAATAGTGCATCGGACAGGAGATACTCGTGTCCCAAAAGAATATCCAATCGTATCCGTAGAAACGTTACTCAATTTAGAAGGAGATGTCATATAACCCATAGTATTTCATAGCAACGCAATTTCTGGGTCAATTCGACAAGGTGAGGGAGCGAGGGATGCGTTAAAGGAGGAATAGTATATCGGAAAGGACATAGTCGTATCCCAAAAGAAAATCCTGTTGTTTCCTTAGAAACGTTACTCTCTTAAAAGGAGATGTCATAGAACCCATAGTATTTCATAGAGACGCAATTTCTGTGTTTATTCGTCAATGTGAGGGAGCGTGGGATGCGTTAAAGAAGGAATAGTGCATCGGACAGGAGAAACTCGTGTCCAAAATGAATATCCAATCGTTTCCGTAGAAAAGTTACTCAGTTTAGAAGGAGATGTCATAGAACCCATAGTATTTCATAGCGACGCAATTTCTGTGTTAATTCGTCAATGTGAGGGAGCGAGGGATGCGTTAAAGAAGGAATAGTGCATCGGACAGGAGAAATTCGTGTCCCAAAATAATATCCAATCGTTTCCATAGAAACATTACTCAATTTAGAAGGAGATGTCATAGAACCCATAGTGTTTCATAGCGACGCAACTTCTGTGTTAACTCGTCAATGTGAGGGAGCGAGGGATGCGATAAAGGAGGAATAGTGCATCGGAAAGGACATAGTCGTATCCCAAGAGAGAATCCTGTTGTTTCCTTAGAAACGTTACTCTCTTAAAAGGAGATGTCATAGAACCCATAGTATTTCATAGCGACGCAATTTCTGTGTTAATTCGTCAATGTGAGGGAGCCGGGGATGCGTTAAAGAATGAATAGTGCATCGGACAGTAGAAACTCGAGTCCCAAAAGAATATCCAATCGTTTCCGTAAAAACGATACTCAATTTAGAAGGAGATGTCATAGAACCCACAGTATTTCATAGCGACGCAATTTCTGTGTTACTTCGACAATGTGAGGGAGCGAGGGATGCGATAAAGGAGGAATAGTATATCGGAAAGGACATAGTCGTATCCCAAAAGAGAATCCTGTGGTTTCCTTAGAAACGTTACTCTCTTAAAAGGAGATGTCATAGAACCCATAGTATTTCATAGCGACGCAATTTCTGTGTTAATTCGTCATTGTGAGGGAGCGAGGGATGCGTTAAAGAAGGAATAGTGCATCGGCCAGGAGAAACTCGTGTCCCAAAAGAATATCCAATCGTTTCCGTAGAAACGTTACTCAATTTAGAAGGAGATGTCATATAACCCATAGTATTTCATAGCGACGCAATTTCTGTGTTAATTCGACAATGTGAGGTAGCGAGGGATGCGTTAATGGAGGAATAGTATATAGGAAAGGACATAGTCGTATCCCAAAAGAGAATCCTGTTGTTTCCTTAGAAACGTTACTCTCTTAAACGGAGATGTCATAGAACCCATAGTATTTCATAGCGACGCAATTCCTGTGTTAATTCGTCAATGTGAGGGAGCGAGGGATGCGTTAAAGTAGGAATAGTGCATCTGACAGGAGAAACTCGTGTATCAAAAGAATATCCAATCGTTTCCGTAGAAACGTTACTCAATTTAGAAGGAGAAGTCATAGAACCCATAGTATTTCATAGTGACGCAATTTCTGTGTTAATTCGTCAATGTGAGGGAGCGAGGGATGCGTTAAAGGAGGAATAGTGCATCGGACAGGAGAAACTCGTGTCCCATAAGAATATCCAATCGTTTCCGTAGAAACGTTACTCAATTTAGAAGGAGATGTCATAGAACCCTTAGTATTTCATAGCGACGCAATTTCTGTGTTAATTCGTCAATGTGAATGAGCGGGGGATGCGTTAAAGGAGGAATAGTGCATCGGAAAGGACTTAGTCGTATCCCAAAAGAGAATCCTGTTGTTTCCTTAGAAACGTTACTCTCTTAAGAAGGAGATGTCATAGAACACATAGTATTTCATAGCGACGCAATTTCTGTGTTAATTAGTCAATGTGAGGAAGCGAGGGATGCGTTAAAGAAGGAATAGTGCATCGGACAGGAGAAACTCGTGTCCCAAATGAATATCCAATCGTTTCCGTAGAAACGTTACTCAATTTAGAAGGAGATGTCATAGAACGTATAGTATTTCATAGCGACGCAATTTCCTTGTTAATTCGTCAATGTGAGGGAGCCAGGCATGCGTTACAGGTGGAATAGTGCATCGGAAAGGACATAGTCGTATCCCAAAGGAGAATCCTGTTGTTTCCTTAGAAACGTTACTCTCTTAAGAAGGAGATGTCATAGAACCCATAGTATTTCATAGCGACGCAATTTCTGTGTTAATTCGTCAATGTGAGGGAGCGCGGGATGCGTTAAAGAACGAATAGTGCATCGGACAGGAGAAACTCGTGTCCCAAAAGAATATCCAATCGTTTCCGTAGAAACGTTACTCAATTTAGAAGGAGATGTCATAGAACCCATAGTATTTCATAGCGACGCAATTTCTGTGTTAATTCGTCAATGTGAGGGAGCGAGGGATTCGTTGAAGAAGGAATAGTGCATCGGACAGGAGAAATTCGTGTCCCAAAAGAATATCCAATCGTTTCCATAGAAACGTTACTCAGTTTAGAAGGAGATGTCATAGAACCCATAGTATTTCATAGCGACGCAATTTCTGTGTTAATTCGTCAATGTGAGGGAGCCAGGGATGCGTTAAAGGAGGAATAGTGCATCGGAAAGGACATAGACGTATCCCAAAAGAGAATCCTGTTGCTTCCTTAGAAACGTTACTCTCTTAAGAAGGAGATGTCATAGAACCCATAGTATTTCATAGCGACGCAATTTCTGTGTTAATTCGTCAATGTGAGGGAGCGAGGGATGCGTTAAAGAAGGAATAGTGCATCGGACAGGAGAAACTTGAGTCCCAAAAGAATATCCAATCGTTTCCTTAAAAACGTAACTCTATTTTGAAGGAGATGTCATAGAACCCATAGTATTTCATAGCGACGCAATTTCTGTGTTACTTCGACAATGTCAGGGAGCGAGGGATGCGATAAAGGAGGAATAGTATATCGGAAAGGACATAGTCGTATCCCAAAAGAGAATCCTGTTGTTTCCTTAGAAACGTTACTCTCTTAAAAGGAGATGTCATAGAACCCATAGTATTTCATAGCGACGCAATTTCTGTGTTAATTCGTCAATGTGAGGGAGCGAGGGATGCGTCAAAGAAGGAATAGTGCATAGGACAGGAGAGACTCGTGTCCCAAAAGAATATCCAATCGTTTCCGTAGAAACGTTACTCAATTTAGAAGGAGATGTCATATAACCCATAGTATTTCATAGCGACGCAATTTCTGTGTTAATTCGACAAGGTGAGGGAGCGAGGGATGCGTAAATTAGGAATAGTATATCGGAAAGGACACAGTCGTATCTCAAAAGAGAATCCTGTTGTTTCCTTAGAAACGTTACTCTCTTAAAAGGAGATGTCATAGAACTCATAGTATTTCATAGCGACGCAATTTCTTTGTTTATTCGTCAATGTGAGGGAGCGAGGAATGCGTTAAAGAAGGAATAGTGCATCGGACACGAGAAATTCGTGTCCCAAAAGAATATCCAATCGTTTCCATAGAAACGTTACTCATTTTAGAAGGAGATGTCACAGAACCCATAGTATTTCATAGCGACGCAATTTCTGTGTTAATTCGTCAATGTGAGGGAGCGAGGGATGCGTTAAAGGAGGAATAGTGCATCGGAAAGGACATAGTCGTATCCCAAAAGGGAATACTGTTGCTTCCTTAGAATTGTTACTCTCTTAAGAAGGAGATGCCATAGAACCCACAGTATTTCATAGCGACGCAATTTCTGTGTTAATTCGACAATGTGAGGGAGCGAGGGATGCGTTAAAGAAGGAATAGTGCATCGGACAGGAGAAACTCGAGTCCCAAACGAACATCCATCCGTTTCCGTGAAAACGTTACTCAATTTAGAAGGAGATGTCATATAACCCATAGTATTTCATAGCAACGCAATTTCTGGGTCAATTCGACAAGGTGAGGGAGCGAGGGATGCGTTAAAGGAGGAATAGTATATCGGAAAGGACATAGTCGTATCCCAAAAGAAAATCCTGTTGTTTCTTTAGAAACGTTACTCTCTTAAAAGGAGATGTCATAGAACCCATAGTATTTCATAGCAACGCAATTTCTGTGTTTATTCGTCAAGGTGAGGGAGCGAGGGATGCGTTAAAGAAGAAATAGAGCATCGGACAGGAGAAACTCGTGTCCCAAATGAATATCCAATCGTTTCCGTAGAAAAGTTACTCAGTTTAGAAGGAGATGTCATAGAACCCATAGTATTTCATAGCGACGCAATTTCTGTGTTAATTCGTCAATGTGAGGGAGCGAGGGATGCGTTAAAGAAGGAATAGTGCATCTGACAGGAGAAATTCGTGTCCCAAAAGAATATCCAATCGTTTCCATAGAAACATTACTCAATTTAGAAGGAGATGTCATAGAACCCATAGTGTTTCATAGCGACGCAATTTCTGTGTTAATTCGTCAATGTGAGGGAGCGAGGGAGGCGTTAAAGGAGGAATAGTGCATCGGAAAGGACATAGTCGTATCCCAAGAGAGAATCCTGTTGCTTCCTTGGAAACGTTACTTTCTTAAGAAGGAGATGTCATAGAACCCATTGTATTTCATAGCGACGGAATTTCTGTGTTAATTCGTCAATGTGAGGGAGCGAGGGATGCGTTAAAGAAGGAATAGTGCATCGGACAGGAGAAACTCGTGTTCCAAATGAATATCCAATCGTTTCCGTAAAAACGTTACTCAATTTTGAAGGAGATGTCATAGAACCCATAGTATGTCATAGCGACGCAATTTCTGTGTTACTTCGACAATGTGAGGTAGCGAGGGATGCGATAAAGGAGGAATAGTATATCGGAAAGGACATAGTCGTATCCCAAAAGAGAATCCTGTTGTTTCCTTAGAAACGTTACTCTCTTAAAAGGAGATGTCATAGAACCCATTGTATTTCATAGCGACGCAATTTCTGTGTTAATTCGACAATGTGAGGGAGCGGGGGATGCGTAAAGGAAGAAATAGTGCATCGGACAGGAGGAATTCGTGTCCCAAAAGAATATCCAATCGTTTCCGTAGAAACGTTACTCAATTTAGAAGGAGATGTCATAGAAACCATAGTATTTCATAGCGACGCAATTTATGTGTTAATTCGTCAATGTGAGGGAGCGAGGAATGCGTTAAAGAAGGTATAGTGCATCGGACAGGAGAAATTCGTGTCCCAAAAGAATATCCAATCGTTTCCATAGAAACGTTACTCAATTTAGAAGGAGATGTCATAGAACCCATAGTATTTCATAGCGACGCAATTTCTGTGTTAATTCGTCAATGTGAGGGAGCGAGGGATGCGTTAAAGGAGGAATAGTGCATCGGAAAGGACATAGTCGTATCCCAAAAGTGAATCCTGTTGCTTCCTTAGAATTGTTACTCTCTTGAGAAGGAGATGTCATAGAACCCATAGTATTTCATAGCGACATAATTTCTGTGTTAATTCGTCAATGTGAGGGAGCGAGGGATGCGTTAAAGAAGGAATAGTGCATCGCACAGGAGAAACTCGAGTCCCAAAAGAATATCCAACAGTTTCCGTGAAAACGTTACTCAATTTAGAAGGAGATGTCATAGAACCCATAGTATTTCATAGCGACGCAATTTCTGTGTTACTTCGACAATGTGAGGGAGCGAGGGATGCGATAAAGGAGGAATAGTATATCGGAAAGGACATAGTCGTATCCCAATAGAGAGTCCTGTTGTTTCCTTAGAAACGTTACTCTCTTAAAACGAGATGTCATAGAACCCATAGTATTTCATAGCGACGCAATTTCTGTGTTAATTCGACAATGTGAGAGAGCGTGGGATGCGTTAAAGGAGGAATAGTATATCGTAAAGGACATAGTCGTATCCCAAAAGAGAATCCTGTTGTTTCCTTAGAAACGTTACTCTCTTAAGAAGGAGATGTCATAGAACCCATAGTATTTAATAGCGATGCAATTTCTGTGTTAATTCGTCAATGTGAGGGAGCGAGGGATGCGTTAAAGATGGACAAGTGCATCGGACAGGAGAAACTCGTGTCCCAAAAGAATATCCAATCGTATCCGTAGAAACGTTACTCAAGTTAGAAGGAGATGTCATATAACCCATAGTATTTCATAGCAACGCAATTTCTGGGTCAATTCGACAAGGTGAGGGAGCGAGGGATGCGTTAAAGGAGGAATAGTCTATCGGAAAGGACATAGTCGTATCCCAAAAGAAAATCCTATTGTTTCTTTAGAAACGTTACTCTCTTAAAAGGAGATGTCATAGAACCCATAGTATTTCATAGCAACGCAATTTCTGTGTTTATTCGTCAATGTGAGGGAGCGAGGGATGCGTTAAAGAAGAAATAGAGCATCGGACAGGAGAAACTCGTGTCCCAAATGAATATCCAATCGTTTCCGTAGAAAAGTTACTCAGTTTAGTAGGAGATGTCATAGAACCCATAGTATTTCATAGCGACGCAATTTCTGTGTTAATTCGTCAATGTGAGGGAGCGAGGGATGCGTTAAAGAAGGAATAGTGCATCGGACAGGAGAAATTCGTGTCCCAAAAGAATATCCAATCGTTTCCATAGAAACATTACTCACTTTAGAAGGAGATGTCATAGAACCCATAGTGTTTCATAGCGACGCAATTTCTGTGTTAATTCGTCAATGTGAGGGAGCGAGGGAGGCGTTAAAGGAGGAATAGTGCATCGGAAAGGACATAGTCGTATCCCAAGAGAGAATCCTGTTGCTTCCTTGGAAACGTTACTTTCTTAAGAAGGAGATGTCATAGAACCCATTGTATTTCATAGCGACGGAATTTCTGTGTTAATTCGTCAATGTGAGGGAGCGAGGGATGCGTTAAAGAAGGAATAGTGCATCGGACAGGAGAAACTCGTGTTCCAAAAGAATATCCAATCGTTTCCGTAAAAACGTTACTCAATTTTGAAGGAGATGTCATAGAACCCATAGTATGTCATAGCGACGCAATTTCTGTGTTACTTCGACAATGTGTGGTAGCGAGGGATGCGATAAAGGAGGGATAGTATATCGGAAAGGACATAGTCGTATCCCAAAAGAGAATCCTGTTGTTTCCTTAGAAACGTTACTCTCTTAAAAGGAGATGTCATAGAACCCATTGTATTTCATAGCGACGCAATTTCTGTGTTAATTCGACAATGTGAGGGAGCGGGGGATGCGTTAAGGAAGGAATAGTGCATCGGACAGGAGGAACTCGTGTCCCAAAAGAATATCCAATCGTTTCCGTAGAAACGTTACTCAATTTAGAAGGAGATGTCATAGAAACAATAGTATTTCATAGCGACGCAATTTATGTGTTAATTCGTCAATGTGAGGGAGCGAGGAATGCGTTAAAGAAGGTATAGTGCATCGGACAGGAGAAACTCGTGTCCCAAAAGAATATCCAATCGTTTCCGTAAAAACGTTACTCAATTTTGAAGGAGATGTCATAGAACCCATAGTATGTCATAGCGACGCAATTTCTGTGTTACTTCGACAATGTGAGGTAGCGAGGGATGCGTTAAAGGAGGAATAGTGCATCGGAAAGGACATTGTCCTATCCCAAAAGAGAATCCTGTTGCTTCCTTATAAACGTTACTCTCTTAAGAAGGAGATGTCATAGAACCCATAGTATTTCATAGCGACGCAATTTCTGTGTTAATTCGTCAATGTGAGGGAGCGAGGGATGCGTTAAAGAATGAATAGTGCATCGGACAGTAGAAACTCGAGTCCCAAAAGAATATCCAATCGTTTCCGTAAAAACGATACTCAATTTAGAAGGAGATGTCATAGAACCCACAGTATTTCATAGCGACGCAATTTCTGTGTTACTTCGACAATGTGAGGGAGCGAGGGATGCGATAAAGGAGGAATAGTATATCGGAAAGGACATAGTCGTATCCCAAAAGAGAATCCTGTGGTTTCCTTAGAAACGTTACTCTCTTAAAAGGAGATGTCATAGAACCCATAGTATTTCATAGCGACGCAATTTCTGTGTTAATTCGTCATTGTGAGGGAGCGAGGGATGCGTTAAAGAAGGAATAGTGCATCGGCCAGGAGAAACTCGTGTCCCAAAAGAATATCCAATCGTTTCCGTAGAAACTTTACTCAATTTAGAAGGAGATGTCATATAAACCATAGTATTTCATAGCGACGCAATTTCTGTGTTAATTCGACAATGTGAGGTAGCGAGGGATGCGTTAATGGAGGAATAGTATATAGGAAAGGACATAGTCGTATCCCAAAAGAGAATCCTGTTGTTTCCTTAGAAACGTTACTCTCTTAAACGGAGATGTCATAGAACCCATAGTATTTCATAGCGACGCAATTCCTGTGTTAATTCGTCAATGTGAGGGAGCGAGGGATGCGTTAAAGAAGGAATAGTGCATCTGACAGGAGAAACTAGTGTATCAAAAGAATATCCAATCGTTTCCGTAGAAACGTTACTCAATTTAGAAGGAGAAGTCATAGAACCCATAGTATTTCTTAGCGACGCAATTTCTGTGTTAATTCGTCAATGTGAGGGAGCGAGGGATGCGTTAAAGAATGAATAGTGCATCGGACAGTAGAAACTCGAGTCCCAAAAGAATATCCAATCGTTTCCGTAAAAACGATACTCAATTTAGAAGGAGATGTCATAGAACCCACAGTATTTCATAGCGACGCAATTTCTGTGTTACTTCGACAATGTGAGGGAGCGAGGGATGCGATAAAGGAGGAATAGTATATCGGAAAGGACATAGTCGTATCCCAAAAGAGAATCCTGTGGTTTCCTTAGAAACGTTACTCTCTTAAAAGGAGATGTCATAGAACCCATAGTATTTCATAGCGACGCAATTTCTGTGTTAATTCGTCATTGTGAGGGAGCGAGGGATGCGTTAAAGAAGGAATAGTGCATCGGCCAGGAGAAACTCGTGTCCCAAAAGAATATCCAATCGTTTCCGTAGAAACGTTACTCAATTTAGAAGGAGATGTCATATAAACCATAGTATTTCATAGCGACGCAATTTCTGTGTTAATTCGACAATGTGAGGTAGCGAGGGATGCGTTAATGGAGGAATAGTATATAGGAAAGGACATAGTCGTATCCCAAAAGAGAATCCTGTTGTTTCCTTAGAAACGTTACTCTCTTAAACGGAGATGTCATAGAACCCATAGTATTTCATAGCGACGCAATTCCTGTGTTAATTCGTCAATGTGAGGGAGCGAGGGATGCGTTAAAGGAGGAATAGTGCATCGGACAGGAGAAACTCGTGTCCCATAAGAATATCCAATCGTTTCCGTAGAAACGTTACTCAATTTAGAAGGAGATGTCATAGAACCCTTAGTATTTCATAGCGACGCAATTTCTGTGTTAATTCGTCAATGTGAGGGAGCGAGGGATGCGTTAAAGGAGGAATAGTGCATCGGAAAGGACTTAGTCGTATCCCAAAAGAGAATCCTGTTGTTTCCTTAGAAACGTTACTCTCTTAAGAAGGAGATGTCATAGAACCCATAGTATTTCATAGCGACGCAATTTCTGTGTTAATTAGTCAATGTGAGGAAGCGAGGGATGCGTTAAAGAAGGAATAGTGCATCGGACAGGAGAAACTCGTGTCCCAAATGAATATGCAATCGTTTCCGTAGAAACGTTACTCAATTTAGAAGGAGATGTCATAGAACCCATAGTATTTCATAGCGACGCAATTTCCTTGTTAATTCGTCAATGTGAGGGAGCCAGGCATGCGTTACAGGTGGAATAGTGCATCGGAAAGGACATAGTCGTATCCCAAAAGAGAATCCTGTTGTTTCCTTAGAAACGTTACTCTCTTAAGAAGGAGATGTCATACAACCCATAGTATTTCATAGCGACGCAATTTCTGTGTTAATTCGTCAATGTGAGGGAGCGCGGGATGCGTTAAAGAACGAATAGTGCATCGGACAGGAGAAACTCGTGTCCCAAAAGAATATCCAATCGTTTCCGTAGAAACGTTACTCAATTTAGAAGGAGATGTCATAGAACCCATAGTATTTCATAGCGACGCAATTTCTGTGTTAATTCGTCAATGTGAGGGAGCGAGGGATTCGTTGAAGAAGGAATAGTGCATCGGACAGGAGAAATTCGTGTCCCAAAAGAATATCCAATCGTTTCCATAGAAACGTTACTCAATTTAGAAGGAGATGTCATAGAACCCATAGTATTTCATAGCGACGCAATTTCTGTGTTAATTCGTCAATGTGAGGGAGCCAGGGATGCGTTAAGGAGGAATAGTGCATCGGAAAGGACATAGACGTACCCCAAAAGAGAATCCTGTTGCTTCCTTAGAAACGTTACTCTCTTAAGAAGGAGATGTCATAGAACCCATAGTATTTCATAGCGACGCAATTTCTGTGTTAATTCGTCAATGTGAGGGAGCGAGGGATGCGTTAAAGAAGGAATAGTGCATCGGACAGGAGAAACTCGAGTCCCAAAAGAATATCCAATCGTTTCCTTAAAAACGTAACTCTATTTTGAAGGAGATGTCATAGAACCCATAGTATTTCATAGCGACGCAATTTCTGTGTTACTTCGACAATGTCAGGGAGCGAGGGATGCGATAAAGGAGGAATAGTATATCGGAAAGGACATAGTCGTATCCCAAAAGAGAATCCTGTTGTTTCCTTAGAAACGTTACTCTCTTAAAAGGAGATGTCATAGAACCCATAGTATTTCATAGCGACGTAATTTCTGTGTTAATTCGTCAATGTGAGGGAGCGAGGGATGCGTCAAAGAAGGAATAGTGCATCGGACAGGAGAGACTCGTGTCCCAAAAGAACATCCAATCGTTTCCGTAGAAACGTTACTCAATTTAGAAGGAGATGTCATATAACCCATAGTATTTCATAGCGACGCAATTTCTGTGTTAATTCGACAAGGTGAGGGAGCGAGGGATGCGTAAATTAGGAATAGTATATCGGAAAGGACACAGTCGTATCTCAAAAGAGAATCCTGTTGTTTCCTTAGAAACGTTACTCTCTTAAAAGGAGATGTCATAGAACGCATAGTATTTCATAGCGACGCAATTTCTTTGTTTATTCGTCAATGTGAGGGAGCGAGGAATGCGTTAAAGAAGGAATAGTGCATCGGACAGGAGAAATTCGTGTCCCAAAAGAATATCCAATCGTTTCCATAGAAACGTTACTCAATTTAGAAGGAGATGTCATAGAACCCATAGTATTTCATAGCGACGCAATTTCTGTGTTAATTCGTCAATGTGAGGGAGCGAGGGATGCGTTAAAGGAGGAATAGTGCATCGGAAAGGACATAGTCGTATCCCAAAAGAGAATACTGTTGCTTCCTTAGAATTGTTACTCTCTTAAGAAGGAGATGCCATAGAACCCACAGTATTTCATAGCGACGCAATTTCTGTGTTAATTCGACAATGTGAGGGAGCGAGGGATGCGTTAAAGAAGGAATAGTGCATCGGACAGGAGAAACTCGAGTCCCAAACGAACATCCAACCGTTTCCGTGAAAACGTTACTCAATTTAGAATTAGATGTCATATAACCCATAGTATTTCATAGCAACGCAATTTCTGGGTCAATTCGACAAGGTGAGGGAGCGAGGGATGCGTTAAAGGAGGAATAGTATATCGGAAAGGACATAGTCGTATCCCAAAAGAAAATCCTGTTGTTTCTTTAGAAACGTTACTCTCTTAAAAGGAGATGTCATAGAACCCATAGTATTTCATAGCAACGCGATTTCTGTGTTTATTCGTCAAGGTGAGGGAGCGAGGGATGCGTTAAAGAAGAAATAGAGCATCGGACAGGAGAAACTCGTGTCCCAAATGAATATCCAATCGTTTCCGTAGAAAAGTTACTCAGTTTAGAAGGAGATGTCATAGAACCCATAGTATTTCATAGCGACGCAATTTCTGTGTTAATTCGTCAATGTGAGGGAGCGAGGGATGCGTTAAAGAAGGAATAGTGCATCGGACAGGAGAAATTCGTGTCCCAAAAGAATATCCAATCGTTTCCATAGAAACATTACTCAATTTAGAAGGAGATGTCATAGAACCCATAGTGTTTCATAGCGACGCAATTTCTGTGTTAATTCGTAAATGTGAGGGAGCGAGGGAGGCGTTAAAGGAGGAATAGTGCATCGGAAAGGACATAGTCGTATCCCAAGAGAGAATCCTGTTGCTTCCTTGGAAACGTTACTTTCTTAAGAAGGAGATGTCATAGAACCCATTGTATTTCATAGCGACGCAATTTCTGTGTTAATTCGACAATGTGAGGGAGCGGGGGATGCGTTAAGGAAGAAATAGTGCATCGGACAGGAGGAACTCGTGTCCCAAAAGAATATCCAATCGTTTCCGTAGAAACGTTACTCAATTTAGAAGGAGATGTCATAGAAACCATAGTATTTCATAGCGACGCAATTTATGTGTTAATTCGTCAATGTGAGGGAGCGAGGAATGCGTTAAAGAAGGTATAGTGCATCGGACAGGAGAAATTCGTGTCCCAAAAGAATATCCAATCGTTTCCATAGAAACGTTACTCAATTTAGAAGGAGATGTCATAGAACCCATAGTATTTCATAGCGACGCAATTTCTGTGTTAATTCGTCAATGTGAGGGAGCGAGGGATGCGTTAAAGGAGGAATAGTGCATCGGAAAGGACATAGTCGTATCCCAAAAGTGAATCCTGTTGCTTCCTTAGAATTGTTACTCTCTTGAGAAGGAGATGTCATAGAACCCATAGTATTTCATAGCGACATAATTTCTGTGTTAATTCGTCAATGTGAGGGAGCGAGGGATGCGTTAAAGAAGGAATAGTGCATCGCACAGGAGAAACTCGAGTCCCAAAAGAATATCCAACAGTTTCCGTGAAAACGTTACTCAATTTAGAAGGAGATGTCATAGAACCCATAGTATTTCATAGCGACGCAATTTCTGTGTTACTTCGACAATGTGAGGGAGCGAGGGATGCGATAAAGGAGGAATAGTATATCGGAAAGGACATAGTCGTATCCCAATAGAGAATCCTGTTGTTTCCTTAGAAACGTTACTCTCTTAAAAGGAGATGTCATAGAACCCATAGTATTTCATAGCGACGCAATTTCTGTGTTAATTCGACAATGTGAGAGAGCGAGGGATGCGTTAAAGGAGGAATAGTATATCGGAAAGGACATAGTCGTATCCCAAAAGAGAATCCTGTTGTTTCCTTAGAAACGTTACTCTCTTAAGAAGGAGATGTCATAGAACCCATAGTATTTAATAGCGATGCAATTTCTGTGTTAATTCGTCAATGTGAGGGAGCGAGGGATGCGTTAAAGATGGACAAGTGCATCGGACAGGAGAAACTCGTGTCCCAAAAGAATATCCAATCGTATCCGTAGAAACGTTACTCAATTTAGAAGGAGATGTCATATAACCCATAGTATTTCATAGCGACGCAATTTATGTGTTAATTCGTCAATGTGAGGGAGCGAGGAATGCGTTAAAGAAGGTATAGTGCATCGGACAGGAGAAATTCGTGTCCCAAAAGAATATCCAATCGTTTCCATAGAAACGTTACTCAATTTAGAAGGAGATGTCATAGAACCCATAGTATTTCATAGCGACGCAATTTCTGTGTTAATTCGTCAATGTGAGGGAGCGAGGGATGCGTTAAAGGAGGAATAGTGCATCGGAAAGGACATAGTTGTATCCCAAAAGTGAATCTTGTTGCTTCCTTAAAATTGTTACTCTCTTGAGAAGGAGATGTCATAGAACCCATAGTATTTCATAGCGACATAATTTCTGTGTTAATTCGTCAATGTGAGGGAGCGAGGGATGCGTTAAAGAAGGAATAGTGCATCGCACAGGAGAAACTCGAGTCCCAAAAGAATATCCAACAGTTTCCGTGAAAACGTTACTCAATTTAGAAGGAGATGTCATAGAACCCATAGTATTTCATAGCGACGCAATTTCTGTGTTACTTCGACAATGTGAGGGAGCGAGGGATGCGATAAAGGAGGAATAGTATATCGGAAAGGACATAGTCGTATCCCAATAGAGAATCCTGTTGTTTCCTTAGAAACGTTACTCTCTTAAAAGGAGATGTCATAGAACCCATAGTATTTCATAGCGACGCAATTTCTGTGTTAATTCGACAATGTGAGAGAGCGAGGGATGCGTTAAAGGAGGAATAGTATATCGGAAAGGACATAGTCGTATCCCAAAAGAGAATCCTGTTGTTTCCTTAGAAACATTACTCTCTTAAGAAGGAGATGTCATAGAACCCATAGTATTTAATAGCGATGCAATTTCTGTGTTAATTCGTCAATGTGAGGGAGCGAGGGATGCGTTAAAGATGGACAAGTGCATCGGACAGGAGAAACTCGTGTCCCAAAAGAATATCCAATCGTATCCGTAGAAACGTTACTCAATTTAGAAGGAGATGTCATATAACCCATAGTATTTCATAGCAACGCAATTTCTGGGTCAATTCGACAAGGTGAGGGAGCGAGGGATGCGTTAAAGGAGGAATAGTATATCGGAAAGGACATAGTCGTATCCCAAAAGAAAATCCTATTGTTTCTTTAGAAACGTTACTCTCTTAAAAGGAGATGTCATAGAACCCATAGTATTTCATAGCAACGCAATTTCTGTGTTTATTCGTCAATGTGAGGGAGCGAGGGATGCGTTAAAGAAGAAATAGAGCATCGGACAGGAGAAACTCGTGTCCCAAATGAATATTCAATCGTTTCCGTAGAAAAGTTACTCAGTTTAGTAGGAGATGTCATAGAACCCATAGTATTTCATAGCGACGCAATTTCTGTGTTAATTCGTCAATGTGAGGGAGCGAGGGATGCGTTAAAGAAGGAATAGTGCATCGGACAGGAGAAATTCGTGTCCCAAAAGAATATCCAATCGTTTCCATAGAAACATTACTCAATTTAGAAGGAGATGTCATAGAACCCATAGTGTTTCATAGCGACGCAATTTCTGTGTTAATTCGTCAATGTCAGGGAGCGAGGGAGGCGTTAAAGGAGGAATAGTGCATCGGAAAGGACATAGTCGTATCCCAAGAGAGAATCCTGTTGCTTCCTTGGAAACGTTACTTTCTTAAGAAGGAGATGTCATAGAACCCATTGTATTTCATAGCGACGGAATTTCTGTGTTAATTCGTCAATGTGAGGGAGCGAGGGATGCGTTAAAGAAGGAATAGTGCATCGGACAGGAGAAACTCGTGTTCCAAAAGAATATCCAATCGTTTCCGTAAAAACGTTACTCAATTTTGAAGGAGATGTCATAGAACCCATAGTATGTCATAGCGACGCAATTTCTGTGTTACTTCGACAATGTGAGGTAGCGAGGGATGCGATAAAGGAGGGATAGTATATCGGAAAGGACATAGTCGTATCCCAAAAGAGAATCCTGTTGTTTCCTTAGAAACGTTACTCTCTTAAAAGGAGATGTCATAGAACCCATTGTATTTCATAGCGACGCAATTTCTGTGTTAATTCGACAATGTGAGGGAGCGGGGGATGCGTTAAGGAAGGAATAGTGCATCGGACAGGAGGAACTCGTGTCCCAAAAGAATATCCAATCGTTTCCGTAGAAACGTTACTCAATTCAGAAGGAGATGTCATAGAAACCATAGTATTTCATAGCGACGCGATTTATGTGTTAATTCGTCAATGTGAGGGAGCGAGGAATGCGTTAAAGAAGGTATAGTGCATCGGACAGGAGAAATTCGTGTCCCAAAAGAATATCCAATCGTTTCCATAGAAACGTTACTCAATTTAGAAGGAGATGTCATAGAACCCATAGTATTTCATAGCGACGCAATTTCTGTGTTAATTCGTCAATGTGAGGGAGCGAGGGATGCGTTAAAGGAGGAATAGTGCATCGGAAAGGACATAGTCGTATCCCAAAAGTGAATCCTGTTGCTTCCTTAGAATTGTTACTCTCTTGAGAAGGAGATGTCATAGAACCCATAGTATTTCATAGCGACATAATTTCTGTGTTAATTCGTCAATGTGAGGGAGCGAGGGATGCGTTAAAGAAGGAATAGTGCATCGCACAGGAGAAACTCGAGTCCCAAAAGAATATCCAACAGTTTCCGTGAAAACGTTACTCAATTTAGAAGGAGATGTCATAGAACCCATAGTATTTCATAGCGACGCAATTTCTGTGTTACTTCGACAATGTGAGGGAGCGAGGGATGCGATAAAGGAGGATAATATATCGGAAAGGACATAGTCGTATCCCAATAGAGAATCCTGTTGTTTCCTTAGAAACGTTACTCTCTTAAAAGGAGATGTCATAGAACTCATAGTATATCATAGCGACGCAATTTCTGTGTTAATTCGACAATGTGAGAGAGCGAGGGATGCGTTAAAGGAGGAATAGTATATCGGAAAGGACATAGTCGTATCCCAAAAGAGAATCCTGTTGTTTCCTTCGAAACGTTACTCTCTTAAGAAGGAGATGTCATAGAACGCATAGTATTTCACAGCGACGCAATTTCTGTGTTAATTCGTCAATGTGAGGGAGCGTGGGATGCGTTAAAGGTGGAATAGTGCATCGGACAGGAGAAACTCGTGTCCCAAAAGAATATCCAATCGTATCCGTTGAAACGTTACTCAATTTAGAAGGAGATGTCATATAACCCATAGTATTTCATAGCAACGCAATTTCTGGGTCAATTCGACAGGGTGAGGGAGCGAGGGATGCGTTAAAGGAGGAATAGTATATCGGAAAGGACATAGTCGTATCCCAAAAGAGAATCCTGTTGTTTCCTTAGAAACGTTACTCTCTTAAAAGGAGATGTCATAGAACCCATAGTATTTCATAGCGACGCAATTTCTGTGTTAATTCGTCAATGTGAGGGAGCGATTGATGCAGTAAAGAAGGAATAGTGCATCGGAAAAGACATAGTCGTATCCCAAAAGAGAATCCTGTCGTTTCCATAGAAACGTTACTCTCTTACGAAGGAGATGTCATAGAACACATAGTATTTCATAGCGACGAAATTTCTGTGTTAATTCGTCAATGTGAGGGAGCGAGGGATGCGTTAAAGAAGGAATAGTGCATCGGACAGGAGAAACTCGTGTCCCAAAAGAATATCCAATCGTTTCCCTAGAAACGTTACTCAATTTAGAAGGAGATGTCATAGAACCCATGGTATTTCATAGCGACGCAATTTCTGTGTTAATTCGTCAATGTGAGGGAGCGAGGGATGCAGTAAAGAAGGAGTAGTGCATCGGAAAGGACATAGTCGTATCCCAAAAGAGAATCCTGTCGCTTCCATAGAAACGTTACTCTCTTAAGAAGGAGATGTTGTAGAACCCATAGTATTTCATAGCGACGCAATTTCTGTGTTAATTCGTCAATGTGAGGGAGCGAGGGATGCGTTAAAGGAGGAATAGTGCATCGGAAAGGACATAGTCGTATCCCAAAAGAAAATCCTGTTGTTTCCTTAGAAACGTTACTCTCTTAAGAAGGAGATGTCATAGAAACCATAGTATTTCATAGCGACGCCATTTCTGTGTTAATTCGTCAATGTGAGGGGGCGAGGGATGCGTTAAAGGAGGAATAGTGCATCGGAACGGACATAGCCGTATCCCAAAAGAGATACCTGTTGTTTCCTTAGAAACGTTACTCTCTTAAGAAGGAGATCTCATAGAACCCATAGTATTTCATAGCGACGGAATTTCTGTGTTAATTCGTCAATGTGAGGGAGCGAGAGATGCGTTAAATAAGGAATAGTGCATCGGAAAGGAGAAACTCCTGCCCCAAAATAATATCCAATCGTTTCCGTAGAAACGTTACTCAATTCAGAAGGAGATGTCATAGAACAAATAGTATTTCATAGCGACGCAATTTCTGTGTTAATTCGTCAATGTAAGAGAGCGAGGGATGCGTTAAAGGAGGAATAGTGCATCGGAAAGGACATAGTCGTATCCCAAAAGAGGATCCTTTTGTTTCCTTAGAAACGTCACTCTCTTAAAAAGGAGATGTCATAGAACCCATAGTATTTCATAGCGACGCAATTTCTGTGTTAATTCGTCAATGTGAGGGAGCGAGGGATGTGTTAAAGAAGGAATAGTGAATCGGACAGGAGAAACTCGTGTCCTAAAAGAATATCCAATCATTTCCGTAGAAACGTACCTCAATTTAGAAGGATATGTCATAAAACCCATAGTATTTCATAGCGACGCAATTTCTGTGTTAATTCGTCAATGTCAGGGACCGAGGTATGCGTTAAAGGAGGACTAGTGCATCGGAAAGGACATAGTCGTATCCCAAAAAAGAATCCTTTTGTTTCCTTAGAAACGTTACTCTCTTAAGAAAGAGATGTCATAGAACCCAGAGTATTTCATAGCGACGCAATTTCTGTGTTAATTCGTCAATGTGAGGGAGCGAGGGATGCGTTAAAGGAGGAATAGTGCATCGGAAAGGACATAGTCGTATCCCAAAAGAAAATCCTGTTGTTTCCTTAGAACCGTTACTGTCTTAAGAAGGAGATGTCATAGAACACATAGTATTTCATTGCGACGCCATTTCTGTGTTAATTCGTCAATGTGAGGGGGCGAGGGATTCGTTAAAGGAGGAATAGTGCATCGGAAAGGACATAGTCGTATCCCAAAAGAGAATCCTGTTGTTTCCTTAGAAACGTTACTCTCTTAAGAAGGAGATCTCATAGAACCCATAGTATTTCATAGCGACGCAATTTCTGTGTTAATTCGTCAATGTGAGGGAGCGAGGGATGCGTTGAAGAAGGAATAGTGCATCGGACAGGAGAAATTCGTGTCCCAAAAGAATATCCAATCGTTTCCATAGAAACGTTACTCAATTTAGAAGGAGATGTCATAGAACCCATAGTATTTCATAGCGACGCAATTTCTGTGTTAATTCGTCAATGTGAGGGAGCGAGGGATGCAGTAAAGAAGGAGTAGTGCATCGGAAAGGACATAGTCGTATCCCAAAAGAGAATCCTGTCGCTTCCATAGAAACGTTACTCTCTTAAGAAGGAGATGTCATAGAACCCATAGTATTTCATAGCGACGCAATTTCTGTGTTAATTCGTCAATGTGAGGGAGCGAGGGATGCGTTAAAGGAGGAATAGTGCATCGGAAAGGACATAGTCGTATCCCAAAAGAAAATCCTGTTGTTTCCTTAGAATCGTTACTCTCTTAAGAAGGAGATGTCATAGAAACCATAGTATTTCATAGCGACGCCATTTCTGTGTTAATTCGTCAATGTGAGGGGGCGAGGGATGCGTTAAAGGAGGAATAGTGCATCGGAACGGACATAGTCGTATCCCAAAAGAGATACCTGTTGTTTCCTTAGAAACGTTACTCTCTTAAGAAGGAGATCTCATAGAACCCATAGTATTTCATAGCGACGCAATTTCTGTGTTAATTCGTCAATGTGAGGGAGCGAGAGATGCGTTAAATAAGGAATAGTGCATCGGAATGGAGAAACTCCTGCCCCAAAAGAATATCCAATCGTTTCCGCAGAAACGTACCTCAATTTAGAAGGAGATGTCATAAAACCCCTAGTATTTCATAGCGATGCAATCTCTGTGTTAATTCGTCAATGTGAGGGACCGAGGTATGCGTTAAAGGAGGACTAGTGCATCGGAAAGGACATAGTCGTATCCCAAAAAAGAATCCTATTGTTTCCTTAGAAACGTTACTCTCTTAAGAAGGAGATGTCATAGAACCCAAAGTATTTCATAGCGACGCAATTTCTGTGTTAATTCGTCAATGTGAGGGAGCGAGGGATGCGTTAAAGGAGGAATAGTGCATCGCAAAGGACATAGTCGTATCCCAAAAGAAAATCCTGTTGTTTCCTTAGAACCGTTACTGTCTTAAGAAGGAGATGTTATAGAACACACAGTATTTCATAGCGACGCCATTTCTGTGTTAATTCGTCAATGTGAGGGGGCGAGTTATTCGTTAAAGGAGGAATAGTGCATCGGAAAGGACATAGTCGTATCCCAAAAGAGAATCCTGTTGTTTCCTTAGAAACGTTACTCTCTTAAGAAGGAGATCTCATAGAACCCATAGTATTTCATAGCGACGCAATTTCTGTGTTAATTCGTCAATGTGAGGGAGCCAGGGATGCGTTAAAGGAGGAATAGTGCATCGGAAAGGACATAGCCGTATCCCAAAAGAGAATACTTTTGTTTCCTTAGAAACGTTACTCTCTTAAAAAGGAGATGTCATAGAACCCATAGTATCTCATAGCGACGCAATTTCTGTGTTAATTCGTCAATGTGAGGGAGCGAGGGATGCGTTAAAGAAGGAATAGTGCATCGGACAGGAGAAACTCGAGTCCCAAAAGAATATCCAACCGTTTCCGTGAAAACGTTACTCAATTTAGAAGGAGATGTCATAGAACCCATAGTATTTCATAGCGACGCAATTTCTGTGTTACTTCGACAATGTGAGGGAGCGAGGGATGCGATAAAGGAGGAATAGTATATCGGAAAGGACATAGTCGTATCCCAATAGAGAATCCTGTTGTTTCCTTAGAAACGTTACTCTCTTAAAAGGAGATGTCATAGAACCCATAGTATATCATAGCGACGCAATTTCTGTGTTAATTCGACAATGTGAGAGAGCGAGGGATGCGTTAAAGGAGGAATAGTATATCGGAAAGGACATAGTCGTATCCCAAAAGAGAATCCTGTTGTTTCCTTAGAAACGTTACTCTCTTAAGAAGGAGATGTCATAGAACGCATAGTATTTCATAGCGACGCAATTTCTGTGTTAATTCGTCAATGTGAGGGAGCGAGGGATGCGTTAAAGATGGAATAGTGCATCGGACAGGAGAAACTCGTGTCCCAAAAGAATATCCAATCATATCCGTTGAAACGTTACTCAATTAAGAAGGAGATGTCATATAACCCATAGTATTTCATAGCAACGCAATTTCTGTGTTAATTCGTCAATGTGAGGGAGCGAGGGATGCGTTAAAGGAGGAATAGTGCATCGGAAAGGACAAAGTCGTATCCCAAAAGAGAATCCTGTTGTTTCCTTAGAAACGTTACTCTCTTAAGAAGGAGATGTCATAGAACCCATAGTATTTCATAGCGATGCAATTTCTGTGTTAATTCGTCAATGTGAGGGAGCGAGGGATGCGTTAAAGAAGGAATAGTGCATCGGACAGGAGAAACTCGTGTCCCAAAAGAATATCCAATCGTTTCCGTAGAAACGTTACTCAATTTAGAAGGAGATGTCATAGAACCCATAGTATTTCATAGCGACGCAATTTCTGTGTTAATTAGTAAATGTGAGGGAGCGAGGGATGCGTTAAAGGAGGAATAGTGCATCGGAAAGGACATCGTCGTATCCCAAAAGAGAATCTTTTTTTTTTCCTTAGAAACGTAATACTCTTAAGAAGGAGATGTCATAGAACCCATAGTATTTCATAGCGACGCAATTTCTGTGCTAAATCGTCAATGTGAGGGAGCGAGGGATGCAGTAAAGAAGGAATAGTGCATCGGAAACGACATAGTCGTATCCCAAAAGAGAATCCTGTCGCTTCCATAGAAACGTTACTCTCTTAAGAAGGAGATGTCGTAGAACCCATAGTATTTCATAGCGACGCAATTTCTGTGTTAATTCGTCAATGTGAGGGAGCGAGGGATGCGTTAAAGGAGGAATAGTGCATCGGAAAGGACATAGTCGTATCCCAAAAGAAAATCCTGTTGTTTCCTTAGAATCGTTACTCTCTTAAGAAGGAGATGTCATAGAAACCATAGTATTTCATAGCGACGCCATTTCTGTGTTAATTCGTCAATGTGAGGGGGCGAGGGATGCGTTAAAGGAGGAATAGTGCATCGGAACGGACTTAGTCGTATCCCAAAAGAGATACCTGTTGTTTCCTTAGAAACGTTACTCTCTTAAGAAGGAGATCTCATAGAACCCATAGTATTTCATAGCGACGGAATTTCTGTGTTAATTCGTCAATGTGAGGGAGCGAGAGATGTGTTAAATAAGGAATAGTGCATCGGAAAGGAGAAACCCCTGCCCCAAAATAATATCCAATCGTTTCCGTAGAAACGTTACTCAATTCAGAAGGAGATGTCATAGAACAAATAGTATTTCATAGCGACGCAATTTCTGTGTTAATTCGTCAATGTGAGAGAGCGAGGGATGCGTTAAAGGAGGAATAGTGCATCGGAAAGGACATAGTCGTATCCCAAAAGAGGATCCTTTTGTTTCCTTAGAAACGTTACTCTCTTAAAAAGGAGATGTCATAGAACCCATAGTATTTCATAGCGACGCAATTTCTGTGTTAATTTGTCAATGTGAGGGAGCGAGGGATGTGTTAAAGAAGGAATAGTGCATCGGACAGGAGAAACTCGTGTCCTAAAAGAATATCCAGTCGTTTCCGTAAAAACGTTACTCAATTTTGAAGGAGATGTCATAGAACCCATAGTATTTCATAGCGACGCAATTTCTGTGTTAATTCGTCAATGTGAGGGAGCGAGGGATGCGTTAAAGGAGGAATAGTGCATCGGAAAGGACATAGTCGTATCCCAAAAGAAAATCCTGTTGTTTCCTTAGAACCGTTACTGTCTTATGAAGGAGATGTCATAGAACACATAGTATTTCATTGCGACGCCATTTCTGTGTTAATTCGTCAATGTGAGGGGGCGAGGGATTCGTTAAAGGAGGAATAGTGCATCGGAAAGGACATAGTCGTATCCCAAAAGAGAATCCTGTTGTTTCCTTAGAAACGTTACTCTCTTAAGAAGGAGATCTCATAGAAGCCATAGTATTTCATAGCGACGCAATTTCTGTGTTAATTCGTCAATGTGAGGGAGCGAGGGATGCGTTGAAGAAGGAATAGTGCCTCGGACAGGAGAAATTCGTGTCCCAAAAGAATATCCAATCGTTTCCATAGAAACATTACTCAATTTAGAAGGAGATGTCATAGAACCCATAGTGTTTCATAGCGACGCAATTTCTGTGTTAATTCGTCAATGTGAGGGAGCGAGGGAGGCGTTAAAGGAGGAATAGTGCATCGGAAAGGACATAGTCGTATCCCAAGAGAGAATCCTGTTGCTTCCTTAGAAACGTTACTTTCTTAAGAAGGAGATGTCATAGAACCCATTGTATTTCATAGCGACGAAATGTCTGTGTTAATTCGTCAATGTGAGGGAGCGAGGGATGCGTTAAAGAAGGAATAGTGCATCGGACACGAGAAACTCGTGTCCCAAAAGAATATCCAATCGTTTCCGTAAAAACGTTACTCAATTTTGAAGGAGATGTCATAGAACCCATAGTATGTCATAGCGACGCTATTTCTGTGTTACTTCGACAGTGTGAGGTAGCGAGGGATGCGATAAAGGAGGAATAGTATATCGGAAAGGACATAGTCGTATCCCAAAAGAGAATCCTGTTGTTTCCTTAGAAACGTTACTCTCTTAAATGGAGATGTCATAGAACCCATAGTATTTCATAGCGACGCAATTTCTGTGTTAATTCGACAATGTGAGGGAGCGGGGGATGCGTTAAGGAAGGAATAGTGCATCGGACAGGAGGAACTCGTGTCCCAAAAGAATATCCAATCGTTTCCGTAGAAACGTTACTCAATTTAGAAGGAGATGTCATAGAACACATAGTATTTCATAGCGACGCAATTTATGTGTTAATTCGTCAATGTGAGGGAGCGAGGAATGCGTTAAAGAAGGAATAGTGCATCGGACAGGAGAAATTCGTGTCCCAAAAGAATATCCAATCGTTTCCATAGAAACGTTACTCAATTTAGAAGGAGATGTCATGGAACCCATAGTATTTCATAGCGACGCAATTTCTGTGTTAATTCGTCAATGTGAGGGAGCGAGGGATGCGTTAAAGGAGGAATAGTGCATCGGAAAGGACATAGTCGTATCCCAAAAATGAATCCTGTTGCTTCCTTAGAATTGTTACTCTCTTAAGAGGGAGATGTCATAGAACCCATAGTATTTCATAGCGACGCAATTTCTGTGTTAATTCGTCAATGTGAGGGAGCGAGGGATGCGTTAAAGAAGGAATAGTGCATCGGACAGGAGAAACTCGAGTCCCAAAAGAATATCCAACCGTTTCCGTGAAAACGTTACTCAATTTAGAAGGAGATGTCATAGAACCCATAGTATTTCATAGCGACGCAATTTCTGTGTTACTTCGACAATGTGAGGGAGCGAGGGATGCGATAAAGGAGGAATAGTATATCGGAAAGGACATAGTCGTATCCCAATAGAGAATCCTGTTGTTTCCTTAGAAACGTTACTCTCTTAAAAGGAGATGTCATAGAACCCATAGTATATCATAGCGACGCAATTTCTGTGTTAATTCGACAATGTGAGAGAGCGAGGGATGCGTTAAAGGAGGAATAGTATATCGGAAAGGACATAGTCGTCTCCCAAAAGAGAATCCTGTTGTTTCCTTAGAAATGTTACTCTCTTAAGAAGGAGATGTCATAGAACGCATAGTATTTCATAGCGACGCAATTTCTGTGTTAATTCGTCAATGTGAGGGAGCGAGGGATGCGTTAAAGATGGAATAGTGCATCGGACAGGAGAAACTCGTGTCCCAAAAGAATATCCAATCGTATCCGTTGAAACGTTACTCAATTTAGAAGGAGATGTCATATAACCCATAGTATTTCATAGCAACGCAATTTCTGGGTCAATTCGACAAGGTGAGGGAGCGAGGGATGCGTTAAAGGAGGAATAGTATATCGGAAAGGACATAGTCGTATCCCAAAAGAGAATCCTGTTGTTTCCTTAGAAACGTTACTCTCTTAAAAGGAGATGTCATAGAACCCATAGTATTTCATAGCGACGCAATTTCTGTGTTTATTAGTCAATGTGACCGAGCGAGGGATGCGTTAAAGAAGGAATAGTGCATCGGACAGGAGAAACTCGTGTCCCAAATGAATATCCAATCGTTTCCGTAGAAACGTTACTCAGTTTAGAAGGAGATGTCATAGAACCCATAGTATTTCATAGCGACGCAATTTCTGTGTTAATTCGTCAATGTGAGGGAGCGAGGGATGCGTTAAAGAAGGAATAGTGCATCGGAAAGGAGAAATTCGTGTCCCAAGAGAATATCCAATCGTTTCCATAGAAACGTTACTCAATTTAGAAGGAGATGTCATAGAACCCATAGTGTTTCATAGCGACGCAATTTCTGTGTTAATTCGTCAATGTAAGGGAGCGAGGGAGGCGTTAAAGGAGGAATAGTGCATCGGAAAGGACATAGTCGTATCCCAAGAGAGAATCCTGTTGCTTCCTTAGAAACGTTACTCTCTTAAGAAGGAGATGTCATAGAACACATAGTATTTCATAGCGACGAAATTTCTGTGTTAATTCGTCAATGTGAGGGAGCGAGGGATGCGTTAAAGAAGGAATAGTGCAACGGACAGGAGAAACTCGTGTCCCAAAAGAATATCCAATCGTTTCCATAGAAACGTTACTCAATTTAGAAGGAGATGTCATAGAACACATAGTATTTCATAGCGACGCAATTTCTGTGTTAATTCGTCAATGTGAGGGAGCGGGGGATGCAGTAAAGAAGGAGTAGTGCATCGGAAAGGACATAGTCGTATCCCAAAAGAGAATCCTGTCGCTTCCATAGAAACGTTACTCTCTTAAGAAGGAGATGTCAAGGAACCCATAGTATTTCATAGCGACGCAATTTCTGTGTTAATTCGTCAATGTGAGGGAGCGAGGGATGCGTTAAAGGAGGAATAGTGCATCGGAAAGTACATAGTCGTATCCCAAAAGAAAATCCTGTTGTTTCCTTAGAATCGTTACTCTCTTAAGAAGGAGATGTCATAGAAACCATAGTATTTCATAGCGACGCCATTTCTGTGTTAATTCGTCAATGTGAGGGGGCGAGGGATGCGTTAAAGGAGGAATAGTGCATCGGAACGGACATAGTCGTATCCCAAAAGAGATACCTGTTGTTTCCTTAGAAACGTTACTCTCTGAAGAAGGAGATCTCATAGAACCCATAGTATTTCATAGCGACGGAATTTCTGTGTTAATTCGTCAATGTGAGGGAGCGAGAGATGCGTTAAATAAGGAATAGTGCATCGGAAAGGAGAAACTCCTGCCCCAAAATAATATCCAATCGTTTCCGTAGAAACGTTACTCAATTCAGAAGGAGATGTCATAGAACAAATAGTATTTCATAGCGACGCAATTTCTGTGTTAATTCGTCAATGTGAGAGAGCGAGGGATGCGTTAAAGGAGGAATAGTGCATCGGAAAGGACATAGTCGTATCCCAGAAGAGGATCTTTTTGTTTCCTTAGAAACGTTACTCTCTTAAAAAGGAGATGTCATAGAACCCATAGTATTTCATAGCGACGCAATTTCTGTGTTAATTCGTCAATGTGAGGGAGCGAGGGATGTGTTAAAGAAGGAATAGTGAATCGGACAGGAGAAACTCGTGTCCTAAAAGAATATCCAATCGTTTCCGTAGAAACGTACCTCAATTTAGAAGGAGATGTCATAAAACCCATAGTATTTCATAGCGACGCAATTCCTGTGTTAATTCGTCAATGTGAGGGAGCGAGGGATGCGTTAAAGGAGGAATAGTGCATCGGAAAGGACATAGTCTTATCCCAAAAGAAAATCCTGTTGTTTCCTTAGAACCGTTACTGTCTTAAGAAGGAGATGTCATAGAACACATAGTATTTCATAGCGACGCCATTTCTGTGTTAATTCGTCAATGTGAGGGGGCGAGGGATTCCTTAAAGGAGGAATAGTGCATCGGAAAGGACATAGTCGTATCCCAAAAGAGAATCCTTTTGTTTCCTTAGAAACGTTACTCTCTTAAGAAGGAGATGTCATAGAACACATAGTATTTCATAGCGACGGAATTTCTGTGTTAATTCGTCAGTGTGATGGAGCGACGGATGCGTTAAAAGAGGAATAGCGCATCGGAAAGGACATAGTCGTATCCCAAAAGATAATCCTGTTGTTTCCTAAGAAACGTTACTCTCTTAAGAAGGAGATGTCATAGAACCCATAGTATTTCATAGCGACGCAATTTCTGTGTTAATTCGTCAATGTGAGGGAGCGAGGGATGCGTTAAAGAAGGAATAGTGCATCGGACAGGGGAAACTCGTGTCCCAAAAGGATATCCAATCGTTTCCGTAGAAACGTTACTCAATTTAGAAGGAAATGTCATAGAACCCATAGTATTTCATAGCGACGCAATTTCTGTGTTAATTCGTCAATGTGAGGGAGCGAGGGATGCGTTAAAGGAGGAATAGTGCATCGGAAAGGACATAGCCGTATCGCATAAGAGAAGCCTGTTGTTTCCTTAGAAACGTTACTCTCTTAAGAAGGAGATGTCATAGAACCCATAGTATTTCATTGCGACGCAATTTCTGTGTTAATTCGACAATGTGAGGGAGCGAGGGATGCGTTAAAGGAGGAATAGTACGAGGGCAGTTCAATAAGTAATGCAACACATTTTTTTCTCGGCCAATTTTGGTTGAAAACACCGGAAAATTCTTGTGGAGTATTTTCAAACATTCCCGCTTCGTCTCGTATAGTTTCATTGACTTCCGACAGGTGGCAGACCTGTACGAAGCTGTTAAAATGGCGTCTGTAACGGATGTGCGTTGCAAACAACGGGCAGTGATAGAGTTTCTTTTGGCGGCAAAACCAGGGCATCTCAGATATTCATAGGCGCTTGCAGAATGTCTACGGTGATCTGGCAGTGGACAAATGCACGGTGAGTCGTTGGGCAAAGCGTGTTTCATCATCGCCGCAAGGTCAAGCAAGACTGTCTGATCTCCCGCGTGCGGGCCGGCCGTGCACAGCTGTGACTCCTGCAATGGCGGAGCGTGCGAACACACTAGTTCGAGATGATCGACGGATCACCATCAAACAACTCAGTGCTCAACTTGACATCTCTGTTGGTAGTGCTATCACAATTGTTCACCAGTTGGGATATTCAAAGGTTTGTTCCCGCTGGGTCCCTCGTTGTCTAACCGAACACCATAGAGAGCAAAGGAGAACCATCTGTGCGGAATTGCTTGCTCGTCATGTGGCTGAGGGTGACAATTTCTTGTCAAAGATTGTTACAGGCGATGAAACATGGTTTCATCACTTCGAACCTGAAACAAAACGGCAATCAATGGAGTGGCGCCACACCCACTCCCCTACCAAGAAAAAGTTTAAAGCCATACCCTCAGCCGGTAAAGTCATGGTTACAGTCTTCTGGGACGCTGAAGGGGTTATTCTGTTCGATGTCCTTCCCCATGGTCAAACGATCAACTCTGAAGTGTATTGTGCTACTCTTCAGAAATTGAAGAAACGACTTCAGCGTGTTCGTAGGCACAAAAATCTGAACGAACTTCTCCTTCTTCATGACAACGCAAGACCTCACGCAAGTCTTCGCACCCGAGAGGAGCTCACAAAACTTCAGTGGACTGTTCTTCCTCATGCACCCTACAGCCCCGATCTCGGACCGTCGGATTTCCATATGTTTGGCCCAATGAAGGACGCAATCTGTGGGAGGTACTACGCGGATGATGAAGAAGTTATTGCTGCAGTACGACGTTGGCTCCGACATCGACCAGTGGAATGGTACCGTGCAGGCATACAGGCCCTCATTTCAAGGTGGCGTAAGGCCGTAGCATTGAATGGAGATTATGTTGAAAAATAATGTTGTGTAGCTAAAAGATTGGGGAATAACCTGGTGTATTTCAATGCTGAATAAAACAACCCCTGTTTCAGAAAAAAAATGTGTTGCATTACTTATTGAACTGACCTCGTATATCGGAAAGCACATAGTCGTATCCCAAAAGAGAATCCTGTTGTTTCCTTTGAAACGTTACTCTCTTAAAAGGAGATGTCATAGAACTAATAGTATTTCATAGCGACGCAATTTCTGTGTTTATTCGTCAATGTGAGGGAGCGAGGGATGCGTTAAAGAAGGAATAGTGCATCGGACAGGAAAAACTCGTGTCCCAAAAGAATATCCAATCGTTTCCGTAGAAACGTTACTCAATTTAGAAGGAGATGTCATAGAACCTATAGTATTTCATAGCGACGCAATTTCTGTGTTAATTCGTCAATGTGAGGGAGCGAGGGATGCGTTAAAGACGGAATAGTGCATCGGACAGGAGAAACTCGTATCCCAAAAGAATAACCAATCGTTTCCATAGAAACGTTACTCAATTTAGAAGGAGATGTCGTAGAACCCATAGTATTTCATAGCGACGCAATTTCTGTGTTAATTCGTCAATGTGAGGGAGCGAGGGATGCGTTAAAGGAGGATGAGTGCATCGGAAAGGACATAGACGTATCCCAATAGAGAATCCTGTTGTTTCCTGACAAACGTTATACTCTTAAGAAGGAGATGTCATAGAACCCATAGTATTACATAGCGACGCAATTTCTGTGTTAATTCGTCAATGTGAGGGAGCGAGGGATGCAATAAAGAAGGAATAGTGCATCGGAAAAGACATAGTCGTATCCCAAAAGAGAATCATGTCGTTTCCATAGAAACGTTACTCTCTTAAGAAGGAGATGTCATAGAACAAATAGTATTTCATAGCGACGCAATTTCTGTGTTAATTCGACAATGTGAGGGAGCGAGGGATGCGTTAAAGAAGGAATAGTGCATCGGACAGGAGAAACTCGTGTCCCAAAAGAATATCCAATCGTTTCCGTAGAAACGTACCTCAATTTAGAAGGAGATGTCATGGAACCCATAGTATTTCATAGCGACGCAATTTCTGTGTTAATTCGTCAATGTGAGGGAGCGAGGGATGCGTTAAAAGAGGAATAGTGCATCGGAAAGGACATAGTCGTATCCCAAAAGCGACTCCTGTTGTTTCCTTAGAAACGTTACTCTCTTAAGAAGGAGATGTCATAGAACCCATAGTATTTCATAGCGACGCAATTTCTGTGTTTATTCGTCAATGGGAGGGAGCGAGGGATGCGTTAAAGGAGGAATAGTGCATCGGAAAGGACATAGTCGTATCCCAAAAGATAATCCTGTTGTTTCCTTAGAAACGTTACTCTCTTAAGAAGGAGATGTCATAGAACCCATAGTATTTCATAGCGACGCAATTTCTGTGTTAATTCGTCAATGTGAGGGCGCGAGGGATGCGTTAAAGGAGGAATAGTGCATCGAAAAGGACATAGTCGTATCCCAAAAGAAAATCCTGTTGTTTCCTTAGAAACGTTACTCTCTTAAGAAGGAGATGTCATAGAACCCATAGTATTTCATAGCGACGCAATTTCTGTGTTAATTGGTCAATGTGAGGGAGCGAGGGATGCGTTAAAGAAGGAATAGTGCATCGGACAGGAAAAACTCGTGTCCCAAAAGAATATCCAATCGTTTCCGTAGAAACGTTACTCAATTTAGAAGGAGATGTCATAGAACCTATAGTATTTCATAGCGACGCAATTTCTGTGTTAATTCGTCAATGTGAGGGAGCGAGGGATGCGTTAAAGAAAGAATAGTGCATCGGACAGGATAAACTCGTGTCCCAAAAGAATATCCAATCGTTTACATAGAAACGTTACTCAATTTACAAGGAGATGTCATAGAACCCATAGTATTTCATAGCGACGCAATTTCTGTGTTAATTTGTCAATGTGAGGGAGCGAGGGATGCAGTAAAGAAGGAATAGTGCATCGGAAAAGACATAGTCGTATCCCAAAAGAGAATCCTGTCGTTTCAATAGAAACGTTACTCTCTTAAGAAGGAGATGTCATAGAACCCATAGTATTTCATAGCGACGCAATTTCTGTGTTAATTCGTCAATGTGAGGGAGCGAGGGATGCGTTAAAGAAGGAATAGTGCATCGGACAGGGGAAACTCATGTCCCAAAAGAATATCCAATCGTTTCCGTAGAAACGTTACTCAATTTAGAAGGAGATGCCATAGAACCCATAGTATTTCATAGCGACGCAATTTCTGTGTTAATTCGTCAATGTGAGGGAGCGTGGGATGCGTTAAAGGAGGAATAGTGTATCTGAAGGGACATAGACGTATCCCAAAAGATAATCCTGTTGTTTCCTTAGAAACGTTACTCTCTTAAGAAGGAGATGTCATGGAACCCATAGTATTTCATAGCGACGCAATTTCTGTGTTAATTCGTCAATGTGAGGGAGTGACGGATGCGTTAAAGAAGGAAAAGTGCATCGGACAGGAGAAACTCGTGTCCCAGAAGAATATCCAATCGTTTCCGTAGAAACGTTACTGAATTTAGAAGGAGATGTCATAGAACCCATAGTATTTCATAGCGACGCAATTTCTGTGTTAATTCGTCAATGTGAGGGAGCGAGGGATGCGTTAAAGGAGGAACAGTGCATCTGAAAAGACATAGTCGTATCCCAAAAGAGAATCCTGTTGTTTCCTTAGAAACGTTACTCTCTTAAGTAGGAGATGTCATAGAACCCATAGTATTTCATAGCGACGCAATTTCTGTGTTAATTCGACAATGTGAGGGAGAGAGGGATGCGTTAAAGGAGGAATAGTATATCGGAAAGGACATAGTCGTATCCCAAAAGAGAATCCTGTTGTTTCCTTAGAAACGTTACTCTCTTAAAAGGAGATGTCATAGAACCCATAGTATTTCATAGCGACGCAATTTCTGTGTTTATTCGTCAATGTGAGGGAGCGAGGGATGCGTTAAAGAAGGAATAGTATAGCGGACAGGAAAAACTCGTGTCCCTAAAGAATATCCAATCGTTTCCGTAGAAACGTTACTCAATTTAGAAGGAGATGTCATAGAACCTATAGAATTTCATAGCGACGCAATTTCTGTGTTAATTCGTCAATGTGAGGGAGCGAGGGATGCGTTAAAGAAGGAATAGTGCATCGGACAGGAGAAACTCGTGTCCCAAAAGAATATCCAATAGTTTCCATAGAAACGTTACTCAATTTAGAAGGAGATGTCGTAGAACCCATAGTATTTCATAGCGACGCAATTTCTGTGTTAATTCGTCAATGTGAGGGAGCGAGGGATGCGTTAAAGGAGGAATAGTGCATCGGAAAGGACATAGTCCTATCCCAAAAGAGAATCCTGTTGTTTCCTTAGAAACGTTACTCTCTTAAGAAGGAGATGTCATAGAACCCATAGTATTTCATAGCGACGCAATTTCTGTGTTAATTCGTCAATGTGAGTGAGCGAGGGATGCGTTAAAGAAGGAATAGTGCATCGGACAGGAGAAACTCGCGTCCCAAAAGAATATCCAATCGTTTCTGTAGAAACGTTACTCAATTTAGAAGGAGATATCATAGAACCCATAGTATTTCATAGCGACGCAATTTCTGTGTTAATTCGTAAATGTGAGGGAGCGAGGGATGCGGTAAAGGAGGAATAGTGCATCGGAAAGGACATCGTCGTATCCCAAAAGAGAATCCTGTTGTTTCCTTAGAAACGTTATACTCTTTAGAAGGAGATGTCATAGAACCCATAGTATTTCATAGCGACGCAATTTCTGTGTTAATTCATCAATGTGAGGGAGCGAGGGATGCAGTAAAGAAGGAATAGTGCATCGGAAAAGACATAGTCGTATCCAAAAAGAGAATCCTGTCGTTTCCATAGAAACGTTACTCTCTTAAGAAGGAGATGTCATAGAACACATAGTATTTCATAGCGACGCAATTTCTGTGTTAATTCGTCAATGTGAGGGAGCGAGGGATGCGTTAAAGAAGGAATAGTGCATCGGACAGGAGAAACTCGTGTCCCAAAAGAATATCCAATCGTTTACATAGAAACGTTACTCAATTTACAAGGAGATGTCATAGAACCCATAGTATTTCATAGCGACGCAATCTCTGTGTTAATTTGTCAATGTGAGGGAGCGACTGATGCAGTAAAGAAGGAATAGTGCATCGGAAAAGACATAGTCGTATCCCAAAAGAGAATCCTGTCGTTTCCATAGAAACGTTACTCTCTTAAGAAGGAGATGTCATAGAACCCATTGTATTTCATAGCGACGCAATTTCTGTGTTAATTCGACAATGTGAGGGAGAGAGGGATGCGTTAAAAGAGGAATAGTATATCGGAAAGGACATAGTCGTATCCCAAAAGAGAATCCTGTTGTTTCCTTAGAAACTTTACTCTCTTAAAAGGAGATGTCATAGAACCCATAGTATTTCATAGCGACGCAATTTCTGTGTTTATTCGTCAATGTGAGGGAGCGAGGGATACGTTAAAGAAGGAATAGTATATCGGACAGGAAAAACTCGTGTCCCAAAAGAATATCCAATCGTTTCCGTAGAAACGTTACTCAATTTAGAAGGAGATGTCATAGAACCTATAGTATTTCATAGCGACGCAATTTCTGTGTTAATTCGTCAATGTGAGGGAGCGAGGGATGCGTTAAAGAAGGAATAGTGCATCGGACAGGAGAAACTCGTGTCCCAAAAGAATATCCAATCGTTTCCATAGAAACGTTACTCAATTTAGAAGGAGATGTCGTAGAACCCATAGTATTTCATAGCGACGCAATTTCTGTGTTAATTCGTCAATGTGAGGGAGCGAGGGATGCGTTAAAGGAGGAATAGTGCATCGGAAAGGACATAGTCGTATCCCAAAAGAGAATCCTGTTGTTTCCTTAGAATCGTTACTCTCTTAAGAACGAGATGTCATAGAACCCATAGTATTTCATAGCGACGCAATTTCTGTGTTAACTCGTCAATGTGAGTGAGCGAGGGATGCGTTAAAGAAGGAATAGTGCATCGGACAGGAGAAACTCGTGTCCCAAAAGAATATCCAATCGTTTCTGTAGAAACGTTACTCAATTTACAAGGAGATGTCATAGAACCCATAGTATTTCATAGCGACGCAATTTCTGTGTTAATTCGTCAATGTGAGGGAGCGAGGGATGCGTTAAAGGAGGAATAGTGCATCTGAAAGGACATAGTCGTATCCCAAAAGAGAATCCTGTTGTTTCCGTAGAAACGTTACTCTCTTAAGTAGGAGATGTCATAGAACCCATAGTATTTCATAGCGACGCAATTTCTGTGTTAATTCGACAATGTGAGGGAGAGAGGGATGCGTTAAAGGAGGAATAGTATATCGGAAAGGACATAGTCGTATCCCAAAAGAGAATCCTGTTGTTTCCTTAGAAACGTTACTCTCTTAAAAGGAGATGTCATAGAACCCATAGTATTTCATAGCGACGCAATTTCTGTGTTTATTCGTCAATGTGAGGGAGCGAGGGATGCGTTAAAGAAGGAATAGTATAGCGGACAGGAAAAACTCGTGTCCCTAAAGAATATCCAATCGTTTCCGTAGAAACGTTACTCAATTTAGAAGGAGATGTCATAGAACCTATAGAATTTCATAGCGACGCAATTTCTGTGTTAATTCGTCAATGTGAGGGAGCGAGGGATGCGTTAAAGAAGGAATAGTGCATCGGACAGGAGAAACTCGTGTCCCAAAAGAATATCAAATCGTTTCCATAGAAACGTTACTCAATTTAGAAGGAGATGTCGTAGAACCCATAGTATTTCATAGCGACGCAATTTCTGTGTTAATTCGTCAATGTGAGGGAGCGAGGGATGCGTTAAAGGAGGAATAGTGCATCGGAAAGGACATAGTCCTATCCCAAAAGAGAATCCTGTTGTTTCCTTAGAAACGTTACTCTCTTAAGAAGGAGATGTCATAGAACCCGTAGTATTTCATAGCGACGCAATTTCTGTGTTAATTCGTCAATGTGAGTGAGCGAGGGATGCGTTAAAGAAGGAATAGTGCATCGGACAGGAGAAACTCGCGTCCCAAAAGAATATCCAATCGTTTCTGTAGAAACGTTACTCAATTTAGAAGGAGATGTCATAGAACCCATAGTATTTCATAGCGACGCAATTTCTGTGTTAATTCGTAAATGTGAGGGAGCGAGGGATGCGTTAAAGGAGGAATAGTGCATCGGAAAGGACATCGTCGTATCCCAAAAGAGAATCCTGTTGTTTCCTTAGAAACGTTATACTCTTTAGAAGGAGATGTCATAGAACCCATAGTATTTCATAGCGACGCAATTTCTGTGTTAATTCATCAATGTGAGGGAGCGAGGGATGCAGTAAAGAAGGAATAGTGCATCGGAAAAGACATAGTCGTATCCAAAAAGAGAATCCTGTCGTTTCCATAGAAACGTTACTCTCTTAAGAAGGAGATGTCATAGAACACATAGTATTTCATAGCGACGCAATTTCTGTGTTAATTCGTCAATGTGAGGGAGCGAGAGATGCGTTAAAAGAGGAATAGTGCATCGGAAAGGACATAGTCGTATCACAAAAGCGACTCCTGTTGTTTCCTTAGAAACGTTACTCTCTTAAGAAGGAGATGTCATAGAACCCATAGTATTTCATAGCGACGCAATTTCTGTGTTTATTCGTCAATGGGAGGGAGCGAGGGATGCGTTAAAGGAGGAATAGTGCATCGGAAAGGACATAGTCGTATCCCAAAAGATAATCCTGTTGTTTCCTTAGAAACGTTACTCTCTTAAGAAGGAGATGTCATAGAACCCATAGTATTTCATAGCGACGCAATTTCTGTGTTAATTCGTCAATGTGAGGGCGCGAGGGATGCGTTAAAGGAGGAATACGGCATCGAAAAGGACATAGTCGTATCCCAAAAGAGAATCCTGTTGTTTCCTTAGAAACGTTACTCTCTTAAGAAGGAGATGTCATAGAACCCATAGTATTTCATAGCGACGCAATTTCTGTGTTAATTGGTCAATGTGAGGGAGCGAGGGATGCGTTAAAGAAGGAATAGTGTATCGGACAGGAAAAACTCGTGTCCCAAAAGAATATCCAATCGTTTCCGTAGAAACGTTGCTCAATTTAGAAGGAGATGTCATAGAACCTATAGTATTTCATAGCGACGCAATTTCTGTGTTAATTCGTCAATGTGAGGGAGCGAGGGATGCGTTAAAGAAAGAATAGTGCATCGGACAGGATAAACTCGTGTCCCAAAAGAATATCCAATCGTTTACATAGAAACGTTACTCAATTTACAAGGAGATGTCATAGAACCCATAGTATTTCATAGCGACGCAATTTCTGTGTTAATTTGTCAATGTGAGGGAGCGAGGGATGCAGTAAAGAAGGAATAGTGCATCGGAAAAGACATAGTCGTATCCGAAAAGAGAATCCTGTAGTTTCAATAGAAACGTTACTCTCTTAAGAAGGAGATGTCATAGAACCCATAGTATTTCATAGCGACGCAATTTCTGTGTTAATTCGTCAATGTGAGGGAGCGAGGGATGCGTTAAAGAAGGAATAGTGCATCGGACAGGGGAAACTCATGTCCCAAAAGAATATCCAATCGTTTCCGTAGAAACGTTACTCAATTTAGAAGGAGATGTCATAGAACCCATAGTATTTCATAGCGACGCAATTTCTGTGTTAATTCGTCAATGTGAGGGAGCGTGGGATGCGTTAAAGGAGGAATAGTGTATCTGAAGGGACATAGACGTATCCCAAAAGATAATCCTGTTGTTTCCTTAGAAACGTTACTCTCTTAAGAAGGAGATGTCATGGAACCCATAGTATTTCATAGCGACGCAATTTCTGTGTTAATTCGTCAATGTGAGGGAGTGACGGATGCGTTAAAGAAGGAAAAGTGCATCGGACAGGAGAAACTCGTGTCCCAGAAGAATATCCAATCGTTTCCGTAGAAACGTTACTGAATTTAGAAGGAGATGTCATAGAACCCATAGTATTTCATAGCGACGCAATTTCTGTGTTAATTCGTCAATGTGAGGGAGCGAGGGATGCGTTAAAGGAGGAATAGTGCATCTGAAAGGACATAGTCGTATCCCAAAAGAGAATCCTGTTGTTTCCTTAGAAACGTTACTCTCTTAAGTAGGAGATGTCATAGAACCCATAGTATTTCATAGCGACGCAATTTCTGTGTTAATTCGACAATGTGAGGGAGAGAGGGATGCGTTAAAGGAGGAATAGTATATCGGAAAGGACATAGTCGTATCCCAAAAGAGAATCCTGTTGTTTCCTTAGAAACGTTACTCTCTTAAACGGAGATGTCATAGAACCCATAGTATTTCATAGCGACGCAATTTCTGTGTTTATTCGTCAATGTGAGGGAGCGAGGGATGCGTTAAAGAAGGAATAGTATAGCGGACAGGAAAAACTCGTGTCCCTAAAGAATATCCAATCGTTTCCGTAGAAACGTTACTCAATTTAGAAGGAGATGTCATAGAACCTATAGAATTTCATAGCGACGCAATTTCTGTGTTAATTCGTCAATGTGAGGGAGCGAGGGATGCGTTAAAGAAGGAATAGTGCATCGGACAGGAGAAACTCGTGTCCCAAAAGAATATCCAATCGTTTCCATAGAAACGTTACTCAATTTAGAAGGAGATGTCGTAGAACCCATAGTATTTCATAGCGACGCAATTTCTGTGTTAATTCGTCAATGTGAGGGAGCGAGGGATGCGTTAAAGGAGGAATAGTGCATCGGAAAGGACATAGTCCTATCCCAAAAGAGAATCCTGTTGTTTCCTTAGAAACGTTACTCTCTTAAGAAGGAGATGTCATAGAACCCATAGTATTTCATAGCGACGCAATTTCTGTGTTAATTCGTCAATGTGAGTGAGCGAGGGATGCGTTAAAGAAGGAATAGTGCATCGGACAGGAGAAACTCGCGTCCCAAAAGAATATCCAATCGTTTCTGTAGAAACGTTACTCAATTTAGAAGGAGATATCATAGAACCCATAGTATTTCATAGCGACGCAATTTCTGTGTTAATTCGTAAATGTGAGGGAGCGAGGGATGCGTTAAAGGAGGAATAGTGCATCGGAAAGGACATCGTCGTATCCCAAAAGAGAATCCTGTTGTTTCCTTAGAAACGTTATACTCTTTAGAAGGAGATGTCATAGAACCCATAGTATTTCATAGCGACGCAATTTCTGTGTTAATTCATCAATGTGAGGGAGCGAGGGATGCAGTAAAGAAGGAATAGTGCATCGGAAAAGACATAGTCGTATCCAAAAAGAGAATCCTGTCGTTTCCATAGAAACGTTACTCTCTTAAGAAGGAGATGTCATAGAACACATAGTATTTCATAGCGACGCAATTTCTGTGTTAATTCGTCAATGTGAGGGAGCGAGGGATGCGTTAAAGAAGGAATAGTGCATCGGACAGGAGAAACTCGTGTCCCAAAATAATATCCAATCGTTTACATAGAAACGTTACTCAATTTACAAGGAGATGTCATAGAACCCATAGTATTTCATAGCGACGCAATCTCTGTGTTAATTTGTCAATGTGAGGGAGCGACTGATGCAGTAAAGAAGGAATAGTGCATCGGAAAAGACATAGTCGTATCCCAAAAGAGAATCCTGTCGTTTCCATAGAAACGTTACTCTCTTAAGAAGGAGATGTCATAGAACCCATTGTATTTCATAGCGACGCAATTTCTGTGTTAATTCGACAATGTGAGGGAGAGAGGGATGCGTTAAAGGAGGAATAGTATATCGGAAAGGACATAGTCGTATCCCAAAAGAGAATCCTGTTGTTTCCTTAGAAACTTTACTCTCTTAAAAGGAGATGTCATAGAACCCATAGTATTTCATAGCGACGCAATTTCTGTGTTTATTCGTCAATGTGAGGGAGCGAGGGATACGTTAAAGAAGGAATAGTATATCGGACAGGAAAAACTCGTGTCCCAAAAGAATATCCAATCGTTTCCGTAGAAACGTTACTCAATTTAGAAGGAGATGTCATAGAACCTATAATATTTCATAGCGACGCAATTTCTGTGTTAATTCGTCAATGTGAGGGAGCGAGGGATGCGTTAAAGAAGGAATAGTGCATCGGACAGGAGAAACTCGTGTCCCAAAAGAATATCCAATCGTTTCCATAGAAACGTTACTCAATTTAGAAGGAGATGTCGTAGAACCTATAGTATTTCATAGCGACGCAATTTCTGTGTTAATTCGTCAATGTGAGGGAGCGAGGGATGCGTTAAAGGAGGAATAGTGCATCGGAAAGGACATAGTCGTATCCCAAAAGAGAATCCTGTTGTTTCCTTAGAATCGTTACTCTCTTAAGAACGAGATGTCATAGAACCCATAGTATTTCATAGCGACGCAATTTCTGTGTTAACTCGTCAATGTGAGTGAGCGAGGGATGCGTTAAAGAAGGAATAGTGCATTGGACAGGAGAAACTCGTGTCCCAAAAGAATATCCAATCGTTTCTGTAGAAACGTTACTCAATTTACAAGGAGATGTCATAGAACCCATAGTATTTCATAGCGACGCAATTTCTGTGTTAATTCGTCAATGTGAGGGAGCGAGGGATGCGTTAAAGGAGGAATAGTGCATCTGAAAGGACATAGTCGTATCCCAAAAGAGAATCCTGTTGTTTCCTTAGAAACGTTACTCTCTTAAGTAGGAGATGTCATAGAACCCATAGTATTTCATAGCGACGCAATTTCTGTGTTAATTCGACAATGTGAGGGAGAGAGGGATGCGTTAAAGGAGGAATAGTATATCGGAAAGGACATAGTCGTATCCCAAAAGAGAATCCTGTTGTTTCCTTAGAAACGTTACTCTCTTAAAAGGAGATGTCATAGAACCCATAGTATTTCATAGCGACGCAATTTCTGTGTTTATTCGTCAATGTGAGGGAGCGAGGGATGCGTTAAAGAAGGAATAGTATAGCGGACAGGAAAAACTCGTGTCCCTAAAGAATATCCAATCGTTTCCGTAGAAACGTTACTCAATTTAGAAAGAGATGTCATAGAACCTATAGAATTTCATAGCGACGCAATTTCTGTGTTAATTCGTCAATGTGAGGGAGCGAGGGATGCGTTAAAGAAGGAATAGTGCATCGGACAGGAGAAACTCGTGTCCCAAAAGAATATCAAATCGTTTCCATAGAAACGTTACTCAATTTAGAAGGAGATGTCGTAGAACCCATAGTATTTCATAGCGACGCAATTTCTGTGTTAATTCGTCAATGTGAGGGAGCGAGGGATGCGTTAAAGGAGGAATAGTGCATCGGAAAGGACATAGTCCTATCCCAAAAGAGAATCCTGTTGTTTCCTTAGAAACGTTACTCTCTTAAGAAGGAGATGTCATAGAACCCGTAGTATTTCATAGCGACGCAATTTCTGTGTTAATTCGTCAATGTGAGTGACCGAGGGATGCGTTAAAGAAGGAATAGTGCATCGGACAGGAGAAACTCGCGTCCCAAAAGAATATCCAATCGTTTCTGTAGAAACGTTACTCAATTTAGAAGGAGATGTCATAGAACCCATAGTATTTCATAGCGACGCAATTTCTGTGTTAATTCGTAAATGTGAGGGAGCGAGGGATGCGTTAAAGGAGGAATAGTGCATCGGAAAGGACATCGTCGTATCCCAAAAGAGAATCCTGTTGTTTCCTTAGAAACGTTATACTCTTTAGAAGGAGATGTCATAGAACCCATAGTATTTCATAGCGACGCAATTTCTGTGTTAATTCATCAATGTGAGGGAGCGAGGGATGCAGTAAAGAAGGAATAGTGCATCGGAAAAGACATAGTCGTATCCAAAAAGAGAATCCTGTCGTTTCCATAGAAACGTTACTCTCTTAAGAAGGAGATGTCATAGAACACATAGTATTTCATAGCGACGCAATTTCTGTGTTAATTCGTCAATGTGAGGGAGCGAGGGATGCGTTATAGAAGGAATAGTGCATCGGACAGGTGAAACTCGTGTCCCAAAAGAATATCCAATCGTTTACATAGAAACGTTACTCAATTTACAAGGAGATGTCATAGAACCCATAGTATTTCATAGCGACGCAATCTCTGTGTTAATTTGTCAATGTGAGGGAGCGAGGGATGCAGTAAAGAAGGAATAGTGCATCGGAAAAGACATAGTCGTATCCCAAAAGAGAATCCTGCCGTTTCCATAGAAACGTTACTCTCTTAAGAAGGATATGACATAGAACCCATTGTATTTCATAGCGACGCAATTTCTGTGTTAATTCGACAATGTGAGGGAGAGAGGGATGCGTTAAAGGAGGAATAGTATATCGGAAAGGACATAGTCGTATCCCAAAAGAGAATCCTGTTGTTTCCCTAGAAACTTTACTCTCTTAAAAGGAGATGTCATAGAACCCATAGTATTTCATAGCGACGCAATTTCTGTGTTTATTCGTCAATGTGAGGGAGCGAGGGATACGTTAAAGAAGGAATAGTATATCGGACAGGAAAAACTCGTGTCCCAAAAGAATATCCAATCGTTTCCGTAGAAACGTTACTCAATTTAGAAGGAGATGTCATAGAACCTATAGTATTTCATAGCGACGCAATTTCTGTGTTAATTCGTCAATGTGAGGGAGCGAGGGATGCGTTAAAGAAGGAATAGTGCATCGGACAGGAGAAACTCGTGTCCCAAAAGAATATCCCATCGTTTCCATAGAAACGTTACTCAATTTAGAAGGAGATGTCGTAGAACCCATAGTATTTCATAGCGACGCAAATTCTGTGTTAATTCGTCAATGTGAGGGAGCGAGGGATGCGTTAAAGGAGGAATAGCGCATCGGAAAGGACATAGTCGTATCCCAAAAGAGAATCCTGTTATTTCCTTAGAATCGTTACTCTCTTAAGAAGGAGATGTCATAGAACCCATAGTATTTCATAGCGACGCAATTTCTGTGTTAATTCGTCAATGTGAGTGAGCGAGGGATGCGTTAAAGAAGGAATAGTGCATCGGACAGGAGAAACTCGTGTCCCAAAAGAATATCCAATCGTTTCTGTAGAAACGTTACTCAATTTAGAAGGAGATGTCATAGAACCCATAGTATTTCATGGCGACGCAATTTCTGTGTTAATTCGTAAATGTGAGGGAGCGAGGGATGCGTTAAAGGAGGAATAGTGCATCGAAAAGGACATCGTCGTATCCCAAAAGAGAATCCTGTTGTTTCCTTAGAAACGTTATACTCATTAGAAGGAGATGTCATAGAACCCACAGTATTTCATAGCGACGCAATTTCTGTGTTAATTCATCAATGTGAGGGAGCGAGGGATGCAGTAAAGAAGGAATAGTGCATCGGAAAAGACATAGTCGTATCCAAAAAGAGAATCCTGTCGTTTCCATAGAAACGTTACTCTCTTAAGAAGGAGATGTCATAGAACACATAGTATTTCAATACGACGCAATTTCTGTGTTAATTCGTCAATGTGAGGGAGCGAGGGATGCGTTAAAGAAGGAATAGTGCATCGGACAGGAGAAACTCGTGTCCCAAAAGAATATCCAATCGTTTACATAGAAACGTTACTCAATTTACAAGGAGATGTCATAGAACCCATAGTATTTCATAGCGACGCAATTTCTGTGTTATTTTGTCAATGTGAGGGAGCGAGGGATGCAGTAAAGAAGGAATAGTGCATCGGAAAAGACATAGTCGTATCCCAAAAGAGAATCCTGTCGTTTCCATAGAAACGTTACTCTCTTAAGAAGGAGATGTCATAGAACCCATAGTATTTCATAGCGACGCAATTTCTGTGTTAATTCGTCGATGTGAGGGAGCGAGGGATGCGTTAAAGGAGGAATAGTGCATCGGAAAGGACATAGTCGTATCCCAAAAGATAATCCTGTTGTTTCATAAGAAACGTTACTCTCTTAAGAAGGAGATGTCATAGAACCCATAGTATTTCATAGCGACGCAATTTCTGTGTTAATTCGTCAATGTGAGGGAGCGAGGGATGCGTTAAAGGAGGAATAGTGCATCGGAAAGGCCATAGTCGTATCCCAAAAGAGAATCCTGTTGTTTCCTTAAAAACGTTACTCTCTTAAGAAGGAGATGTCATAGAACCCATAGTATTTCATGGCGACGCAATTTCTGTGTTAATTCGACAATGTGAGGGAGAGAGGGATGGGTTAAAGGAGGAATAGTATATCGGAAAGGACATAGTCGTATCCCAAAAGAGAATCCTGTTGTTTCCTTAGAAACATTACTCTCTTAGAAGGAGATGTCATAGAACCCATAGTATTTCATAGCGACGCAATTTCTGTGTTTATTCGTCAATGTGAGGGAGCGAGGTATGCGTTAAAGAAGGAATAGTATATCGGACAGGAAAAACTCGTGTCCCAAAAGAATATCCAATCCTTTCCGTAGAAACGTTACTCAATTTAGAAGGAGATGTCATAGAACCTATAGTATTTCATAGCGACGCAATTTCTGTGTTAATTCGTCAATGTGAGGGAGCGAGGGATGCGTTAAAGAAGGAATAGTGCATCGGACAGGAGAAACTCGTGTCCCAAAAGAATATCCAATCGTTTCCATAGAAACGTTACTCAATTTAGAAGGAGATGTCGTAGAACCCATAGTATTTCATAGCGACGCAATTTCTGTGTTAATTCGTCAATGTGAGGGAGCGCGGGATGCGTTAAAGGAGGAATAGTGCATCGGAAAGGACATAGTCGTATCCCAAAAGAAAATCCTGTTGTTTCCTTAGAAACGTTACTCTCTTAAGAAGGAGATGTCATAGAACCCATAGTATTTCATAGCGACGCAATATCTGTGTTAATTCGTGAATGTGAGGGGGCGAGGGATGGGTTAAAGGAGGAATAGTGCGTCGGAAAGGACATAGTCGTATCCCAAAAGAGAATCCTGTTGTTTCCTTAGAAACGTTACTCTCTTAAGAAGGAGATGTCATAGAACACATAGTATTTCATAGCGACGCAATTTCTGTGTTAATTCGTCAATGTGAGGGAGCGAGGGATGCGTTAAAGAAGGAATAGTGCATCGGAAAGGAGAAACTCCTGCCCCAAAAGAATATCCAATCGTTTCCGTACAAACGTTACTCTAATTAGAAGGAGATGTCATAGAACCCATAGTATTTCATAGCGACGCAATTTCTGTGTTAATTCGTCAATCTGAGGGAGCGAGGGATGCGTTAAAGGAGGAATAGTGCATCGGAAAGGACATCGTCGTATCCCAAAAGAGAATCCTGTTGTTTCCATAGAAACGTTACTCTCTTAAGAAGGAGATGTCATAGAACACATAGTATTTCATAGCGACGCAATTTCTGTGTTAATTCGTCAATGTGAGGGAGCGAGGGATGCGTTAAAGAAGGAATAGTGCATCGGACAGGAGAAACTCGTGTCCCAAAAGAATATCCAATAGTTTACATAGAAACGTTACTCAATTTACAAGGAGATGTCATAGAACCCATAGTATTTCATAGCGACGCAATTTCTGTGTTAATTTGTCAATGTGAGGGAGCGAGGGATGCAGTAAAGAAGGAATAGTGCATCGGAAAAGACATAGTCGTATCCCAAAAGAGAATCCCTTTGTTTCCTTAGAAACGTTACTCTCTTAAGAAGGAGATGTCATAGAACCCATAGTATTTCATAGCGACGCAATTTCTGTGTTTATTCGTCAATGGGTGGGAGCGAGGGATGCGTTAAAGGAGGAATAGTGCATCGGAAAGGACATAGTCGTATCCCAATAGAGAATCCTGTTGTTTCCTTAGAAACGATACTCTCTTAAGAAGGAGAAGTCATAGAACCCATTGTATTTCATAGCGACGCAATTTCTGTGTTAATTCGTCAATGTGAGGGAGCGAGGGATGCGTTAAAGAAGGAATAGTGCATCGGACAGGGGAAACTCGTGTCCCAAAAGAATATCCAATCGTTTCCGTAGAAACGTTACTCAATTTAGAAGGAGATGTCATAGAACCCATAGTATTTCATAGCGACGCAATTTCTGTGTTAATTCGTCAATGTGAGGGAGCGTGGGATGCGTTAAAGGAGGAATAGTGCATCGGAAGGGACATAGACGTATCCCAAAAGAGAATCCTGTTGTTTCCTTAGAAACGTTACTCTCTTAAGAAGGAGATGTCATAGAACCCATAGTATTTCATAGCGACGCTATTTCTGTGTTAATTCGTCAATGTGTGTGAGCGAGGGATGCGTTAAGGAAGGAATAGTGCTTCGGACAGGAGAAACTCGTGTCCCAAAAGAATATCCAATCGTTTCTGTAGAAACGTTACTCAATTTAGAAGGAGATGTCATAGAACCCATAGTATTTCATAGCGACGCAATTTCTGTGTTAACTCGTAAATGTGAGGGAGCGAGGGATGCGTTAAAGGAGGAATAGTGCATCGGAAAGGACATCGTCGTATCCCAAAAGAGAATCCTGTTGTTTCCTTAGAAACGTTATACTCTTTAGAAGGAGATGTCATAACCCATAGTATTTCATAGCGACGCAATTTCTGTGTTAATTCATCAATGTCAGGGAGCGAGGGATGCAGTAAAGAAGGAATAGTGCATCGGAAAAGACATAGTCGTATCCAAAAAGAGAATCCTGTCGTTTCCATACAAACGTTACTCTCTTAAGAAGGAGATGTCATAGAACACATAGTATTTCATAGCGACGCAATTTCTGTGTTAATTCGTCAATGTGAGGGAGCGAGGGATGCGTTAAAGAAGGAATAGTGCATCGGACAGGAGAAACTCGTGTCCCAAAAGAATATCCAATCGTTTACATAGAAACGTTACTCAATTGACAAGGAGATGTCATAGAACCCATAGTATTTCATAGCGACGCAATTTCTGTGTTAATTTGTCAATGTGAGGGAGCGAGGGATGCAGTAAAGAAGGAATAGTGCATCGGAAAAGACATAGTCGTATCCCAAAAGAGAATCCTGTCGTTTCCATAGAAACGTTACTCTCTCAAGAAGGAGATGTCATAGAACCCATAGTATTTCATAGCGACGCAATTTCTGTGTTAATTCGTCGATGTGAGGGAGCGAGGGATGCGTTAAAGGAGGAATAGTGCATCGGAAAGGACATAGTCGTATCCCAAAAGAAAATCCTGTTGTTTCCTTAGAAACGTTACTCTCTTAAGAAGGAGATGTCATAGAACCCATAGTATTTCATAGCGACGCAATATCTGTGTTAATTCGTGAATGTGAGGGGGCGAGGGATGGGTTAAAGGAGGAATAGTGCATCGGAAAGGACATAGTCGTATCCCAAAAGAGAATCGTGTTGTTTCCTTAGAAACGTTACTCTCTTAAGAAGGAGATGTCATAGAACCCATAGTATTTCATAGCGACGCAATTTCTGAGTTAATTCGTCAATGTGAGGGAGCGAGGGATGCGTTAATGAAGGAATAGTGCATCGGAAAGGAGAAACTCCTGCCCCAAAAGAATATCCAATCGTTTCCGTACAAACGTTACTCTATTTAGAAGGAGATGTCATAGAACCCATAGTATTTCATAGCGACGCAATTTCTGTGTTAATTCGTCAATCTGAGGGAGCGAGGGATGCGTTAAAGGAGGAATAGTGCATCGGAAAGGACATCGTCGTATCCCAAAAGAGAATCTTGTTGTTTCCATAGAAACGTTACTCTCTTAAGAAGGAGATGTCATAGAACACATAGTATTTCATAGCGACGCAATTTCTGTGTTAATTCGTCAATGTGAGGGAGCGAGGGATGCGTTAAAGAAGGAATAGTGCATCGGACAGGAGAAACTCGTGTCCCAAAAGAATATCCAATCGTTTACATAGAAACGTTACTCAATTTACAAGGAGATGTCATAGAACCCATAGTATTTCATAGCGACGCAATTTCTGTGTTAATTTGTCAATGTGAGGGAGCGAGGGATGCAGTAAAGAAGGAATAGTGCATCGGAAAAGACATAGTCGTATCCCAAAAGAGAATCCTTTTGTTTCCTTAGAAACGTTACTCTCTTAAAAAGGAGATGTCATAGAACCCATAGTATTTCATAGCCACGCAATTTCTGTGTTAATTCGTCAATGTGAGGGACCGAGGGATGCGTTAAAGGAGGAATAGTGCATCGGAAAGGACATAGTCTTATTTCAAAAGAGAATCCCTTTGTTTCCTTAGAAACGTTACTCTCTTAAGAAGGAGATGTCATAGAACCCATAGTATTTCATAGCGACGCAATTTCTGTGTTTATTCGTCAATGGGAGGGAGCGAGGGATGCGTTAAAGGAGGAATAGTGCATCGGAAAGGACATAGTCGTATCCCAAAAGAGAATCCTGTTGTTTCCTTAGAAACGATACTCTCTTAAGAAGGAGAAGTCATAGAACCCATTGTATTTCATAGCGACGCAATTTCTGTGTTAATTCGTCAATGTGAGGGAGCGAGGGATGCGTTAAAGAAGGAATAGTGCATCGGACAGGGGAAACTCGTGTCCCAAAAGAATATCCAATCGTTTCCGTAGAAACGTTACTCAATTTAGAAGGAGATGTCATAGAACACATAGTATTTCATAGCGACGAAATTTCTGTGTTAATTCGTCAATGTGAGGGAGCGTGGGATGCGTTAAAGGAGGAATAGTGCATCGGAAGGGACATAGACGTATCCCAAAAGAGAATCCTGTTGTTTCCTTAGAAACGTTACTCTCTTAAGAAGGAGATGTCATAGAACCCATAGTATTTCATAGCGACGCAATTTCTGTGTTAATTCGTCAATGGGTGGGAGCGAGGGATGCGTTAAAGAAGGAATAGTGCATCGGACAGGAGAAACTCGTGTCCCAAAAGAATATCAAATCGTTTCCATAGAAACGTTACTCAATTTAGAAAGAGATGTCATAGAACCCATAGTGATTCATAGCGACGCAATTTCTGTGTTAATTCGTCAATGTGAGGGAGGGAGGGATGCGTTAAAAAAGGAATAGTGCATCGGACGGGAGAAACTCGTGTCCCAAAAGAATATCCAATCGTTTCCATAGAAACCTTACTCAATTTAGAAGGAGATGACATAGAACCCATAGTATTTCATAGCGACGCAATTTCTGTGTTAATTCGTCAATGTGAGGGAGCGAGGGATGCAGTAAAGAAGGAATAGTGCATCGCAAAGGAGATACTCGTATCCCAAAAAAAAAAATCCTGTCGTTTCCATGGATACGTTACTCAACTTAGAAGGAGATGTCATAGAACCCATTGTATTCCATAGCGACGCAATTTCTGTGTTAATTCGTCAATGTGAGGGAGCGAGGGATGCGTTAAAGAAGGAATAGTGCATCGGACAGGAGAAACTCGTGTCCCAAAAGAATATCCAATCGTTTACATAGAAACGTTACTCAATTTACAAGGAGATGTCATAGAACCCATAGTATTTCATAGCGACATAATTTCTGTGTTATTTTGTCAATGTGAGGGAGCGAGGGATGCAGTAAAGAAGGAATAGTGCATCGGAAAAGACATAGTCGTATCCCAAAAGAGAATCCTGTCGTTTCCATAGAAACGTTACTCTCTTAAGAAGGAGATGTCATACAACCCATAGTATTTCATAGCGACGCAATTTCTGTGTTAATTCGTCGATGTGAGGGAGCGAGGGATGCGTTAAAGGAGGAATAGTGCATCGGAAAGGACATAGTCGTATCCCAAAAGATAATCCTGTTGTTTCATAAGAAACGTTACTCTCTTAAGAAGGAGATGTCATAGAACCCATAGTATTTCATAGCGACGCAATTTCTGTGTTAATTCGTCAATGTGAGGGAGCGAGGGATGCGTTAAAGGAGGAATAGTGCATCGGAAAGGCCATAGTCGTATCCCAAAAGAGAATCCTGTTGTTTCCTTAAAAACGTTACTCTCTTAAGAAGGAGATGTCATAGAACCCATAGTATTTCATGGCGACGCAATTTCTGTGTTAATTCGACAATGTGAGGGAGAGAGGGATGCGTTAAAGGAGGAATAGTATATCGGAAAGGACATAGTCGTATCCCAAAAGAGAATCCTGTTGTTTCCTTAGAAACGTTACTCTCTTAAAAGGAGATGTCATAGAACCCATAGTATTTCATAGCGACGCAATTTCTGTGTTTATTCGTCAATGTGAGGGAGCGAGGTATGCGTTAAAGAAGGAATAGTATATCGGACAGGAAAAACTCGTGTCCCAAAAGAATATCCAATCCTTTCCGTAGAAACGTTACTCAATTTAGAAGGAGATGTCATAGAACCTATAGTATTTCATAGCGACGCAATTTCTGTGTTAATTCGTCAATGTGAGGGAGCGAGGGATGCGTTAAACAAGGAATAGTGCATCGGACAGGAGAAACTCGTGTCCCAAAAGAATATCCAATCGTTTCCATAGAAACGTTACTCAATTTAGAAGGAGATGTCGTAGAACCCATAGTATTTCATAGCGACGCAATTTCTGTGTTAATTCGTCAATGTGAGGGAGCGCGGGATGCGTTAAAGGAGGAATAGTGCATCGGAAAGGACATAGTCGTATCCCAAAAGAAAATCCTGTTGTTTCCTTAGAAACGTTACTCTCTTAAGAAGGAGATGTCATAGAACCCATAGTATTTCATAGCGACGCAATATCTGTGTTAATTCGTGAATGTGAGGGGGCGAGGGATGGGTTAAAGGAGGAATAGTGCGTCGGAAAGGACATAGTCGTATCCCAAAAGAGAATCCTGTTGTTTCCTTAGAAACGTTACTCTCTTAAGAAGGAGATGTCATAGAACACATAGTATTTCATAGCGACGCAATTTCTGTGTTAATTCGTCAATGTGAGGGAGCGAGGGATGCGTTAAAGAAGGAATAGTGCATCGGAAAGGAGAAACTCCTGCCCCAAAAGAATATCCAATCGTTTCCGTACAAACGTTACTCTATTTAGAAGGAGATGTCATAGAACCCATAGTATTGCATAGCGACGCAATTTCTGTGTTAATTCGTCAATCTGAGGGAGCGAGGGATGCGTTAAAGGAGGAATAGTGCATCGGAAAGGACATCGTCGTATCCCAAATGAGAATCCTGTTGTTTCCATAGAAACGTTACTCTCTTAAGAAGGAGATGTCATAGAACACATAGTATTTCATAGCGACGCAATTTCTATGTTAATTCGTCAATGTGAGGGAGCGAGGGATGCGTTAAAGAAGGAATAGTGCATCGGACAGGAGAAACTCGTGTCCCAAAAGAATATCCAATAGTTTACATAGAAACGTTACTCAATTTACAAGGAGATGTCATAGAACCCATAGTATTTCATAGCGACGCAATTTCTGTGTTAATTTGTCAATGTGAGGGAGCGAGGGATGCAGTAAAGAAGGAATAGTGCATCGGAAAAGACATAGTCGTATCCCAAAAGAGAATCCCTTTGTTTCCTTAGAAACGTTACTCTCTTAAGAAGGAGATGTCATAGAACCCATAGTATTTCATAGCGACGCAATTTCTGTGTTTATTCGTCAATGGGAGGGAGCGAGGGATGCGTTAAAGGAGGAATAGTGCATCGGAAAGGACATAGTCGTATCCCAATAGAGAATCCTGTTGTTTCCTTAGAAACGATACTCTCTTAAGAAGGAGAAGTCATAGAACCCATTGTATTTCATAGCGACGCAATTTCTGTGTTAATTCGTCAATGTGAGGGAGAGAGGGATGCGTTAAAGAAGGAATAGTGCATCGGACAGGGGAAACTCGTGTCCCAAAAGAATATCCAATCGTTTCCATAGAAACGTTACTCAATTTAGAAGGAGATGTCATAGAACCCATAGTATTTCATAGCGACGCAATTTCTGTGTTAATTCGTCAATGTGAGGGAGCGTGGGATGCGTTAAAGGAGGAATAGTGCATCGGAAGGGACATAGACGTATCCCAAAAGAGAATCCTGTTGTTTCCTTAGAAACGTTACTCTCTTAAGAAGGAGATGTCATAGAACCCATAGTATTTCATAGCGACGCTATTTCTGTGTTAATTCGTCAATGTGAGTGAGCGAGGGATGCGTTAAGGAAGGAATAGTGCATCGGACAGGAGAAACTCGTGTCCCAAAAGAATATCCAATCGTTTCTGTAGAAACGTTACTCAATTTAGAAGGAGATGTCATAGAACCCATAGTATTTCATAGCGACGCAATTTCTGTGTTAACTCGTAAATGTGAGGGAGCGAGGGATGCGTTAAAGGAGGAATAGTGCATCGGAAAGGACATCGTCGTATCCCAAAAGAGAATCCTGTTGTTTCCTTAGAAACGTTATACTCTTTAGAAGGAGATGTCATAGAACCCATAGTATTTCATAGCGACGCAATTTCTGTGTTAATTCGTCAATCTGAGGGAGCGAGGGATGCGTTAAAGGAGGAATAGTGCATCGGAAAGGACATCGTCGTATCCCAAAAGAGAATCCTGTTGTTTCCATAGAAACGTTACTCTCTTAAGAAGGAGATGTCATAGAACACATAGTATTTCATAGCGACGCAATTTCTGTGTTAATTCGTCAATGTGAGGGAGCGAGGGATGCGTTAAAGAAGGAATAGTGCATCGGACAGGAGAAACTCGTGTCCCAAAAGAATATCCAATCGTTTACATAGAAACGTTACTCAATTTACAAGGAGATGTCATAGAACCCATAGTATTTCATAGCGACGCAATTTCTGTGTTAATTTGTCAATGTGAGGGAGCGAGGGATGCAGTAAAGAAGGAATAGTGCATCGGAAAAGACATAGTCGTATCCCAAAAGAGAATCCTTTTGTTTCCTTAGAAACGTTACTCTCTTAAAAAGGAGATGTCATAGAACCCATAGTATTTCATAGCCACGCAATTTCTGTGTTAATTCGTCAATGTGAGGGACCGAGGGATGCGTTAAAGGAGGAATAGTGCATCGGAAAGGACATAGTCTTATCCCAAAAGAGAATCCCTTTGTTTCCTTAGAAACGTTACTCTCTTAAGAAGGAGATGTCATAGAACCCATAGTATTTCATTGCGACGCAATTTCTGTGTTTATTCGTCAATGGGAGGGAGCGAGGGATGCGTTAAAGGAGGAATAGTGCATCGGAAAGGACATAGTCGTATCCCAAAAGAGAATCCTGTTGTTTCCTTAGAAACGATACTCTCTTAAGAAGGAGAAGTCATAGAACCCATTGTATTTCATAGCGACGCAATTTCTGTGTTAATTCGTCAATGTGAGGGAGCGAGGGATGCGTTAAAGAAGGAATAGTGCATCGGACAGGGGAAACTCGTGTCCCAAAAGAATATCCAATCGTTTCCGTAGAAACGTTACTCAATTTAGAAGGAGATGTCATAGAACACATAGTATTTCATAGCGACGCAATTTCTGTGTTAATTCGTCAATGTGAGGGAGCGTGGGATGCGTTAAAGGAGGAATAGTGCATCGGAAGGGACATAGACGTATCCCAAAAGAGAATCCTGTTGTTTCCTTAGAAACGTTACTCTCTTAAGAAGGAGATGTCATAGAACCCATAGTATTTCATAGCGACGCAATTTCTGTGTTAATTCGTCAATGGGTGGGAGCGAGGGATGCGTTAAAGAAGGAATAGTGCATCGGACAGGAGAAACTCGTGTCCCAAAAGAATATCAAATCGTTTCCATAGAAACGTTACTCAATTTAGAAAGAGATGTCATAGAACCCATAGTGATTCATAGCGACGCAATTTCTGTGTTAATTCGTCAATGTGAGGGAGGGAGGGATGCGTTAAAAAAGGAATAGTGCATCGGACGGGAGAAACTCGTGTCCCAAAAGAATATCCAATCGTTTCCATAGAAACCTTACTCAATTTAGAAGGAGATGACATAGAACCCATAGTATTTCATAGCGACGCAATTTCTGTGTTAATTCGTCAATGTGAGGGAGCGAGGGATGCAGTAAAGAAGGAATAGTGCATCGCAAAGGAGATACTCGTATCCCAAAAAAAAAAATCCTGTCGTTTCCATGGATACGTTACTCAACTTAGAAGGAGATGTCATAGAACCCATTGTATTCCATAGCGACGCAATTTCTGTGTTAATTCGTCAATGTGAGGGAGCGAGGGATGCGTTAAAGAAGGAATAGTGCATCGGACAGGAGAAACTCGTGTCCCAAAAGAATATCCAATCGTTTACATAGAAACGTTACTCAATTTACAAGGAGATGTCATAGAACCCATAGTATTTCATAGCGACGCAATTTCTGTGTAATTTTGTCAATGCGAGGGAGCGAGGGATGCAGTAAAGAAGGAATAGTGCATCGGAAAAGACATAGTCGTATCCCAAAAGAGAATCCTGTCGTTTCCATAGAAACGTTACTCTCTTAAGAAGGAGATGTCATACAACCCATAGTATTTCATAGCGACGCAATTTCTGTGTTAATTCGTCGATGTGAGGGAGCGAGGGATGCGTTAAAGGAGGAATAGTGCATCGGAAAGGACATAGTCGTATCCCAAAAGATAATCCTGTTGTTTCATAAGAAACGTTACTCTCTTAAGAAGGAGATGTCATAGAACCCATAGTATTTCATAGCGACGCAATTTCTGTGTTAATTCGTCAATGTGAGGGAGCGAGGGATGCGTTAAAGGAGGAATAGTGCATCGGAAAGGCCATAGTCGTATCCCAAAAGAGAATCCTGTTGTTTCCTTAAAAACGTTACTCTCTTAAGAAGGAGATGTCATAGAACCCATAGTATTTCATGGCGACGCAATTTCTGTGTTAATTCGACAATGTGAGGGAGAGAGGGATGCGTTAAAGGAGGAATAGTATATCGGAAAGGACATAGTCGTATCCCAAAAGAGAATCCTGTTGTTTCCTTAGAAACGTTACTCTCTTAAAAGGAGATGTCATAGAACCCATAGTATTTCATAGCGACGCAATTTCTGTGTTTATTCGTCAATGTGAGGGAGCGAGGTATGCGTTAAAGAAGGAATAGTATATCGGACAGGAAAAACTCGTGTCCCAAAAGAATATCCAATCCTTTCCGTAGAAACGTTACTCAATTTAGAAGGAGATGTCATAGAACCTATAGTATTTCATAGCGACGCATTTTCTGTGTTAATTCGTCAATGTGAGGGAGCGAGGGATGCGTTAAAGAAGGAATAGTGCATCGGACAGGAGAAACTCGTGTCCCAAAAGAATATCCAATCGTTTCCATAGAAACGTTACTCAATTTAGAAGGAGATGTCGTAGAACCCATAGTATTTCATAGCGACGCAATTTCTGTGTTAATTCGTCAATGTGAGGGAGCGCGGGATGCGTTAAAGGAGGAATAGTGCATCGGAAAGGACATAGTCGTATCCCAAAAGAAAATCCTGTTGTTTCCTTAGAAACGTTACTCTCTTAAGAAGGAGATGTCATAGAACCCATAGTATTTCATAGCGACGCAATATCTGTGTTAATTCGTGAATGTGAGGGGGCGAGGGATGGGTTAAAGGAGGAATAGTGCGTCGGAAAGGACATAGTCGTATCCCAAAAGAGAATCCTGTTGTTTCCTTAGAAACGTTACTCTCTTAAGAAGGAGATGTCATAGAACACATAGTATTTCATAGCGACGCAATTTCTGTGTTAATTCGTCAATGTGAGGGAGCGAGGGATGCGTTAAAGAAGGAATAGTGCATCGGAAAGGAGAAACTCCTGCCCCAAAAGAATATCCAATCGTTTCCGTACAAACGTTACTCTATTTAGAAGGAGATGTCATAGAACCCATAGTATTTCATAGCGACGCAATTTCTGTGTTAATTCGTCAATGTGAGGGAGCGTGGGATGCGTTAAAGGAGGAATAGTGCATCGGAAGGGACATAGACGTATCCCAAAAGAGAATCCTGTTGTTTCCTTAGAAACGTTACTCTCTTAAGAAGGAGATGTCATAGAACCCATAGTATTTCATAGCGACGCTATTTCTGTGTTAATTCGTCAATGTGAGTGAGCGAGGGATGCGTTAAGGAAGGAATAGTGCATCGGACAGGAGAAACTCGTGTCCCAAAAGAATATCCAATCGTTTCTGTAGAAACGTTACTCAATTTAGAAGGAGATGTCATAGAACCCATAGTATTTCATAGCGACGCAATTTCTGTGTTAACTCGTAAATGTGAGGGAGCGAGGGATGCGTTAAAGGAGGAATAGTGCATCGGAAAGGACATCGTCGTATCCCAAAAGAGAATCCTGTTGTTTCCTTAGAAACGTTATACTCTTTAGAAGGAGATGTCATAGAACCCATAGTATTTCATAGCGACGCAATTTCTGTGTTAATTCATCAATGTCAGGGAGCGAGGGATGCAGTAAAGAAGGAATAGTGCATCGGAAAAGACATAGTCGTATCCAAAAAGAGAATCCTGTCGTTTCCATACAAACGTTACTCTCTTAAGAAGGAGATGTCATAGAACACATAGTATTTCATAGCGACGCAATTTCTGTGTTAATTCGTCAATGTGAGGGAGCGAGGGATGCGTTAAAGAAGGAATAGTGCATCGGACAGGAGAAACTCGTGTCCCAAAAGAATATCCAATCGTTTACATAGAAACGTTACTCAATTTACAAGGAGATGTCATAGAACCCATAGTATTTCATAGCGACGCAATTTCTGTGTTAATTTGTCAATGTGAGGGAGCGAGGGATGCAGTAAAGAAGGAATAGTGCATCGGAAAAGACATAGTCGTATCCCAAAAGAGAATCCTGTCGTTTCCATAGAAACGTTACTCTCTCAAGAAGGAGATGTCATAGAACCCATAGTATTTCATAGCGACGCAATTTCTGTGTTAATTCGTCGATGTGAGGGAGCGAGGGATGCGTTAAAGGAGGAATAGTGCATCGGAAAGGACATAGTCGTATCCCAAAAGAAAATCCTGTTGTTTCCTTAGAAACGTTACTCTCTTAAGAAGGAGATGTCATAGAACCCATAGTATTTCATAGCGACGCAATATCTGTGTTAGTTCGTGAATGTGAGGGGGCGAGGGATGGGTTAAAGGAGGAATAGTGCGTCGGAAAGGACATAGTCGTATCCCAAAAGAGAATCCTGTTGTTTCCTTAGAAACGTTACTCTCTTAAGAAGGAGATGTCATAGAACCCATAGTATTTCATAGCGACGCAATATCTGTGTTAATTCGTGAATGTGAGGGGGCGAGGGATGGGTTAAAGGAGGAATAGTGCGTCGGAAAGGACATAGTCGTATCCCAAAAGAAAATCCTGTTGTTTCCTTAGAAACGTTACTCTCTTAAGAAGGAGATGTCATAGAACCCATAGTATTTCATAGCGACGCAATATCTGTGTTAATTCGTGAATGTGAGGGGGCGAGGGATGGGTTAAAGGAGGAATAGTGCGTCGGAAAGGACATAGTCGTATCCCAAAAGAGAATCCTGTTGTTTCCTTAGAAACGTTACTCTCTTAAGAAGGAGATGTCATAGAACACATAGTATTTCATAGCGACGCAATTTCTGTGTTAATTCGTCAATGTGAGGGAGCGAGGGATGCGTTAAAGAAGGAATAGTGCATCGGAAAGGAGAAACTCCTGCCCCAAAAGAATATCCAATCGTTTCCGTACAAACGTTACTCTATTTAGAAGGAGATGTCATAGAACCCATAGTATTTCATAGCGACGCAATTTCTGTGTTAATTCGTCAATGTGAGGGAGCGTGGGATGCGTTAAAGGAGGAATAGTGCATCGGAAGGGACATAGACGTATCCCAAAAGAGAATCCTGTTGTTTCCTTAGAAACGTTACTCTCTTAAGAAGGAGATGTCATAGAACCCATAGTATTTCATAGCGACGCTATTTCTGTGTTAATTCGTCAATGTGAGTGAGCGAGGGATGCGTTAAGGAAGGAATAGTGCATCGGACAGGAGAAACTCGTGTCCCAAAAGAATATCCAATCGTTTCTGTAGAAACGTTACTCAATTTAGAAGGAGATGTCATAGAACCCATAGTATTTCATAGCGACGCAATTTCTGTGTTAACTCGTAAATGTGAGGGAGCGAGGGATGCGTTAAAGGAGGAATAGTGCATCGGAAAGGACATCGTCGTATCCCAAAAGAGAATCCTGTTGTTTCCTTAGAAACGTTATACTCTTTAGAAGGAGATGTCATAGAACCCATAGTATTTCATAGCGACGCAATTTCTGTGTTAATTCATCAATGTCAGGGAGCGAGGGATGCAGTAAAGAAGGAATAGTGCATCGGAAAAGACATAGTCGTATCCAAAAAGAGAATCCTGTCGTTTCCATACAAACGTTACTCTCTTAAGAAGGAGATGTCATAGAACACATAGTATTTCATAGCGACGCAATTTCTGTGTTAATTCGTCAATGTGAGGGAGCGAGGGATGCGTTAAAGAAGGAATAGTGCATCGGACAGGAGAAACTCGTGTCCCAAAAGAATATCCAATCGTTTACATAGAAACGTTACTCAATTTACAAGGAGATGTCATAGAACCCATAGTATTTCATAGCGACGCAATTTCTGTGTTAATTTGTCAATGTGAGGGAGCGAGGGATGCAGTAAAGAAGGAATAGTGCATCGGAAAAGACATAGTCGTATCCCAAAAGAGAATCCTGTCGTTTCCATAGAAACGTTACTCTCTCAAGAAGGAGATGTCATAGAACCCATAGTATTTCATAGCGACGCAATTTCTGTGTTAATTCGTCGATGTGAGGGAGCGAGGGATGCGTTAAAGGAGGAATAGTGCATCGGAAAGGACATAGTCGTATCCCAAAAGAAAATCCTGTTGTTTCCTTAGAAACGTTACTCTCTTAAGAAGGAGATGTCATAGAACCCATAGTATTTCATAGCGACGCAATATCTGTGTTAGTTCGTGAATGTGAGGGGGCGAGGGATGGGTTAAAGGAGGAATAGAGCGTCGGAAAGGACATAGTCGTATCCCAAAAGAGAATCCTGTTGTTTCCTTAGAAACGTTACTCTCTTAAAAGGAGATGTCATAGAACCCATAGTATTTCATAGCGACGCAATTTCTGTGTTTATTCGTCAATGTGAGGGAGCGAGGTATGCGTTAAAGAAGGAATAGTATATCGGACAGGAAAAACTCGTGTCCCAAAAGAATATCCAATCCTTTCCGTAGAAACGTTACTCAATTTAGAAGGAGATGTCATAGAACCTATAGTATTTCATAGCGACGCATTTTCTGTGTTAATTCGTCAATGTGAGGGAGCGAGGGATGCGTTAAAGAAGGAATAGTGCATCGGACAGGAGAAACTCGTGTCCCAAAAGAATATCCAATCGTTTCCATAGAAACGTTACTCAATTTAGAAGGAGATGTCGTAGAACCCATAGTATTTCATAGCGACGCAATTTCTGTGTTAATTCGTCAATGTGAGGGAGCGCGGGATGCGTTAAAGGAGGAATAGTGCATCGGAAAGGACATAGTCGTATCCCAAAAGAAAATCCTGTTGTTTCCTTAGAAACGTTACTCTCTTAAGAAGGAGATGTCATAGAACCCATAGTATTTCATAGCGACGCAATATCTGTGTTAATTCGTGAATGTGAGGGGGCGAGGGATGGGTTAAAGGAGGAATAGTGCGTCGGAAAGGACATAGTCGTATCCCAAAAGAGAATCCTGTTGTTTCCTTAGAAACGTTACTCTCTTAAGAAGGAGATGTCATAGAACACATAGTATTTCATAGCGACGCAATTTCTGTGTTAATTCGTCAATGTGAGGGAGCGAGGGATGCGTTAAAGAAGGAATAGTGCATCGGAAAGGAGAAACTCCTGCCCCAAAAGAATATCCAATCGTTTCCGTACAAACGTTACTCTATTTAGAAGGAGATGTCATAGAACCCATAGTATTTCATAGCGACGCAATTTCTGTGTTAATTCGTCAATGTGAGGGAGCGTGGGATGCGTTAAAGGAGGAATAGTGCATCGGAAGGGACATAGACGTATCCCAAAAGAGAATCCTGTTGTTTCCTTAGAAACGTTACTCTCTTAAGAAGGAGATGTCATAGAACCCATAGTATTTCATAGCGACGCTATTTCTGTGTTAATTCGTCAATGTGAGTGAGCGAGGGATGCGTTAAGGAAGGAATAGTGCATCGGACAGGAGAAACTCGTGTCCCAAAAGAATATCCAATCGTTTCTGTAGAAACGTTACTCAATTTAGAAGGAGATGTCATAGAACCCATAGTATTTCATAGCGACGCAATTTCTGTGTTAACTCGTAAATGTGAGGGAGCGAGGGATGCGTTAAAGGAGGAATAGTGCATCGGAAAGGACATCGTCGTATCCCAAAAGAGAATCCTGTTGTTTCCTTAGAAACGTTATACTCTTTAGAAGGAGATGTCATAGAACCCATAGTATTTCATAGCGACGCAATTTCTGTGTTAATTCATCAATGTCAGGGAGCGAGGGATGCAGTAAAGAAGGAATAGTGCATCGGAAAAGACATAGTCGTATCCAAAAAGAGAATCCTGTCGTTTCCATACAAACGTTACTCTCTTAAGAAGGAGATGTCATAGAACACATAGTATTTCATAGCGACGCAATTTCTGTGTTAATTCGTCAATGTGAGGGAGCGAGGGATGCGTTAAAGAAGGAATAGTGCATCGGACAGGAGAAACTCGTGTCCCAAAAGAATATCCAATCGTTTACATAGAAACGTTACTCAATTTACAAGGAGATGTCATAGAACCCATAGTATTTCATAGCGACGCAATTTCTGTGTTAATTTGTCAATGTGAGGGAGCGAGGGATGCAGTAAAGAAGGAATAGTGCATCGGAAAAGACATAGTCGTATCCCAAAAGAGAATCCTGTCGTTTCCATAGAAACGTTACTCTCTCAAGAAGGAGATGTCATAGAACCCATAGTATTTCATAGCGACGCAATTTCTGTGTTAATTCGTCGATGTGAGGGAGCGAGGGATGCGTTAAAGGAGGAATAGTGCATCGGAAAGGACATAGTCGTATCCCAAAAGAAAATCCTGTTGTTTCCTTAGAAACGTTACCCTCTTAAGAAGGAGATGTCATAGAACCCATAGTATTTCATAGCGACGCAATATCTGTGTTAGTTCGTGAATGTGAGGGGGCGAGGGATGGGTTAAAGGAGGAATAGTGCGTCGGAAAGGACATAGTCGTATCCCAAAAGAGAATCCTGTTGTTTCCTTAGAAACGTTACTCTCTTAAGAAGGAGATGTCATAGAACCCATAGTATTTCATAGCGACGCAATTTCTGAATTAATTCGTCAATGTGAGGGAGCGAGGGATGCGTTAATGAAGGAATAGTGCATCGGAAAGGAGAAACTCCTGCCCCAAAAGAATATCCAATCGTTTCCGTACAAACGTTACTCTATTTAGAAGGAGATGTCATAGAACCCATAGTATTTCATAGCGACGCAATTTCTGTGTTAATTCGTCAATCTGAGGGAGCGAGGGATGCGTTAAAGGAGGAATAGTGCATCGGAAAGGACATCGTCGTATCCCAAAAGAGAATCCTGTTGTTTCCATAGAAACGTTACTCTCTTAAGAAGGAGATGTCATAGAACACATAGTATTTCATAGCGACGCAATTTCTGTGTTAATTCGTCAATGTGAGGGAGCGAGGGATGCGTTAAAGAAGGAATAGTGCATCGGACAGGAGAAACTCGTGTCCCAAAAGAATATCCAATCGTTTACATAGAAACGTTACTCAATTTACAAGGAGATGTCATAGAACCCATAGTATTCCATAGCGACGCAATTTCTGTGTTAATTTGTCAATGTGAGGGAGCGAGGGATGCAGTAAAGAAGGAATAGTGCATCGGAAAAGACATAGTCGTATCCCAAAAGAGAATCCTTTTGTTTCCTTAGAAACGTTACTCTCTTAAAAAGGAGATGTCATAGAACCCATAGTATTTCATAGCCACGCAATTTCTGTGTTAATTCGTCAATGTGAGGGACCGAGGGATGCGTTAAAGGAGGAATAGTGCATCGGAAAGGACATAGTCTTATCCCAAAAGAGAATCCCTTTGTTTCCTTAGAAACGTTACTCTCTTAAGAAGGAGATGTCATAGAACCCATAGTATTTCATAGCGACGCAATTTCTGTGTTTATTCGTCAATGGGAGGGAGCGAGGGATGCGTTAAAGGAGGAATAGTGCATCGGAAAGGACATAGTCGTATCCCAAAAGAGAATCCTGTTGTTTCCTTAGAAACGATACTCTCTTAAGAAGGAGAAGTCATAGAACCCATTGTATTTCATAGCGACGCAATTTCTGTGTTAATTCGTCAATGTGAGGGAGCGAGGGATGCGTTAAAGAAGGAATAGTGCATCGGACAGGGGAAACTCGTGTCCCAAAAGAATATCCAATCGTTTCCGTAGAAACGTTACTCAATTTAGAAGGAGATGTCATAGAACACATAGTATTTCATAGCGACGCAATTTCTGTGTTAATTCGTCAATGTGAGGTAGCGTGGGATGCGTTAAAGGAGGAGTAGTGCATCGGAAGGGACATAGACGTATCCCAAAAGAGAATCCTGTTGTTTCCTTAGAAACGTTACTCTCTTAAGAAGGAGATGTCATAGAACCCATAGTATTTCATAGCGACGCAATTTCTGTGTTAATTCGTCAATGGGTAGGAGCGAGGGATGCGTTAAAGAAGGAATAGTGCATCGGACAGGAGAAACTCGTGTCCCAAAAGAATATCAAATCGTTTCCATAGAAACGTTACTCAATTTAGAAAGAGATGTCATAGAACCCATAGTAATTCATAGCGACGCAATTTCTGTGTTAAATCGTCAATGTGAGGGAGGGAGGGATGCGTTAAAGAAGGAATAGTGCATCGGACGGGAGAAACTCGTGTCCCAAAAGAATATCCAATCGTTTCCATAGAAACCTTACTCAATTTAGAAGGAGGTGACATAGAACCCATAGTATTTCATAGCGACGCAATTTCTGTGTTAATTCGTCAATGTGAGGGAGCGAGGGATGCAGTAAAGAAGGAATAGTGCATCGCAAAGGAGATACTCGTATCCCAAAAAAAAAATCCTGCCGTTTCCATGGATACGTTACTCAACTTAGAAGGAGATGTCATAGAACCCATTGTATTCCATAGCGACGCAATTTCTGTGTTAATTCGTCAATGTGAGGGAGCGAGGGATGCGTTAAAGAAGGAATAGTGCATCGGACAGGAGAAACTCGTGTCCCAAAAGAATATCCAATCGTTTACATAGAAACGTTACTCAATTTACAAGGAGATGTCATAGAACCCATAGTATTTCATAGCGACGCAATTTCTGTGTTATTTTGTCAATGTGAGGGAGCGAGGGATGCAGTAAAGAAGGAATAGTGCATCGGAAAAGACATAGTCGTATCCCAAAAGAGAATCCTGTCGTTTCCATAGAAACGTTACTCTCTTAAGAAGGAGATGTCATACAACCCATAGTATTTCATAGCGACGCAATTTCTGTGTTAATTCGTCGATGTGAGGGAGCGAGGGATGCGTTAAAGGAGGAATAGTGCATCGGAAAGGACATAGTCGTATCCCAAAAGATAATCCTGTTGTTTCATAAGAAACGTTACTCTCTTAAGAAGGAGATGTCATAGAACCCATAGTATTTCATAGCGACGCAATTTCTGTGTTAATTCGTCAATGTGAGGGAGCGAGGGATACGTTAAAGGAGGAATAGTGCATCGGAAAGGCCATAGTCGTATCCCAAAAGAGAATCCTGTTGTTTCCTTAAAAACGTTACTCTCTTAAGAAGGAGATGTCATAGAACCCATAGTATTTCATGGCGACGCAATTTCTGTGTTAATTCGACAATGTGAGGGAGAGAGGGATGCGTTAAAGGAGGAATAGTATATCGGAAAGGACATAGTCGTATCCCAAAAGAGAATCCTGTTGTTTCCTTAGAAACGTTACTCTCTTAAAAGGAGATGTCATAGAACCCATAGTATTTCATAGCGACGCAATTTCTGTGTTTATTCGTCAATGTGAGGGAGCGAGGTATGCGTTAAAGAAGGAATAGTATATCGGACAGGAAAAACTCGTGTCCCAAAAGAATATCCAATCCTTTCCGTAGAAACGTTACTCAATTTAGAAGGAGATGTCATAGAACCTATAGTATTTCATAGCGACACAATTTCTGTGTTAATTCGTCAATGTGAGGGAGCGAGGGATGCGTTAAAGAAGGAATAGTGCATCGGACAGGAGAAACTCGTGTCCCAAAAGAATATCCAATCGTTTCCATAGAAACGTTACTCAATTTAGAAGGAGATGTCGTAGAACCCATAGTATTTCATAGCGACGCAATTTCTGTGTTAATTCGTCAATGTGAGGGAGCGCGGGATGCGTTAAAGGAGGAATAGTGCATCGGAAAGGACATAGTCGTATCCCAAAAGAAAATCCTGTTGTTTCCTTAGAAACGTTACTCTCTTAAGAAGGAGATGTCATAGAACCCATAGTATTTCATAGCGACGCAATATCTGTGTTAATTCGTGAATGTGAGGGGGCGAGGGATGGGTTAAAGGAGGAATAGTGCGTCGGAAAGGACATAGTCGTATCCCAAAAGAGAATCCTGTTGTTTCCTTAGAAACGTTACTCTCTTAAGAAGGAGATGTCATAGAACACATAGTATTTCATAGCCACGCAATTTCTGTGTTAATTTGTCAATGTGAGGGAGCGAGGGATGCAGTAAAGAAGGAATAGTGCATCGGAAAAGACATAGTCGTATCCCAAAAGAGAATCCCTTTGTTTCCTTAGAAACGTTACTCTCTTAAGAAGGAGATGTCATAGAACCCATAGTATTTCATAGCGACGCAATTTCTGTGTTTATTCGTCAATGGGAGGGAGCGAGGGATGCGTTAAAGGAGGAATAGTGCATCGGAAAGGACATAGTCGTATCCCAATAGAGAATCCTGTTGTTTCCTTAGAAACGATACTCTCTTAAGAAGGAGAAGTCATAGAACCCATTGTATTTCATAGCGACGCAATTTCTGTGTTAATTCGTCAATGTGAGGGAGCGAGGGATGCGTTAAAGAAGGAATAGTGCATCGGACAGGGGAAACTCGTGTCCTAAAAGAATATCCAATCGTTTCCGTAGAAACGTTACTCAATTTAGAAGGAGATGTCATAGAACCCATAGTATTTCATAGCGACGCAATTTCTGTGTTAATTCGTCAATGTGAGGGAGCGTGGGATGCGTTAAAGGAGGAATAGTGCATCGGAAGGGACATAGACGTATCCCAAAAGAGAATCCTGTTGTTTCCTTAGAAACGTTACTCTCTTAAGAAGGAGATGTCATAGAACCCATAGTATTTCATAGCGACGCTATTTCTGTGTTAATTCGTCAATGTGAGTGAGCGAGGGATGCGTTAAGGAAGGAATAGTGCATCGGACAGGAGAAACTCGTGTCCCAAAAGAATATCCAATCGTTTCTGTAGAAACGTTACTCAATTTAGAAGGAGATGTCATAGAACCCATAGTATTTCATAGCGACGCAATTTCTGTGTTAACTCGTAAATGTGAGGGAGCGAGGGATGCGTTAAAGGAGGAATAGTGCATCGGAAAGGACATCGTCGTATCCCAAAAGAGAATCCTGTTGTTTCCTTAGAAACGTTATACTCTTTAGAAGGAGATGTCATAGAACCCATAGTATTTCATAGCGACGCAATTTCTGTGTTAATTCATCAATGTCAGGGAGCGAGGGATGCAGTAAAGAAGGAATAGTGCATCGGAAAAGACATAGTCGTATCCAAAAAGAGAATCCTGTCGTTTCCATACAAACGTTACTCTCTTAAGAAGGAGATGTCATAGAACACATAGTATTTCATAGCGACGCAATTTCTGTGTTAATTCGTCAATGTGAGGGAGCGAGGGATGCGTTAAAGAAGGAATAGTGCATCGGACAGGAGAAACTCGTGTCCCAAAAGAATATCCAATCGTTTACATAGAAACGTTACTCAATTTACAAGGAGATGTCATAGAACCCATAGTATTTCATAGCGACGCAATTTCTGTGTTAATTTGTCAATGTGAGGGAGCGAGGGATGCAGTAAAGAAGGAATAGTGCATCGGAAAAGACATAGTCGTATCCCAAAAGAGAATCCTGTCGTTTCCATAGAAACGTTACTCTCTCAAGAAGGAGATGTCATAGAACCCATAGTATTTCATAGCGACGCAATTTCTGTGTTAATTCGTCGATGTGAGGGAGCGAGGGATGCGTTAAAGGAGGAATAGTGCATCGGAAAGGACATAGTCGTATCCCAAAAGAAAATCCTGTTGTTTCCTTAGAAACGTTACTCTCTTAAGAAGGAGATGTCATAGAACCCATAGTATTTCATAGCGACGCAATATCTGTGTTAATTCGTGAGTGTGAGGGGGCGAGGGATGGGTTAAAGGAGGAATAGTGCGTCGGAAAGGACATAGTCGTATCCCAAAAGAGAATCGTGTTGTTTCCTTAGAAACGTTACTCTCTTAAGAAGGAGATGTCATAGAACCCATAGTATTTCATAGCGACGCAATTTCTGAGTTAATTCGTCAATGTGAGGGAGCGAGGGATGCGTTAATGAAGGAATAGTGCATCGGAATGGAGAAACTCCTGCCCCAAAAGAATATCCAATCGTTTCCGTACAAACGTTACTCTATTTAGAAGGAGATGTCATAGAACCCATAGTATTTCATAGCGACGCAATTTCTGTGTTAATTCGTCAATCTGAGGGAGCGAGGGATGCGTTAAAGGAGGAATAGTGCATCGGAAAGGACATCGTCGTATCCCAAAAGAGAATCCTGTTGTTTCCATAGAAACGTTACTCTCTTAAGAAGGAGATGTCATAGAACACATAGTATTTCATAGCGACGCAATTTCTGTGTTAATTCGTCAATGTGAGGGAGCGAGGGATGCGTTAAAGAAGGAATAGTGCATCGGACAGGAGAAACTCGTGTCCCAAAAGAATATCCAATCGTTTACATAGAAACGTTACTCAATTTACAAGGAGATGTCATAGAACCCATAGTATTTCATAGCGACGCAATTTCTGTGTTAATTTGTCAATGTGAGGGAGCGAGGGATGCAGTAAAGAAGGAATAGTGCATCGGAAAAGACATAGTCGTATCCCAAAAGAGAATCCTTTTGTTTCCTTAGAAACGTTACTCTCTTAAAAAGGAGATGTCATAGAACCCATAGTATTTCATAGCCACGCAATTTCTGTGTTAATTCGTCAATGTGAGGGACCGAGGGATGCGTTAAAGGAGGAATAGTGCATCGGAAAGGACATAGTCTTATCCCAAAAGAGAATCCCTTTGTTTCCTTAGAAACGTTACTCTCTTAAGAAGGAGATGTCATAGAACCCATAGTATTTCATAGCGACGCAATTTCTGTGTTTATTCGTCAATGGGAGGGAGCGAGGGATGCGTTAAAGGAGGAATAGTGCATCGGAAAGGACATAGCCGTATCCCAAAAGAGAATCCTGTTGTTTCCTTAGAAACGATACTCTCTTAAGAAGGAGAAGTCATAGAACCCATTGTATTTCATAGCGACGCAATTTCTGTGTTAATTCGTCAATGTGAGGGAGCGAGGGATGCGTTAAAGAAGGAATAGTGCATCGGACAGGGGAAACTCGTGTCCCAAAAGAATATCCAATCGTTTCCGTAGAAACGTTACTCAATTTAGAAAGAGATGTCATAGAACACATAGTATTTCATAGCGACGCAATTTCTGTGTTAATTCGTCAATGTGAGGGAGCGTGGGATGCGTTAAAGGAGGAATAGTGCATCGGAAGGGACATAGACGTATCCCAAAAGAGAATCCTGTTGTTTCCTTAGAAACGTTACTCTCTTAAGAAGGAGATGTCATAGAACCCATAGTATTTCATAGCGACGCAATTTCTGTGTTAATTCGTCAATGGGTGGGAGCGAGGGATGCGTTAAAGAAGGAATAGTGCATCGGACAGGAGAAACTCGTGTCCCAAAAGAATATCAAATCGTTTCCATAGAAACGTTACTCAATTTAGAAAGAGATGTCATAGAACCCATAGTAATTCATAGCGACGCAATTTCTGTGTTAAATCGTCAATGTGAGGGAGGGAGGGATGCGTTAAAGAAGGAATAGTGCATCGGACGGGAGAAACTCGTGTCCCAAAAGAATATCCAATCGTTTCCATAGAAACCTTACTCAATTTAGAAGGAGATGACATAGAACCCATAGTATTTCATAGCGACGCAATTTCTGTGTTAATTCGTCAATGTGAGGGAGCGAGGGATGCAGTAAAGAAGGAATAGTGCATCGCAAAGGAGATACTCGTATCTCAAAAAAAAAAATCCTGTCGTTTCCATGGATACGTTACTCAACTTAGAAGGAGATGTCATAGAACCCATTGTATTCCATAGCGACGCAATTTCTGTGTTAATTCGTCAATGTGAGGGAGCGAGGGATGCAGTAAAGAAGGAATAGTGCATCGGAAATGACATAGTCGTATCCCAAAAGAGAATCCTGTCGTTTCCATAGAAACGTTACCCTCTTAAGAAGGAGATGTCATAGAACCCATAGTATTTCATAGCGACGCAATTTCTGTGTTAATTCGTCAATGTGAGGGAGCGAGGGATGCGTTAAAGGAGGAATAGTGCATCGGAAAGGACATAGTCGTATCCCAAAAGAAAATCCTGTTGTTTCCTTAGAAACGTTACTCTCTTAAGAAGGAGATGTCATAGAACCCAGAGTATTTCATAGCGACGATATATCTGTGTTAATTCGTCAATGTGAGGGAGCGAGGGATGCGTTAAAGAAGGAATAGTGCACCGGAAAGGACATAGTCGTATCCCAAAAGAGAATCGTGTTGTTTCCTTAGCAACGTTACTCTCTTAAGAAGGAGATGTCATAGAACACATTGTATTTCATAGCGACGCAATTTCTGTGTTAATTCGTTAATGTGAGGGAGCGAGGAATGCGTTAAAGAAGGAATAGTGCATCGGAAAGGAGAAACTCGTGTCCCAAAAGAATATCCAATCGTTTCCGTAGAAACGTTACTCAATTTAGAAGGAGATGTCATAGAACCCATAGTATTTCATAGCGGCGCAATTTCTGTGTTAATTCGTCAATGTGAGGGAGCAAGGGATGCGTTAAAGAAGGAATAGTCCATCGGACAGGAGAAACTCGTGTCCCAAAAGAATATCCAATCGTTTCCATAGAAACGTTACTCAATTTAGAAGGAGATGTCATAGAACACATAGTATTTCATAGCGACGCAATTTCTGTGTTAATTCGTCAATGTGAGGGAGCGAGGGATGCAGTAAAGAAGGAATAGTGCATCGGAAAGGACATAGTCGTATCCCAAAAGAAAATCCTGTCGTTTCCTTAGAAACGTTACTCTCTTAAGAAGGAGATGTCATAGAACCCATAGTATTTCATAGCGACGCAATTTCTGTGTTAATTCGTCAATGTGAGGGGGCGAGGGATGCGTTAAAGGAGGAATAGTGCATCGGAAAGGACATAGTCGTATCCCAAAAGAGAATCCTGTTGTTTCCTTAGAAACGTTACTCTCTTAGGAAGGAGATGTCATAGAACCCATAGTATTTCATAGCGACGCAATTTGTGTGTTAATTCGTCAATGTGATGGAGCGAGGGATGCGTTAAAGAAGGAATAGTGCATCGGAAACGAGAAACCCCTTCCCCAAAAGAATATCCAATCGTTTCCGTAGGAACGTTACTCAATTTAGAAGGAGATGTCATAGAACCCATAGTATTTCATAGCGACGCAATTTCTGTGTTAATTCGTCAATGTGAGGGAGCGAGGGATGCGTTAATGGAGGAATAGTGCATCGGAAAGGACATAGTCGTATCCCAAAAGAGAATCCTTTTGTTTCCTTCGAAACGTTACTCTCTTAGAAAGGAGATGTCATAGAACCCATAGTATTTCATAGCGACACAATTTCTGTGTTAATTCGTCAATGTGAGGGAGCGAGGGATGCGTTAAAGAAGGAATAGTGCATCGGACAGGAGAAACTCGTGTCCCAAAAGAATATCCAATCGTTTCCGTAGATACGTTACTCAATTTAGAAGGAGATGTCATAGAACACATAGTATTTCATAGCGACGCAATTTCTGTGTTAATTCGTCAATGTGAGGGAGCGAGGGATGCGTTAAAGGAGGAATAGTGCAACGGAAAGGACATAGTCGTATCCCAAAAGAAAATCCTGTTGTTTGCTTAGAAACGTTACTCTCTTAAGAAGGAGATGTCATAGAACACATAGTATTTCATAGCGACGCAATTTCTGTGTTAATTCGTCAATGTGAGGGAGCGAGGGATGCGTTAAAGGAGGAATAGTGCATCGGAAAGGACATAGTCGTATCCCAAAAGAGAATCCTGTTGTTTCCTTAGAAACGTTACTCTCTTAAGAAGGAGATGTCATAGAACCCATAGTATTTCATAGCGACGCAATTTCTGTGTTTATTCGTCAATGTGAGGGAGCGAGGGATGTGTTAAAGGAGGAATAGTGCATCGGAAAGGACATAGTCGTATCCCAAAAGAGAATCCTGTTGTTTCCTTTGCAACGTTACTCTCTTAAGAATGAGATGTCATAGAACCCATAGTATTTCATAGCGACGCAATTTCTGTGTTTATTCGTCAATGTGAGGGAGCGAGGGATGCGTTAAAGAAGGAATAGTATATCGGACAGGAAAAACTCGTGTCCCAAAAGAATATGCAATCCTTTCCGTAGAAACGTTACTCAATTTAGAAGGAGATGTCATAGAACCTATAGTATTTCATAGCGACGCAATTTCTGTGTTAATTCGTCAATGTGAGGGAGCGAGGGATGCGTTAAAGAAGGAATAGTGCATCGGACAGGAGAAACTCGTGTCCCAAAAGAATATCCAATCGTTTCCATAGAAACGTTACTCAATTTAGAAGGAGATGTCGTAGAACCCATAGTATTTCATAGCGACGCAATTTCTGTGTTAATTCGTCAATGTGAGGGAGCGCGGGATGCGTTAAAGGAGGAATAGTGCATCGGAAAGGACATAGTCGTATCCCAAAAGAGAATCCTGTTGTTTCCTTAGAAACGTTACTCTCTTAAGAAGGAGATGTCATAGAACCCATAGTATTTCTTAGCGACGCAATTTCTGTGTTAATTCGTCAATGTGAGTGAGCGAGGGATGCGTTAAAGAAGGAATAGTGCATCGGACAGGAGAAACTCGTGTCCCAAAAGAATATCCAATCGTTTCTGTAGAAACGTTACTCAATTTAGAAGGAGATGTCATAGAACCCATAGTATTTCATAGCGACGCAATTTCTGTGTTAACTCGTAAATGTGAGGGAGCGAGGGATGCGTTAAAGGAGGAATAGTGCATCGGAAAGGACATCGTCGTATCCCAAAAGAGAATCCTGTTGTTTCCTTAGAAACGTTATACTCTTTAGAAGGAGATGTCATAGAACCCATAGTATTTCATAGCGACGCAATTTCTGTGTTAATTCATCAATGTGAGGGAGCGAGGGATGCAGTAAAGAAGGAATAGTGCATCGGAAAAGACATAGTCGTATCCAAAAAGAGAATCCTGTCGTTTCCATAGAAACGTTACTCTCTTAAGAAGGAGATGTCATAGAACACACAGTATTTCATAGCGACGCAATTTCTGTGTTAATTCGTCAATGTGAGGGAGCGAGGGATGCGTTAAAGAAGGAATAGTGCATCGGAAAGGAGAAACTCGTGTCCCAAAAGAATATCCAATCGTTTACATAGAAACGTTACTCAATTTACAAGGAGATGTCATAGAACCCATAGTATTTCATAGCGACGCAATTTCTGTGTTAATTTGTCAATGTGAGGGAGGGAGGGATGCGTTAAAGAAGGAATAGTGCATCGGACGGGAGAAACTCGTGTCCCAAAAGAATATCCAATCGTTTCCATAGAAACCTTACTCAGTTTAGAAGGAGATGACATAGAACCCATAGTATTTCATAGCGACGCAATTTCTGTGTTAATTCGTCAATGTGAGGGAGCGAGGGATGCAGTAAAGAAGGAATAGTGCATCGCAAAGGAGATACTCGTATCCCAAAAAAAAAATCCTCTCGTTTCCATGGATACGTTACTCAACTTAGAAGGAGATGTCATAGAACCCATTGTATTCCATAGTGACGCAATTTCTGTGTTAATTCGTCAATGTGAGGGAGCGAGGGATGCAGTAAAGAAGGAATAGTGCATCGGAAATGACATAGTCGTATCCCAAAAGAGAATCCTGTCGTTTCCATAGAAACGTTACTCTCTTAAGAAGGAGATGTCATAGAACCCATAGTATTTCATAGCGTCGCAATTTCTGTGTTAATTCGTCAATGTGAGGGAGCGAGGGATGCGTTAAAGGAGGAATAGTGCATCGGAAAGGACATAGTCGTATCCCAAAAGAAAATCCTGTTGTTTCCTTAGAAACGTTACTCTCTTAAGAAGGAGATGTCATAGAACCCAGAGTATTTCATAGCGACGATATATCTGTGTTAATTCGTCAATGTGAGGGAGCGAGGGATGCGTTAAAGAAGGAATAGTGCACCGGAAAGGACATAGTCGTATCCCAAAAGAGAATCGTGTTGTTTCCTTAGCAACGTTACTCTCTTAAGAAGGAGATGTCATAGAACACATTGTATTTCATAGCGACGCAATTTCTGTGTTAATTCGTCAATGTGAGGGAGCGAGGAATGCGTTAAAGAAGGAATAGTGCATCGGAAAGGAGAAACTCGTGTCCCAAAAGAATATCCAATCGTTTCCGTAGAAACGTTACTCAATTTAGAAGGAGATGTCATAGAACCCATAGTATTTCATAGCGGCGCAATTTCTGTGTTAATTCGTCAATGTGAGGGAGCAAGGGATGCGTTAAAGGAGGAATAGTCCATCGGACAGGAGAAACTCGTGTCCCAAAAGAATATCCAATCGTTTCCATAGAAACGTTACTCAATTTAGAAGGAGATGTCATAGAACACATAGTATTTCATAGCGACGCAATTTCTGTGTTAATTCGTCAATGTGAGGGAGCGAGGGATGCAGTAAAGAAGGAATAGTGCATCGGAAAGGACATAGTCGTATCCCAAAAGAAAATCCTGTTGTTTCCTTAGAAACGTTACTCTCTTAAGAAGGAGATGTCATAGAACCCATAGTATTTCATAGCGACGCAATTTCTGTGTTAATTCGTCAATGTGAGGGGGCGAGGGATGCGTTAAAGGAGGAATAGTGCATCGGAAAGGACATAGTCGTATCCCAAAAGAGAATCCTGTTGTTTCCTTAGAAACGTTACTCTCTTAAGAAGGAGATGTCATAGAACCCATAGTATTTCATAGCGACGCAATTTGTGTGTTAATTCGTCAATGTGAGGGAGCGAGGGATGCGTTAAAGAAGGAATAGTGCATCGGAAACGAGAAACCCCTTCCCCAAAAGAATATCCAATCGTTTCCGTAGGAACGTTACTCAATTTAGAAGGAGATGTCATAGAACCCATAGTATTTCATAGCGACGCAATTTCTGTGTTAATTCGTCAATGTGAGGGAGCGAGGGATGCGTTAATGGAGGAATAGTGCATCGGAAAGGACATACTCGTATCCCAAAAGAGAATCCTTTTGTTTCCTTCGAAACGTTACTCTCTTAGAAAGGAGATGTCATAGAACCCATAGTATTTCATAGCGACACAATTTCTGTGTTAATTCGTCAATGTGAGGGAGCGAGGGATGCGTTAAAGAAGGAATAGTGCATCGGACAGGAGAAACTCGTGTCCGAAAAGAATATGCAATCGTTTCCGTAGAAACGTTACTCAATTTAGAAGGAGATGTCATAGAACACATAGTATTTCATAGCGACGCAATTTCTGTGTTAATTCGTCAATGTGAGGGAGCGAGGGATGCGTTAAAGGAGGAATAGTGCAACGGAAAGGACATAGTCGTATCCCAAAAGAAAATCCTGTTGTTTGCTTAGAAACGTTACTCTCTTAAGAAGGAGATGTCATAGAACACACAGTATTTCATAGCGACGCAATTTCTGTGTTAATTCGTCAATGTGAGGGAGCGAGGGATGCGTTAAAGGAGGAATAGTGCATCGGAAAGGACATAGTCGTATCCCAAAAGAGAATCCTGTTGTTTCCTTTGCAACGTTACTCTCTTAAGAAGGAGATGTCATAGAACCCATAGTATTTCATAGCGACGCAATTTCTGTGTTTATTCGTCAATGTGAGGGAGCGAGGGATGCGTTAAAGAAGGAATAGTATATCGGACAGGAAAAACTCGTGTCCCAAAAGAATATCCAATCCTTTCCGTAGAAACGTTACTCAATTTAGAAGGAGATGTCATAGAACCTATAGTATTTCATAGCGACGCAATTTCTGTGTTAATTCGTCAATGTGAGGGAGCGAGGGATGCGTTAAAGAAGGAATAGTGCATCGGACAGGAGAAACTCGTGTCCCAAAAGAATATCCAATCGTTTCCATAGAAACGTTACTCAATTTAGAAGGAGATGTCGTAGAACCCATAGTACTTCATAGCGACGCAATTTCTGTGTTAATTCGTCAATGTGAGGGAGCGCGGGATGCGTTAAAGGAGGATTAGTGCATCGGAAAGGACATAGTCGTATCCCAAAAGAGAATCCTGTTGTTTCCTTAGAAACGTTACTCTCTTAAGAAGGAGATGTCATAGAACCCATAGTATTTCATAGCGACGCAATTTCTGTGTTAATTCGTCAATGTGAGTGAGCGAGGGATGCGTCAAAGAAGGAATAGAGCATCGGACAGGAGAAACTCGTGTCCCAAAAGAATATCCAATCGTTTCTGTAGAAACGTTACTCAATTTAGAAGGAGATGTCATAGAACCCATAGTATTTCATAGCGACGCAATTTCTGTGTTAACTCGTAAATGTGAGGGAGCGAGGGATGCGTTAAAGGAGGAATAGTGCATCGGAAAGGACATCGTCGTATCCCAAAAGAGAATCCTGTTGTTTCCTTAGAAACGTTATACTCTTTAGAAGGAGATGTCATAGAACCCATAGTATTTCATAGCGACGCAATTTCTGTGTTAATTCATCAATGTGAGGGAGCGAGGGATGCAGTAAAGAAGGAATAGTGCATCGGAAAAGACATAGTCGTATCCAAAAAGAGAATCCTGTCGTTTCCATAGAAACGTTACTCTCTTAAGAAGGAGATGTCATACAACACACAGTATTTCATAGCGACGCAATTTCTGTGTTAATTCGTCAATGTGAGGGAGCGAGGGATGCGTTAAAGAAGGAATAGGGCATCGGAAAGGAGAAACTCGTGTCCCAAAAGAATATTCAATCGTTTACATAGAAACGTTACTCAATTTACAAGGAGATGTCATAGAACCCATAGTATTTCATAGCGACGCAATTTCTGTGTTAATTTGTCAATGTGAGGGAGGGAGGGATGCGTTAAAGAAGGAATAGTGCATCGGACGGGAGAAACTCGTGTCCCAAAAGAATATCCAATCGTTTCCATAGAAACCTTACTCAATTTAGAAGGAGATGACATAGAACCCATAGTATTTCATAGCGACGCAATTTCTGTGTTAATTCGTCAATGTGAGGGAGCGAGGGATGCAGTAAAGAAGGAATAGTGCATCGCAAAGGAGATACTCGTATCGCAAAAAAAAAAATCCTGTCGTTTCCATGGATACGTTACTCAACTTAGAAGGAGATGTCATAGAACCCATTGTATTCCATAGCGACGCAATTTCTGTATTAATTCGTCAATGTGAGGGAGCGAGGGATGCAGTAAAGAAGGAATAGTGCATCGGAAATGACATAGTCGTATCTCAAAAGAGAATCCTGTCGTTTCCATAGAAACGTTACTCTCTTAAGAAGGAGATGTCATAGAACCCATAGTATTTCATAGCGACGCAATTTCTGTGTTAATTCGTCAATGTGAGGGAGCGAGGGATGCGTTAAAGGAGGAATAGTGCATCGGAAAGGACATAGTCGTATCCCAAAAGAAAATCCTGTTGTTTCCTTAGAAACGTTACTCTCTTAAGAAGGAGATGTCATAGAACCCAGATTATTTCATAGCGACGATATATCTGTGTTAATTCGTCAATGTGAGGGAGCGAGGGATCCGTTAAAGAAGGAATAGTGCACCGGAAAGGACATAGTCGTATCCCAAAAGAGAATCGTGTTGTTTCCTTAGCAACGTTACTCTCTTAAGAAGGAGATGTCATAGAACACATTGTATTTCATAGCGACGCAATTTCTGTGTTAATTCGTCAATGTGAGCGAGCGAGGAATGCGTTAAAGAAGGAATAGTGCATCGGAAAGGAGAAACTCGTGTCCCAAAAGAATATCCAATCGTTTCCGTAGAAACGTTACTCAATTTAGAAGGAGATGTCATAGAACCCATAGTATTTCATAGCGGCGCAATTTCTGTGTTAATTCGTCAATGTGAGGGAGCAAGGGATGCGTTAAAGAAGGAATAGTGCATCGGAAACGAGAAACCCCTTCCCCAAAAGAATATCCAATCGTTTCCGTAGGAACGTTACTCAATTTAGAAGGAGATGTCATAGAACCCATAGTATTTCATAGCGACGCAATTTCTGTGTTAATTCGTCAATGTGAGGGAGCGAGGGATGCGTTAATGGAGGAATAGTGCATCGGAAAGGACATAGTCGTATCCCAAAAGAGAATCCTTTTGTTTCCTTCGAAACGTTACTCCCTTAGAAAAGAGATGTCATAGAACCCATAGTATTTCATAGCGACACAATTTCTGTGTTAATTCGTCAATGTGAGGGAGCGAGGGATGCGTTAAAGAAGGAATAGTGCATCGGACAGGAGAAACTCGTGTCCCAAAAGAATATCCAATCGTTTCCGTAGAAACGTTACTCAATTTAGAAGGAGATGTCATAGAACACATAGTATTTCATAGCGACGCAATTTCTGTGTTAATTCGTCAATGTGAGGGAGCGAGGGATGCGTTAAAGGAGGAATAGTGCAACGGAAAGGACATAGTCGTATCCCAAAAGAAAATCCTGTTGTTTGCTTAGAAACGTTACTCTCTTAAGAAGGAGATGTCATAGAACACATAGTATTTCATAGCGACGCAATTTCTGTGTTAATTCGTCAATGTGAGGGAGCGAGGGATGCGTTAAAGGAGGAATAGTCCATCGGAAAGGACATAGTCGTATCCCAAAAGAGAATGCTGTTGTTTCCTTAGAAACGTTACTCTCTTAAGAAGGAGATGTCATAGAACCCATAGTATTTCATAGCGACGCAAGTTCTGTGTTTATTCGTCAATGTGAGGGAGCGAGGGATGTGTTAAAGGAGGAATAGTGCATCGGAAAGGACATAGTCGTATCCCAAAAGAGAATCCTGTTGTTTCCTTTGCAACGTTACTCTCTTAAGAAGGAGATGTCATAGAACCCATAGTATTTCATAGCGACGCAATTTCTGTGTTTATTCGTCAATGTGAGGGAGCGAGGGATGCGTTAAAGAAGGAATAGTATATCGGAAAGGAAAAATTCGTGTCCCAAAAGAATATCCAATCCTTTCCGTAGAAACGTTACTCAATTTAGAAGGAGATGTCATAGAACCTATAGTATTTCATAGCGACGCAATTTCTGTGTTAATTCGTCAATGTGAGGGAGCGAGGGATGCGTTAAAGAAGGAATAGTGCATCGGACAGGAGAAACTCGTGTCCCAAAAGAATATCCAATCGTTTCCATAGAAACGTTACTCAATTTAGAAGGAGATGTCGTAGAACCCATAGTATTTCATAGCGACGCAATTTCTGTGTTAATTCATCAATGTGAGGGAGCGAGGGATGCAGTAAAGAAGGAATAGTGCATCGGAAAAGACATAACCGTATCCAAAAAGAGAATCCTGTCGTTTCCATAGAAACGTTACTCTCTTAAGAAGGAGATGTCATAGAACACATAGTATTTCATAGCGACGCAATTTCTGTGTTAATTCGTCAATGTGAGGGAGCGAGGGATGCGTTAAAGAAGGAATAGTGCATCGGAAAGGAGAAACTCGTGTCCCAAAAGAATATCCAATCGTTTACATAGAAACGTTACTCAATTTACAAGGAGATGTCATAGAACCCATAGTATTTCATAGCGACGCAATTTCTGTGTTAATTTGTCAATGTGAGGGAGCGAGGGATGCAGTAAAGAAGGAATAGAGCATCGGAAAAGACATAGTCGTATCCCAAAAGAGAATCCTGTCGTTTCCATAGAAACGTTACTCTCTCAAGAAGGAGATGTCATAGAACCCATAGTATTTCATAGCGACGCAATTTCTGTGTTAATTCGTCGATGTGAGGGAGCGAGGGATGCGTTAAAGGAGGAATAGTGCATCGGAAAGGACATAGTCGTATCCCAAAAGAAAATCCTGTTGTTTCCTTAGAAACGTTACTCTCTTAAGAAGGAGATGTCATAGAACCCATAGTATTTCATAGCGACGCAATATCTGTGTTAATTCGTGAATGTGAGGGGGCGAGGGATGGGTTAAAGGAGGAATAGTGCGTCGGAAAGGACATAGTCGTATCCCAAAAGAGAATCCTGTTGTTTCCTTAGAAACGTTACCCTCTTAAGAAGGAGATGTCATAGAACCCATAGTATTTCATAGCGACGCAATTTCTGTGTTGATTCGTCAATGTGAGGGAGCGAGGGATGCGTTAAAGAAGGAATAGTGCATCGGAAAGGAGAAACTCCTACCCCAAAAGAATATCCAATCGTTTCCGTACAAACGTTACTCTATTTAGAAGGAGATGTCATAGAACCCATAGTATTTCATAGCGACGCAATTTCTGTGTTAATTCGTCAATGTGAGGGAGCGAGGGATGCGTTAAAGGAGGAATAGTGCATCGGAAAGGACATCGTCGTATCCCAAAAGAGAATCCTGTTGTTTCCATAGAAACGTTACTCTCTTAAGAAGGAGATGTCATAGAACACATAGTATTTCATAGCGACGCAATTTCTGTGTTAATTCGTCAATGTGAGGGAGCGAGGGATGCGTTAAAGAAGGAATAGTGCATCGGACAGGAGAAACTCGTGTCCCAAAAGAATATCCAATCGTTTACATAGAAACGTTACTCAATTTACAAGGAGATGTCATAGAAACCATAGTATTTCATAGCGACGCAATTTCTGTGTTAATTTGTCAATGTGAGGGAGCGAGGGATGCAGTAAAGAAGGAATAGTGCATCGGAGAAGACATAGTCGTATCCCAAAAGAGAATCCTTTTGTCTCCTTAGAAACGTTACTCTCTTAAAAAGGAGATGTCATAGAACCCATAGTATTTCATAGCCACGCAATTTCTGTGTTAATTCGTCAATATGAGGGAGCGAGGGATGCGTTAAAGGAGGAATAGTGCGTCGGAAAGGACATAGTCGTATCCCAAAATAGAATCCCGTTGTTTCCTTAGAAACGTTACTCTCTTAAGAAGGAGATGTCATAGAACCCATAGTATTTCATAGCGACGCAATTTCTGTGTTAATTCGTCAATGTGAGGGAGCGAGGAATGCGTTAAAGAAGGAATAGTGCATCGGACAGGAGAAACTCGTGTCCCAAAAAATATCCAATCGTTTCCGTAGAAACGTTACTCAATTTAGAAGGAGATGTCATAGAACCCATAGTATTTCATAGCGACGCAATTTCTGTGTTAATTCGTCAATGTGAGGGAGCGAGGGATGCGTTAAAGGAGGAATAGTGCATCAGAAGGACATAGTCGTATCCCAAAAGAGAATCCTGTTGTTTCCTTTGCAACGTTACTCTCTTAAGAAGCAGATGTCATAGAACCCATAGTATTTCATAGCGACGCAATTTCTGTATTAATTCGTCAATGCGAGGGAGCCAGGGATGCGTTAAAGGAGGAATAGTGCATCGGAAACGACATAGTCGTATCCCAAAAGAGAATCCTGTTGTTTGCTTAGAAACGTTACTCTCTTAAGAAGGATATGTCATAGAACCCATAGTATTTCATAGCGACGCAATTTCTGTGTTAATTCGTCAACGTGAGGGAGCGAGGGATGCGTTAAAGGAGGAATAGTGCATCGGAAAGGACATAGTCGTATCCCAAAAGAGAATCCTGTTGTTTCCTTAGAAACGATACTCTCTTAAGAAGGAGATATCATAGAACCCATAGTATTTCATAGCGACGCAATTTCTGTGTTAATTCGTCAACGTGAGGGAGCGAGGGATGCGTTAAAGAAGGAATAGTGCATCGGACAGGAGAAAATCGTGTCCTAAATGAATATCCAATCGTTTCCGTAGAAACGTTACTCAATTTAGAAGGAGATGTCATAGATCCCATAGTATTTCATAGCGACGCAATTTCTGTGTTAATTCGTCAATGTGAGGGAGCGAGGGATGCGTTAAAGGAGGAATAGTGCATCGGAAAGGACATAGTCGTAACCCAAAAGAGAATCCTGTTGTTTCCTTAGCAACGTTACTCTCTTAAGAAGGAGATGTCATAGAACCCATAGTATTTCATAGCGGCGCAATTTCTGTGTTAATTCGTCAATGTGAGGGAGCAAGGGACGCGTTAAAGAAGGAATAGTCCATCAGACAGGAGAAACACGTGTCCCAAAAGAATATCCAATCGTTTCCATAGAAATGTTACTCAATTTAGAAGGAGATGTCATAGAACACATAGTATTTCATAGCGACGCAATTTCTGTGTTAATTCGTCAATGTGAGGGAGCGAGGGATGCATTAAAGAAGGAATAGTGCATCGGACAGGAGATACTCGTGTCCCAAAAGAATATCCAATCGTTTCCGTAGAAACGTTACTCAATTTAGAAGGAGATGTCATAGAACCCATAGTATTTCATAGCGACGCAATTTCTGTGTTAATTCGTCAATGTGAGGGAGCGAGGAATGCGTTAAAGAAGGAATAGTGCATCGGACGGGAGAAACTCGTGTCCCAAAGGAATATCCAATCGTTTCCATAGAAACGTTTCTCAATTTAGAAGGAGATGTCATAGAACCCATAGTATTTCATAGTGCCGCAATTTCTGTGTTAATTCGTCAATATGAGGGAGCGAGGGATGCGTTAAAGGAGGAATAGTGCATCGGAAAGGACATAGTCGTGTCCCAAAAGAGAATCCGGTTGTTTCCTGAGAAACGTTACTCTATTAAGAAGGAGATGTCATAGAAGCCATAGTATTTCATAGCGACGCAATTTCTGTGTTAATTCGTCAATGTGAGGGAGCGAGGGATGCGTTGAAGAAGGAATAGTGCATCGGACACGAGAAAATCGTGTCCCAAAAGAAGATCCAATCGTTTCCGTAGAAACGTTACTCAATTTAGAAGGAAATGTCATAGAACACATAGTATTTCATAGCGACGCAATTTCTGTGTTAATTCGTCAATGGGTGGGAGCGAGGGATGCGTTAAAGAAGGAACAGTGCATCGGACAGGAGAAACTCGTGTCCCAAAAGAATATCCAATCGTTTCCATAGAAACGTTACTCAATTTAGAAAGAGATGTCATAGAACCCATAGTATTTCATAGCGACGCAATTTCTGTGTTAATTCGTCAATGTGAGGGAGCGAGGGATGCAGTAAAGAAGGAATAGTGCATCGGAAAGGAGATACTCGTATCCCAAAAAAAAATCCTGTCGTTTCCATGGAAACGTTACTCAACTTAGAAGGAGATGTCATAGAACCCATTGTATTCCATAGCGACGCAATTTCTGTGTTAATTCGTCAATGTGAGGCAGCGAGGGATGCAGTAAAGAAGGAATAGTGCATCGGAAATGACATAGTCGTATCCCAAAAGAGAATCCTGTCGTTTCCATAGAAACGTTACTCTCTTAAGAAGGAGATGTCATAGAACCCATAGTATTTCATAGCGACGCAATTTCTGTGTTAATTCGTCAATGTGAGGGAGCGAGGGATGCGTTAAAGGAGGAATAGTGCATCGGAAATTACATAGTCGTATCCCAAAAGAAAATCCTGTTGTTTCCTTAGAAATGTTACTCTCTTAAGAAGGAGATGTCATAGAACCCAGAGTATTTCATAGCGACGATATATCTGTGTTAATTCGTCAATGTGAGGGAGCGAGGGATGCGTTAAAGAAGGAATAGTGCACCGGAAAGGACATAGTCGTATCCCAAAAGAGAATCGTGTTGTTTCCTTAGCAACGTTACTCTCTTAAGAAGGAGATGTCATAGAACACATTGAATTTCATAGCGACGCAATTTCTGTGTTAATTCGTCAATGTGAGGGAGCGAGGAATGCGTTAAAGAAGGAATAGTGCATCGGAAAGGAGAAACTCGTGTCCCAAAAGAATATCCAATCGTTTCCGTAGAAACGTTACTCAACTTAGAAGGAGATGTCATAGAACCCATAGTATTTCATAGCGGCGCAATTTCTGTGTTAATTCGTCAATGTGAGGGAGCAAGGGATGCGTTAAAGAAGGAATAGTCCATCGGACAGGAGAAACTCGTGTCCCAAAAGAATATCCAATAGTTTCCATAGAAACGTTACTCAATTTAGAAGGAGATGTCATAGAACACATAGTATTTCATAGCGACGCAATTTCTGTGTTAATTCGTCAATGTGAGGGAGCGAGGGATGCAGTAAAGAAGGAATAGTGCATCGGAAAGGACATAGTCGTATCCCAAAAGAAAATCCTGTTGTTTCCTTAGAAACGTTACTCTCTTAAGAAGGAGATGTCATAGAACCCATAGTATTTCATAGCGACGCAATTTCTGTGTTAATTCGTCAATGTGAGGGGGCGAGGGATGCGTTAAAGGAGGAATAGTGCATCGGAAAGGACATAGTCGTATCCCAAAAGAGAATCCTGTTGTTTCCTTAGATACGTTACTCTCTTAAGAAGGAGACGTCATAGAACCCATAGTATTTCATAGCGACGCAATTAGTGTGTTAATTCGTCAATGTGAGGGAGCGAGGGATGCGTTAAAGAAGGAATAGTGCATCGGACAGGAGAAACTCGTGTCCCAAAAGGATATCCAATCGTTTCCGTAGAAACGTTACTCAATTTAGAAGGAGATGTCATAGAACACATAGTATTTCATAGCGACGCAATTTCTGTGTTAATTCGTCAATGTGAGGGAGCGAGGGATGCGTTAAAGGAGGAATAGTGCAACGGAAAGGACATAGTCGTATCCCAAAAGAAAATCCTGTTGTTTGCTTAGAAACGTTACTCTCTTAAGAAGGAGATGTCATAGAACACATAGTATTTCATAGCGACGCAATTTCTGTGTTAATTCGTCAATGTGAGGGAGCGAGGGATGCGTTAAAGGAGGAATAGTGCATCGGAAAGGACATAGTCGTATCCCAAAAGAGAATCCTGTTATTTCCTTAGAAACGTTACTCTCTTAAGAAGGAGATGTCATAGAACCGATAGTATTTCATAGCGACGCAATTTCTGTGTTAATTCGTCAATGTGAGGGAGCGAGGGATGTGTTAAAGGAGGAATAGTGCATCGGAAAGGACATAGTCGTATCCCAAAAGAGAATCCTGTTGATTCTTTGCAACGTTACTCTCTTAAGAAGGAGATGTCATAGAACCCATAGTATTTCATAGCGACGCAATTTCTGTGTTAATTCGTCAATGTGATTGAGCCAGGGATGCGTTAAAGGTGGAATAGTGCATCGCAAACGACATAGTCGTATCCCAAAAGAGAATCCTGTTGTTTGCTTAGAAACGTTACTCTCTTAAGAAGGATATGTCATAGAACCCATAGTATTTCATAGCGACGCAATTTCTGTGTTAATTCGTCAATGTGAGGGAGCGAGGGATGCGTTAAAGGAGGAATACTGCATCGGAAAGGACATAGTCGTATCCCAAAAGAGAATCCTGTTGTTTCCTTAGAAACGTTACTCTCTTAAGAAGGAGATGTCATAGAACCCATAGTATTTCATAGCGGCGCAATTTCTGTGTTAATTCGTCAATGTGAGGGAGCAAGGGATGCGTTAAAGAAGGAATAGTCCATCGGACAGGAGAAACTCGTGTCCCAAAAGAATATCCAATAGTTTCCATAGAAACGTTACTCAATTTAGAAGGAGATGTCATAGAACACATAGTATTTCATAGCGACGCAATTTCTGTGTTAATTCGTCAATGTGAGGGAGCGAGGGATGCAGTAAAGAAGGAATAGTGCATCGGAAAGGACATAGTCGTATCCCAAAAGAAAATCCTGTTGTTTCCTTAGAAACGTTACTCTCTTAAGAAGGAGATGTCATAGAACCCATAGTATTTCATAGCGACGCAATTTGTGTGTTAATTCGTCAATGTGAGGGAGCGAGGGATGCGTTAACGAAGGAATAGTGCATCGGAAAGGAGAAACTCCTGCCCCAAAAGAATATCCAATCGTTTCCGTAGAAAGGTTTCTCAATTTAGAAGGAGATGTCATAGAACCCATAGTATTTCATAGCGACGCAATTTCTGTGTTAATTCGTCAATGTGAGGGAGCGAGGGATGCGTTAATGGAGGAATAGTGCATCGGAATAGACATAGTCGTATCCCAAAAGAGAATCCTTTTGTTTCCTTCGAAACGTTACTCTCTTAGAAAGGAGATGTCATAGAACCCATAGTATTTCATAGCGACGCAATTTGTGTGTTAATTCGTCAATGTGAGGGAGCGAGGGATGCGTTAAAGAAGGAATAGTGCATCGGACAGGAGAAACTCGTGTCCCAAAAGAATATCCAATCGTTTCCGTAGAAATGTTACTCAATTTAGAAGGAAATGTCATAGAACACATAGTATTTCATAGCGACGCAATTTCTGTGTTAATTCGTCAATGTAAGGGAGCGAGGGATGCGTTAAAGGAGGAATAGTGCAACGGAAAGGACATAGTCGTATCCCAAAAGAAAATCCTGCTGTTTGCTTAGAAACGTGACTCTCTTAAGAAGGATATGTCATAGAACCCATAGTATTTCATAGCGACGCAATTCCTGTGTTAATTCGTCAATGTGAGGGAGCGAGGGATGCGTTAAAGGAGGAATACTGCATCGGAAAGGACATAGTCGTATCCCAAAAGAGAATCCTGTTGTTTCCTTAGAAACGTTACTCTCTTAAGAAGGAGATGTCATAGAACCCATAGTATTTCATAGCGACGCAATTTCTGTGTTAATTCGTCAATGTGATTGAGCCAGGGATGCGTTAAAGGTGGAATAGTGCATCGGAAACGACATAGTCGTATCCCAAAAGAGAATCCTGTTGTTTGCTTAGAAACGTGACTCTCTTAAGAAGGATATGTCATAGAACCCATAGTATTTCATAGCGACGCAATTCCTGTGTTAATTCGTCAATGTGAGGGAGCGAGGGATGCGTTAAAGGAGGAATACTGCATCGGAAAGGACATAGTCGTATCCCAAAAGAGAATCCTGTTGTTTCCTTAGAAACGTTACTCTCTTAAGAAGGAGATGTCATAGAACCCATAGTATTTCATAGCGACGCAATTTCTGTGTTAATTCGTCAAAGTGAGGGAGCGAGGGATGCGTTAAAGAAGGAATAGTGCATCGGACAGGAGAAACTCGTGTCCCAAAAGAATATCCAATCGTTTCCGTAGAAACGTTACTCAATTTAGAAGGAGATGTCATAGATCCCATAGTATTTCATAGCGACGCAATTTCTGTGTTAATTCGTCAATGTGAAGGAGCGAGGGATGCGTTAAAGGAGCAATAGTGCATCGGAAAGGACATAGTCGTATCCCAAAAAAGAATCCTGTTGTTTCCTTAGCAACGTTACTCTCTTAAGAAGGAGATGTCATAGAACCCATAGTATTTCATAGCGACGCAATTTCTGTGTTAATTCGTCAATGTGAGGGAGCGAGGAATGCGTTAAAGAAGGAATAGTGCATCGGACAGGAGAAACTCTTGTCCCAAAAGAATATCCAATCGTTTCCGTAGAAACGTTACTCAATTTAGAAGGAGATGTCATAGAACACATAGTATTTCATAGCGGCGCAATTTCTGTGTTAATTCGTCAATGTGAGGGAGCAAGGGATGCGTTAAAGAAGGAATAGTCCATCGGACAGGAGAAACTCGTGTCCCAAAAGAATATCCAATCGTTTCCATAGAAACGTTACTCAATTTAGAAGGAGATGTCATAGAACACATAGTATTTCATAGCGACGCAATTTCTGTGTTAATTCGTCAATGTGAGGGCGCGAGGGATGCGTTAAAGAAAGAATAGTGCATCGCACAAGAGAAACTCGTGTCCCAAAAGAATATCCAATCGTTTCCGTAGAAACGTTACTCAATTTAGAAGGAGATGTCATAGAACCCATAGTATTTCATAGCGACGCAATTTCTGTGTTAATTCGTCAATGTGAGGGAGCGAGGAATGCGTTAAAGAAGGAATAGTGCATCGGACGGGAGAAACTCGTGTCCCAAAAGAATATCCAACCGTTTCCATAGAAACGTTACTCAATTTAGAAGGAGATGTCATAGAACCCATAGTATTTCATAGTGACGCAATTTCTGTGTTAATTCGTCAATATGAGGGCGCGAGGGATGCGTTAAAGGAGGAATAGTGCATCGGAAGGGACATAGTCGTATCCCAAAAGAGAATCCGGTTGTTTCCTGAGAAACGTTACTCTATTAAGAAGGAGATGTCATAGAAGCCATAGTATTTCATAGCGACGCAATTTCTGTGTTAAATCGTCAATGTGAGGGAGCGAGGGATGCGTTACAGAAGGAATAGTGCATCGGACACGAGAAAATCGTGTCCCAAAAAAATATCCAATCGTTTCCGTAGAAACGTTACTCAATTTAGAAGGAAATGTCATAGAACACATAGTATTTCATAGCGACGCAATTTCTGTGTTAATTCGTCAATGTGTGGGACCGAGGGATCCGTTAAAGAAGGAATAGTGCATCGGACAGGAGAAACTCGTGTCCCAAAAGAATATCCAATCGTTACCATAGAAACGTTACTCAATTTAGAAGGAGATGTCATAGAAACCATAGTATTTCATAGCGGCGCAATTTCTGTGTTAATTCGTCAATGTGAGGGAGCAATGGATGCGTTAAAGAAGGAATAGTCCATCGGACAGGAGAAACTCGTGTCCCAAAAGAATATCCAATAGTTTCCATAGAAACGTTACTCAATTCAGAAGGAGATGTCATAGAACACATAGTATTTCATAGCGGCGCAATTTCTGTGTTAATTCGTCAATGTGAGGGAGCAAGGGATGCGTTAAAGAATGAATAGTGCATCGGACGGGAGAAACTCGTGTCCCAAAAGAATATCCAACCGTTTCCATAGAAACGTTACTCAATTTAGAAGGAGATGTCATAGAACCCATAGTATTTCATAGTGACGCAATTTCTGTGTTAATTCGTCAATATGAGGGAGCGAGGGATGCGTTAAAGGAGGAATAGTGCATCGGAAATGACATAGTCGTATCCCAAAAGAGAATCCGGTTGTTTCCTGAGAAACGTTACTCTATTAAGAAGGAGATGTCATAGAAGCCATAGTATTTCATAGCGACGCAATTTCTGTGTTAAATCGTCAATGTGAGGGACCGAGGGATGCGTTACAGAAGGAATAATGCATCGGACACGAGAAGATCGTGTCCCAAAAGAATATCCAATCGTTTCCATAGAAACGTTACTCAATTTAGAAGGATATGTCATAGAACCCATAGTATTTCATAGCGACGCAATTTCTGTGTTAATTCGTCAATGTGAGGGAGCGAGGGATGCAGTAAAGAAGGAATAGTGCATCGGAAATGACATAGTCGTATCCCAAAAGAGAATCCTGTCGTTTCCATAGAAAGTTACTCTCTCTTAAGAAGGAGATGTCATAGAACCCATAGTATTTCATAGCGACGCAATTTCTGTGTTAATTCGTCAATGTGAGGGAGCGTGGGATGCGTTAAAGGACGAATAGTGCATCGGAAAGGACATAGTCGTATCCCAAAAGAAAATCCTGTTGTTTCCTTAGAAACGTTACTCTCTTAAGAAGGAGATGTCATAGAACCCATAGTATTTCATAGCGACGATATTTCTGTGTTAATTCGTCAATGTGAGGGAGCGAGGGATGCGTTAAAGGAGGAATAGTGCATCGGAAAGGACATAGTCGTATCCCAAAAGAAAAACCTGTTGTTTCCTTAGTAACGTTACTCTCTTAAGAAGGAGATGTCATAGAACCCATAGTATTTCATAGCGACGCAATTTCTGTGTTAATTCGTCAATGTGAGGGAGCGAGGGATGCGTTAAAGGAGGAATAGTGCATCGGAAAGGACATAGTCGTATCCCAAAAGAGAATCCTGTTGTTTCCTTAGCAACGTTACTCTCTTAAGAAGGAGATGTCATAGAACCCATAGTATTTCATAGCGACGCAATTTCTGTGTTAATTCGTCAATGTGAGGGAGCGAGGGATGCGTTAAAGAAGGAATAGTGCATCGGACAGGAGAAACTCGTGTCCCAAAAGAATTTCCAATCGTTTCCGTAGAAACGTTACTCAATTTAGAAAGAGATGTCATAGAACCCATAGTATTTCATAGCGGCGCAATTTCTGTGTTAATTCGTCAATGTGAGGGAGCAAGGGATGCGTTAAAGAAGGAATAGTCCATCGGACAGGAGAAACTCGTGTCCCAAAAGAATATCCAATCGTTTCCATAGAAACGTACTCAATTTAGAAGGAGATGTCATAGAACCCATAGTATTTCATAGCGACGCAATTTCTGTGTTAATTCGTCAATGTGAGGGAGCAAGGGATGCGTTAAAGAAGGAATAGTCCATCGGACATGAGAAACTCGTGTCCCAAAAGAATATCCAATCGTTTCCGTAGAAACGTTACTCAATTTAGAAGGAGATGTCATAGAACACATAGTATTTCATAGCGACGCAATTTCTGTGTTAATTCGTCAATGTGAGGGAGCGAGGGATGCGTTAGAGAAGGAATAGTGCATCGGACAGGAGAAACTCGTGTCCCATCGTTTAACAACGTTGTGAGAAACGGGGTGATCTGCGGTGCAATTTGTTTCAGTACCTCAGAGTGGATACCATCCGGCCCAGGCGCCTTTTTGTTTTTGAGTTCTGAGATCGCTGTCGCCACTTCTTCCTGCGCAAATGGACAGGTGACGTTTGGTGTGGTGTATACTGTGTCTACTTCGCGTCTCAGTGCTGCATGTTGTGGTGTGTCTGTGTCTGCGATGTCGTCAGGCAGAAGTTTGCTCAGCAGGAACTCCGCTGTGCGTCTCCAGCCCTTAGTCATCTCACCATCCTCCTGTCGCAGCGTTCCCAGAACCAGTGGGCTCTTAATTTTCTCTGTCACGATTTTGTATGGTTCCCCCCAAATGTTTAGTTGTGTTTGTGCTGCTACATGGCTGTTCCAATGGTCTTTCCTGGTCTTATTCAGCTCAAGTTTATATTTATCCTTGGCAAGCCGGTAGTCGTGTAGTCGTAATTGTCTTTCTCTATCTGAAATTGCTCGTTGGTTAAGTTTACGTTTACGTTTTGAGTCTTGTTTGAGTCGTGTTAATTGTGTAGTCCAGGGAATATTTTGGTGTTTTGTCATTCTTTGTGTGGGTATGCAGGTGTTCTGTGTGTGTGTAATGATATCTGTCAGCATGTGTGCTCTGTAATCAACACTGCCGGTGATGTCTTGCGGTATGTGCTCATGTATTTTTTGTCTGACCCTGTCCCAGTCTGTTTTGTCAAATAATAGTCTATTTGGTAGTGTTTCTGTGTTGACGTTTGGTGTGCCACTTAAGGTTGGTGTGATGATGTTGTGGTCGCTAGCAGTGATCTGGTCATGTACGGTCCAGTCTCGTACGTGGTTGATGGCGGCATTATTAACGAGGGTGATGTCTATGTTTGATGAATGACCGTTGTGTCCAATGTGAGTCGGGTGATGTCCTTCCTTGTTGAGTACGTGTAGTCTGTTTTCTTGGATGATGTCATTTATTATTCTACCTCTGTCGTCAGTTCTGTCTGAATGCCACAGGGTTGATCTGGCATTTATGTCTGCACAGATGAGAAGTTTTTTGTTGCCAGCGTATTGCGCAACATCTCTGATGAGGTCTGCGTATGGTTTGATGCAATGACAGAATTGGGCGTACAGCGACGCGATGATCCAAGTATCCCCCTTGTGTGTGACTTCAACAGTAACTAGGTGCTCGGAACAGAGTTCTGTAATTTTGACTGGATGTATTTCTTTGTTTAGGATTATGACAGATGCCATGCAGCCTGTCCTCTCCGCAACTGTCACCGCACTTGGAGGAAAGTTGGGGATATGCCCTTGTCTAGTGTAGGGCTCCTGTATGCACAGAATGTCACTTTTTAGTTCACGTAGGACCCGTTTGAGCTCCGAATTTACAAGTATACTCCGCATAGCATTAAGCTGTGCTATTAGCAGTTTGGGTGTTTAACTGTGGCGTAGCACTTGCTGCCAGTTTGACTGTAATCGAAGTATGTTCTCCCATGAGCCCTTACGTGATCCTTGTAAAGCTTGTCCATATCGAATGGTTCCTCCCTGCGGGCGCACACCTGCATGAGCAGGTCTAGTAGGCTGTCTGGATCTTTTGGAATATTCTCCGTTTTGAGAATCAGTCTATCGGTTTGCTCTGACACAGAACGAACTACATGCCATAATACGCGACCCGGAAAGGTGGACTGAACTCAACAAACCAACGGACGAAATCTCGAAGATCCAACAAATAGAATACTTGCGCAACAGACCCTACCGAAGGCAAGTCGGTCCAAACAGACGTCACGATGCCCAGGGGGATACAGATATGATTAGCACCACGAGTGATGAAGAAGAAACAGATACAGACCAGGGCACCAACACAGATATTGAAGCGTCCAGCGCGGATGATCCATAGTGTCAACCAAGTCAAATTCAAAGAACAGAGTGGAACAACCGACAAGAGGTGCACAAGTCACACACAATCCTAAAAACAGATTGCACCGTATATATAAATAGTTTACAGCATCTCCATGTCCAATAAGAGCTTAAAGCTAGGTACCTCTTCAAGGGACCTACACCTTCCGTTAAGAGGCAGCGCACAGTCTGTATGGAAGGATCTTAATTGTGGTCCCTCTCTTTTGAGCCCAACCCGACGGATACCTATGGTAGATCGGGGAAAACCACCGCTCAGGCTGTGTTGCTGGCGGGGCCAGAAGGTGCTAACTGCCAAACCACGTATCATTGTAAGTCTCATTGGATCAGTGTGAACTGTTTATACAACCAACCTACACAGCCTATACCTCAACCTCCACTATACTAAGAACCTCTCATCTGAAGCTTAAAGTTGGGCACCTCTTCAAGGGACCTACGCCCCCCTGGTAAGAGGCGGCGCACGGCCTGGATGGAAGGATCTTAATTGTGGTTCCTCTCTTTTGAGCCCAACCCGACGGATACCTATGGTAGATCGGGGAAAACCACCGTTCAGGTCGTGTTGTCAGCGGGGCCGGGAGGTGCTTGCGCCTGATGTACTCTACCAGGAGCCTTGCAGGCTCAACACAAACCGTTAGCGTCATTACCTTATTACTTTTACCACGAGTACCCTTTCATTAGCAACTTTGAGCCAAGCACAAAATCAGTTACCTCTCTATTGTATATCGTAAATAGTTTAGCAGGCTGGACATGGAGGTCTTAGTCTTAGTTTCTAGCTTTAACGTACCCTAATTTCTTCTAGTTAAGGTAGTTTTTAGGATGGTAGATGTTAAAGGCATGGTGAGCAACGGCCAGCGTCTTGAGGGTCATTCCAAGACCCGGGCCGCCGCCCACAACCAGGTGACGGGCCATATTATACCTATAACTTCTCTATTCAGTTCTCTTCCTTCCTTCTTTCTAAATATTTAATTTCGTTTTGTTTATTAATATCTTACTTGATTTTGTATTAGTTTAAGTTATTCTAATGCTGCACAAAAAAAAAAAAAAAGATAACAAATGGATCTAAACAGAGCCCGCCTCCACGTAGCGGGACACGGGCAACGGTGTGAGTGGGGACGGGAGCCGGTGTGGTGTTACTTTAAGTCACTGCGGACCCCGGACCCAGTCACAGCGGCTAAGTGGCAATATACGACCCACCATAAGAAATTAGACGGTGGGTCATAAAATATAAGCAGCTAGTGAAAAAAAAAAAAAAAAAGTGTCCCAAAAGAATATCCAATAGTTTCCGTAGAAACGTTACTCAATTTAGAAGCAGATGTCATAGAACCCATAGTATTTCATAGCGACGCAATTTCTGTGTTAATTCGTCAATGTGAGGGAGCGAGGAATGCGTTAAAGAAGGAATAGTGCATCGGACGGGAGAAACTCGTGTCCCAAAAGAATATCCAATCGTTTCCATAGAAACGTTACTCAATTTAGAAGGAGATGTCATAGAACCCATTGCATTTCATAGTGACGCAATTTCTGTGTTAATTCGTCAATATGAGGGAGCGAGGGATGCGTTAAAGGAGGAATAGTCCATCGGAAAGGACATAGTCGTATCCCAAAAGAGAATCCTGTTGTTTCCTTAGCAACGTTACTCTCTTAAGAAGGAGATGTCATAGAACCCATAGTATTTCATAGCGACGCAATTTCTGTGTTAATTCGTCAATGTGAGGGAGCGAGGGATGCGTTAAAGAAGGAATAGTGCATCGGACAGGAGAAACTCGTGTCCCAAAAGAATTTCCAATCGTTTCCGTAGAAACGTTACTCAATTTAGAAAGAGATGTCATAGAACCCATAGTATTTCATAGCGGCGCAATTTCTGTGTTAATTCGTCAATGTGAGGGAGCAAGGGATGCGTTAAAGAAGGAATAGTCCATCGGACAGGAGAAACTCGTGTCCCAAAAGAATATCCAATCGTTTCCATAGAAACGTACTCAATTTAGAAGGAGATGTCATAGAACCCATAGTATTTCATAGCGACGCAATTTCTGTGTTAATTCGTCAATGTGAGGGAGCAAGGGATGCGTTAAAGAAGGAATAGTCCATCGGACATGAGAAACTCGTGTCCCAAAAGAATATCCAATCGTTTCCGTAGAAACGTTACTCAATTTAGAAGGAGATGTCATAGAACACATAGTATTTCATAGCGACGCAATTTCTGTGTTAATTCGTCAATGTGAGGGAGCGAGGGATGCGTTAGAGAAGGAATAGTGCATCGGACAGGAGAAACTCGTGTCCCATCGTTTAACAACGTTGTGAGAAACGGGGTGATCTGCGGTGCAATTTGTTTCAGTACCTCAGAGTGGATACCATCCGGCCCAGGCGCCTTTTTGTTTTTGAGTTCTGAGATCGCTGTCGCCACTTCTTCCTGCGCAAATGGACAGGTGACGTTTGGTGTGGTGTATACTGTGTCTACTTCGCGTCTCAGTGCTGCATGTTGTGGTGTGTCTGTGTCTGCGATGTCGTCGGGCAGAAGTTTGCTCAGCAGGAACTCCGCTGTGCGTCTCCAGCCCTTAGTCATCTCACCATCCTCCTGTCGCAGCGTTCCCAGAACCAGTGGGCTCTTAATTTTCTCTGTCACGATTTTGTATGGTTCCCCCCAAATGTTTAGTTGTGTTTGTGCTGCTACATGGCTGTTCCAATGGTCTTTCCTGGTCTTATTCAGCTCAAGTTTATATTTATCCTTGGCAAGCCGGTAGTCGTGTAGTCGTAATTGTCTTTCTCTATCTGAAATTGCTCGTTGGTTAAGTTTACGTTTACGTTTTGAGTCTTGTTTGAGTCGTGTTAATTGTGTAGTCCAGGGAATATTTTGGTGTTTTGTCATTCTTTGTGTGGGTATGCAGGTGTTCTGTGTGTGTGTAATGATATCTGTCAGCATGTGTGCTCTGTAATCAACACTGCCGGTGATGTCTTGCGGAATGTGCTCATGTATTTTTTGTCTGACCCTGTCCCAGTCTGTTTTGTCAAATAATAGTCTATTTGGTAGTGTTTCTGTGTTGACGTTTGGTGTGCCACTTAAGGTTGGTGTGATGATGTTGTGGTCGCTAGCAGTGATCTGGTCATGTACGGTCCAGTCTCGTACGTGGTTGATGGCAGCATTATTAACGAGGGTGATGTCTATGTTTGATGAATGACCGTTGTGTCCGATGTGAGTCGGGTGATGTCCTTCCTTGTTGAGTACGTGTAGTCTGTTTTCTTGGATGATGTCATTTATTATTCTACCTCTGTCGTCAGTTCTGTCTGAATGCCACAGGGTTGATCTGGCATTTATGTCTGCACAGATAAGAAGTTTTTTGTTGCCAGCGTATTGCGCAACATCTCTGATGAGGTCTGCATATGGTTTGATGCAATGACAGAATTGGGCGTACAGCGACGCGATGATCCAAGTATCCCCCTTGTGTGTGACTTCAACAGTAACTAGGTGCTCGGAACAGAGTTCTGTAATTTTGACTGGATGTATTTCTTTGTTTAGGATTATGACAGATGCCATGCAGCCTGTCCTCTCCGCAACTGTCACCGCACTTGGAGGAAAGTTGGGGATATGCCCTTGTCTAGTGTAGGGCTCCTGTATGCACAGAATGTCACTTTTTAGTTCACGTAGGACCCGTTTGAGCTCCGAATTTACAAGTATACTCCGCATAGCATTAAGCTGTGCTATTAGCAGTTTGGGTGTTTAACTGTGGCGTAGCACTTGCTGCCAGTTTGACTGTAATCGAAGTATGTTCTCCCATGAGCCCTTACGTGATCCTTGTAAAGCTTGTCCATATCGAATGGTTCCTCCCTGCGGGCGCACACCTGCATGAGCAGGTCTAGTAGGCTGTCTGGATCTTTTGGAATATTCTCCGTTTTGAGAATCAGTCTATCGGTTTGCTCTGACACAGAACGAACTACATGCTATAATACGCGACCCGGAAAGGTGGACTGAACTCAACAAACCAACGGACGAAATCTCGAAGATCCAACAAATAGAATACTTGCGCAACAGACCCTACCGAAGGCAAGTCGGTCCAAACAGACGTCACGATGCCCAGGGGGATACAGATATGATTAGCACCACGAGTGATGAAGAAGAAACAGATACAGACCAGGGCACCAACACAGATATTGAAGCGTCCAGCGCGGATGATCCATAGTGTCAACCAAGTCAAATTCAAAGAACAGAGTGGAACAACCGACAAGAGGTGCACAAGTCACACACAATCCTAAAAACAGATTGCACCGTATATATAAATAGTTTACAGCATCTCCATGTCCAATAAGAGCTTAAAGCTAGGTACCTCTTCAAGGGACCTACACCTTCCGTTAAGAGGCAGCGCACAGTCTGTATGGAAGGATCTTAATTGTGGTCCCTCTCTTTTGAGCCCAACCCGACGGATACCTATGGTAGATCGGGGAAAACCACCGCTCAGGCTGTGTTGCTGGCGGGGCCGGAAGGTGCTAACTGCCACACCACGTATCATTGTAAGTCTCATTGGATCAGTGTGAACTGTTTATACAACCAACCTACACAGCCTATACCTCAACCTCCACTATACTAAGAACCTCTCATCTGAAGCTTAAAGTTGGGCACCTCTTCAAGGGACTTACACCCCCCTGGTAAGAGGCGGCGCACGGCCTGGATGGAAGGATCTTAATTGTGGTTCCTCTCTTTTGAGCCCAACCCGACGGATACCTATGGTAGATCGGGGAAAACCACCGTTCAGGTCGTGTTGTCAGCGGGGCCGGGAGGTGCTTGCGCCTGATGTACTCTACCAGGAGCCTTGCAGGCTCAACACAAACCGTTAGCGTCATTACCTTATTACTTTTACCACGAGTACCCTTTCATTAGCAACTTTGAGCCAAGCACAAAATCAGTTACCTCTCTATTGTATATCGTAAATAGTTTAGCAGGCTGGACATGGAGGTCTTAGTCTTAGTTTCTAGCTTTAACGTACCCTAATTTCTTCTAGTTAAGGTAGTTTTTAGGATGGTAGATGTTAAAGGCATGGTGAGCAACGGCCAGCGTCTTGAGGGTCATTCCAAGACCCGGGCCGCCGCCCACAACCAGGTGACGGGCCATATTATACCTATAACTTCTCTATTCAGTTCTCTTCCTTCCTTCTTTCTAAATATTTAATTTCGTTTTGTTTATTAATATCTTACTTGATTTTGTATTAGTTTAAGTTATTCTAATGCTGCACAAAAAAAAAAAAAAAGATAACAAATGGATCTAAACAGAGCCCGCCTCCACGTAGCGGGACACGGGCAACGGTGTGAGTGGGGACGGGAGCCGGTGTGGTGTTACTTTAAGTCACTGCGGACCCCGGACCCAGTCACAGCGGCTAAGTGGCAATATACGACCCACCATAAGAAATTAGACGGTGGGTCATAAAATATAAGCAGCTAGTGAAAAAAAAAAAAAAAAAGTGTCCCAAAAGAATATCCAATAGTTTCCGTAGAAACGTTACTCAATTTAGAAGCAGATGTCATAGTATTTCATAGCGACGCAATTTCTGTGTTAATTCGTCAATGTGAGGGAGCGAGGAATGCGTTAAAGAAGGAATAGTGCATCGGACGGGAGAAACTCGTGTCCCAAAAGAATATCCAATCGTTTCCATAGAAACGTTACTCAATTTAGAAGGAGATGTCATAGAACCCATTGCATTTCATAGCGACGCAATTTCTGTGTTAATTCGTCAATGTGAGGGAGCGAGGGATGCGTTAAAGAAGGAATAGTGCATCGGACAGGAGAAACTCGTGTCCCAAAAGAATTTCCAATCGTTTCCGTAGAAACGTTACTCAATTTAGAAAGAGATGTCATAGAACCCATAGTATTTCATAGCGGCGCAATTTCTGTGTTAATTCGTCAATGTGAGGGAGCAAGGGATGCGTTAAAGAAGGAATAGTCCATCGGACAGGAGAAACTCGTGTCCCAAAAGAATATCCAATCGTTTCCATAGAAACGTACTCAATTTAGAAGGAGATGTCATAGAACCCATAGTATTTCATAGCGACGCAATTTCTGTGTTAATTCGTCAATGTGAGGGAGCAAGGGATGCGTTAAAGAAGGAATAGTCCATCGGACATGAGAAACTCGTGTCCCAAAAGAATATCCAATCGTTTCCGTAGAAACGTTACTCAATTTAGAAGGAGATGTCATAGAACACATAGTATTTCATAGCGACGCAATTTCTGTGTTAATTCGTCAATGTGAGGGAGCGAGGGATGCGTTAGAGAAGGAATAGTGCATCGGACAGGAGAAACTCGTGTCCCATCGTTTAACAACGTTGTGAGAAACAGGGTGATCTGCGGTGCAATTTGTTTCAGTACCTCAGAGTGGATACCATCCGGCCCAGGCGCCTTTTTGTTTTTGAGTTCTGAGATCGCTGTCGCCACTTCTTCCTGCGCAAATGGACAGGTGACGTTTGGTGTGGTGTATACTGTGTCTACTTCGCGTCTCAGTGCTGCATGTTGTGGTGTGTCTGTGTCTGCGATGTCGTCGGGCAGAAGTTTGCTCAGCAGGAACTCCGCTGTGCGTCTCCAGCCCTTAGTCATCTCACCATCCTCCTGTCGCAGCGTTCCCAGAACCAGTGGGCTCTTAATTTTCTCTGTCACGATTTTGTATGGTTCCCCCCAAATGTTTAGTTGTGTTTGTGCTGCTACATGGCTGTTCCAATGGTCTTTCCTGGTCTTATTCAGCTCAAGTTTATATTTATCCTTGGCAAGCCGGTAGTCGTGTAGTCGTAATTGTCTTTCTCTATCTGAAATTGCTCGTTGGTTAAGTTTACGTTTACGTTTTGAGTCTTGTTTGAGTCGTGTTAATTGTGTAGTCCAGGGAATATTTTGGTGTTTTGTCATTCTTTGTGTGGGTATGCAGGTATTCTGTGTGTGTGTAATGATATCTGTCAGCATGTGTGCTCTGTAATCAACACTGCCGGTGATGTCTTGCGGTATGTGCTCATGTATTTTTTGTCTGACCCTGTCCCAGTCTGTTTTGTCAAATAATAGTCTATTTGGTAGTGTTTCTGTGTTGACGTTTGGTGTGCCACTTAAGGTTGGTGTGATGATGTTGTGGTCGCTAGCAGTGATCTGGTCATGTACGGTCCAGTCTCGTACGTGGTTGATGGCGGCATTATTAACGAGGGTGATGTCTATGTTTGATGAATGACCGTTGTGTCCGATGTGAGTCGGGTGATGTCCTTCCTTGTTGAGTACGTGTAGTCTGTTTTCTTGGATGATGTCATTTATTATTCTACCTCTGTCGTCAGTTCTGTCTGAATGCCACGGGGTTGATCTGGCATTTATGTCTGCACAGATGAGAAGTTTTTTGTTGCCAGCGTATTGCGCAACATCTCTGATGAGGTCTGCGTATGGTTTGATGCAATGACAGAATTGGGCGTACAGCGACGCGATGATCCAAGTATCCCCCTTGTGTGTGACTTCAACAGTAACTAGGTGCTCGGAACAGAGTTCTGTAATTTTGACTGGATGTATTTCTTTGTTTAGGATTATGACAGATGCCATGCAGCCTGTCCTCTCCGCAACTGTCACCGCACTTGGAGGAAAGTTGGGGATATGCCCTTGTCTAGTGTAGGGCTCCTGTATGCACAGAATGTCACTTTTTAGTTCACGTAGGACCCGTTTGAGCTCCGAATTTACAAGTATACTCCGCATAGCATTAAGCTGTGCTATTAGCAGTTTGGGTGTTTAACTGTGGCGTAGCACTTGCTGCCAGTTTGACTGTAATCGAAGTATGTTCTCCCATGAGCCCTTACGTGATCCTTGTAAAGCTTGTCCATATCGAATGGTTCCTCCCTGCGGGCGCACACCTGCATGAGCAGGTCTAGTAGGCTGTCTGGATCTTTTGGAATATTCTCCGTTTTGAGAATCAGTCTATCGGTTTGCTCTGACACAGAACGAACTACATGCCATAATACGCGACCCGGAAAGGTGGACTGAACTCAACAAACCAACGGACGAAATCTCGAAGATCCAACAAATAGAATACTTGCGCAACAGACCCTACCGAAGGCAAGTCGGTCCAAACAGACGTCACGATGCCCAGGGGGATACAGATATGATTAGCACCACGAGTGATGAAGAAGAAACAGATACAGACCAGGGCACCAACACAGATATTGAAGCGTCCAGCGCGGATGATCCATAGTGTCAACCAAGTCAAATTCAAAGAACAGAGTGGAACAACCGACAAGAGGTGCACAAGTCACACACAATCCTAAAAACAGATTGCACCGTATATATAAATAGTTTACAGCATCTCCATGTCCAATAAGAGCTTAAAGCTAGGTACCTCTTCAAGGGACCTACACCTTCCGTTAAGAGGCAGCGCACAGTCTGTATGGAAGGATCTTAATTGTGGTCCCTCTCTTTTGAGCCCAACCCGACGGATACCTATGGTAGATCGGGGAAAACCACCGCTCAGGCTGTGTTGCTGGCGGGGCCAGAAGGTGCTAACTGCCACACCACGTATCATTGTAAGTCTCATTGGATCAGTGTGAACTGTTTATACAACCAACCTACACAGCCTATACCTCAACCTCCACTATACTAAGAACCTCTCATCTGAAGCTTAAAGTTGGGCACCTCTTCAAGGGACCTACGCCCCCCTGATAAGAGGCGGCGCACGGCCTGGATGGAAGGATCTTAATTGTGGTTCCTCTCTTTTGAGCCCAACCCGACGGATACCTATGGTAGATCGGGGAAAACCACCGTTCAGGTCGTGTTGTCAGCGGGGCCGGGAGGTGCTTGCGCCTGATGTACTCTACCAGGAGCCTTGCAGGCTCAACACAAACCGTTAGCGTCATTACCTTATTACTTTTACCACGAGTACCCTTTCATTAGCAACTTTGAGCCAAGCACAAAATCAGTTACCTCTCTATTGTATATCGTAAATAGTTTAGCAGGCTGGACATGGAGGTCTTAGTCTTAGTTTCTAGCTTTAACGTACCCTAATTTCTTCTAGTTAAGGTAGTTTTTAGGATGGTAGATGTTAAAGGCATGGTGAGCAACGGCCAGCGTCTTGAGGGTCATTCCAAGACCCGGGCCGCCGCCCACAACCAGGTGACGGGCCATATTATACCTATAACTTCTCTATTCAGTTCTCTTCCTTCCTTCTTTCTAAATATTTAATTTCGTTTTGTTTATTAATATCTTACTTGATTTTGTATTAGTTTAAGTTATTCTAATGCTGCACAAAAAAAAAAAAAAAAAGATAACAAATGGATCTAAACAGAGCCCGCCTCCACGTAGCGGGACACGGGCAACGGTGTGAGTGGGGACGGGAGCCGGTGTGGTGTTACTTTAAGTCACTGCGGACCCCGGACCCAGTCACAGCGGCTAAGTGGCAATATACGACCCACCATAAGAAATTAGACGGTGGGTCATAAAATATAAGCAGCTAGTGAAAAAAAAAAAAAAAAAGTGTCCCAAAAGAATATCCAATAGTTTCCGTAGAAACGTTACTCAATTTAGAAGCAGAAGTCATAGAACCCATAGTATTTCATAGCGACGCAATTTCTGTGTTAATTCGTCAATGTGAGGGAGCGAGGAATGCGTTAAAGAAGGAATAGTGCATCGGACGGGAGAAACTCGTGTCCCAAAAGAATATCCAATCGTTTCCATAGAAACGTTACTCAATTTAGAAGGAGATGTCATAGAACCCATTGCATTTCATAGTGACGCAATTTCTGTGTTAATTCGTCAATATGAGGGAGCGAGGGATGCGTTAAAGGAGGAATAGTCCATCGGAAAGGACATAGTCGTATCCCAAAAGAGAATCCTGTTGTTTCCTTAGCAACGTTACTCTCTTAAGAAGGAGATGTCATAGAACCCATAGTATTTCATAGCGACGCAATTTCTGTGTTAATTCGTCAATGTGAGGGAGCGAGGGATGCGTTAAAGAAGGAATAGTGCATCGGACAGGAGAAACTCGTGTCCCAAAAGAATTTCCAATCGTTTCCGTAGAAACGTTACTCAATTTAGAAAGAGATGTCATAGAACCCATAGTATTTCATAGCGGCGCAATTTCTGTGTTAATTCGTCAATGTGAGGGAGCAAGGGATGCGTTAAAGAAGGAATAGTCCATCGGACAGGAGAAACTCGTGTCCCAAAAGAATATCCAATCGTTTCCATAGTAACGTACTCAATTTAGAAGGAGATGTCATAGAACCCATAGTATTTCATAGCGACGCAATTTCTGTGTTAATTCGTCAATGTGAGGGAGCAAGGGATGCGTTAAAGAAGGAATAGTCCATCGGACATGAGAAACTCGTGTCCCAAAAGAATATCCAATCGTTTCCGTAGAAACGTTACTCAATTTAGAAGGAGATGTCATAGAACACATAGTATTTCATAGCGACGCAATTTCTGTGTTAATTCGTCAATGTGAGGGAGCGAGGGATGCGTTAGAGAAGGAATAGTGCATCGGACAGGAGAAACTCGTGTCCCATCGTTTAACAACGTTGTGAGAAACGGGGTGATCTGCGGTGCAATTTGTTTCAGTACCTCAGAGTGGATACCATCCGGCCCAGGCGCCTTTTTGTTTTTGAGTTCTGAGATCGCTGTCGCCACTTCTTCCTGCGCAAATGGACAGGTGACGTTTGGTGTGGTGTATACTGTGTCTACTTCGCGTCTCAGTGCTGCATGTTGTGGTGTGTCTGTGTCTGCGATGTCGTCGGGCAGAAGTTTGCTCAGCAGGAACTCCGCTGTGCGTCTCCAGCCCTTAGTCATCTCACCATCCTCCTGTCGCAGCGTTCCCAGAACCAGTGGGCTCTTAATTTTCTCTGTCACGATTTTGTATGGTTCCCCCCAAATGTTTAGTTGTGTTTGTGCTGCTACATGGCTGTTCCAATGGTCTTTCCTGGTCTTATTCAGCTCAAGTTTATATTTATCCTTGGCAAGCCGGTAGTCGTGTAGTCGTAATTGTCTTTCTCTATCTGAAATTGCTCGTTGGTTAAGTTTACGTTTACGTTTTGAGTCTTGTTTGAGTCGTGTTAATTGTGTAGTCCAGGGAATATTTTGGTGTTTTGTCATTCTTTGTGTGGGTATGCAGGTGTTCTGTGTGTGTGTAATGATATCTGTCAGCATGTGTGCTCTGTAATCAACACTGCCGGTGATGTCTTGCGGTATGTGCTCATGTATTTTTTGTCTGACCCTGTCCCAGTCTGTTTTGTCAAATAATAGTCTATTTGGTAGTGTTTCTGTGTTGACGTTTGGTGTGCCACTTAAGGTTGGTGTGATGATGTTGTGGTCGCTAGCAGTGATCTGGTCATGTACGGTCCAGTCTCGTACGTGGTTGATGGCGGCATTATTAACGAGGGTGATGTCTATGTTTGATGAATGACCGTTGTGTCCGATGTGAGTCGGGTGATGTCCTTCCTTGTTGAGTACGTGTAGTCTGTTTTCTTGGATGATGTCATTTATTATTCTACCTCTGTCGTCAGTTCTGTCTGAATGCCACAGGGTTGATCTGGCATTTATGTCTGCACAGATGAGAAGTTTTTTGTTGCCAGCGTATTGCGCAACATCTCTGATGAGGTCTGCGTATGGTTTGATGCAATGACAGAATTGGGCGTACAGCGACGCGATGATCCAAGTATCCCCCTTGTGTGTGACTTCAACAGTAACTAGGTGCTCGGAACAGAGTTCTGTAATTTTGACTGGATGTATTTCTTTGTTTAGGATTATGACAGATGCCATGCAGCCTGTCCTCTCCGCAACTGTCACCGCACTTGGAGGAAAGTTGGGGATATGCCCTTGTCTAGTGTAGGGCTCCTGTATGCACAGAATGTCACTTTTTAGTTCACGTAGGACCCGTTTGAGCTCCGAATTTACAAGTATACTCCGCATAGCATTAAGCTGTGCTATTAGCAGTTTGGGTGTTTAACTGTGGCGTAGCACTTGCTGCCAGTTTGACTGTAATCGAAGTATGTTCTCCCATGAGCCCTTACGTGATCCTTGTAAAGCTTGTCCATATCGAATGGTTCCTCCCTGCGGGCGCACACCTGCATGAGCAGGTCTAGTAGGCTGTCTGGATCTTTTGGAATATTCTCCGTTTTGAGAATCAGTCTATCGGTTTGCTCTGACACAGAACGAACTACATGCCATAATACGCGACCCGGAAAGGTGGACTGAACTCAACAAACCAACGGACGAAATCTCGAAGATCCAACAAATAGAATACTTGCGCAACAGACCCTACCGAAGGCAAGTCGGTCCAAACAGACGTCACGATGCCCAGGGGGATACAGATATGATTAGCACCACGAGTGATGAAGAAGAAACAGATACAGACCAGGGCACCAACACAGATATTGAAGCGTCCAGCGCGGATGATCCATAGTGTCAACCAAGTCAAATTCAAAGAACAGAGTGGAACAACCGACAAGAGGTGCACAAGTCACACACAATCCTAAAAACAGATTGCACCGTATATATAAATAGTTTACAGCATCTCCATGTCCAATAAGAGCTTAAAGCTAGGTACCTCTTCAAGGGACCTACACCTTCCGTTAAGAGGCAGCGCACAGTCTGTATGGAAGGATCTTAATTGTGGTCCCTCTCTTTTGAGCCCAACCCGACGGATACCTATGGTAGATCGGGGAAAACCACCGCTCAGGCTGTGTTGCTGGTGGGGCCGGAAGGTGCTAACTGCCACACCACGTATCATTGTAAGTCTCATTGGATCAGTGTGAACTGTTTATACAACCAACCTACACAGCCTATACCTCAACCTCCACTATACTAAGAACCTCTCATCTGAAGCTTAAAGTTGGGCACCTCTTCAAGGGACCTACGCCCCCCTGGTAAGAGGCGGCGCACGGCCTGGATGGAAGGATCTTAATTGTGGTTCCTCTCTTTTGAGCCCAACCCGACGGATACCTATGGTAGATCGGGGAAAACCACCGTTCAGGTCGTGTTGTCAGCGGGGCCGGGAGGTGCTTGCGCCTGATGTACTCTACCAGGAGCCTTGCAGGCTCAACACAAACCGTTAGCGTCATTACCTTATTACTTTTACCACGAGTACCCTTTCATTAGCAACTTTGAGCCAAGCACAAAATCAGTTACCTCTCTATTGTATATCGTAAATAGTTTAGCAGGCTGGACATGGAGGTCTTAGTCTTAGTTTCTAGCTTTAACGTACCCTAATTTCTTCTAGTTAAGGTAGTTTTTAGGATGGTAGATGTTAAAGGCATGGTGAGCAACGGCCAGCGTCTTGAGGGTCATTCCAAGACCCGGGCCGCCGCCCACAACCAGGTGACGGGCCATATTATACCTATAACTTCTCTATTCAGTTCTCTTCCTTCCTTCTTTCTAAATATTTAATTTCGTTTTGTTTATTAATATCTTACTTGATTTTGTATTAGTTTAAGTTATTCTAATGCTGCACAAAAAAAAAAAAAAAGATAACAAATGGATCTAAACAGAGCCCGCCTCCACGTAGCGGGACACGGGCAACGGTGTGAGTGGGGACGGGAGCCGGTGTGGTGTTACTTTAAGTCACTGCGGACCCCGGACCCAGTCACAGCGGCTAAGTGCCAATATACGAACCACCATAAGAAATTAGACGGTGGGTCATAAAATATAAGCAGCTACTGAAAAAAAAAAAAAAAAAAGTGTCCCAAAAGAATATCCAATAGTTTCCGTAGAAACGTTACTCAATTTAGAAGCAGATGTCATAGAACCCATAGTATTTCATAGCGACGCAATTTCTGTGTTAATTCGTCAATGTGAGGGAGCGAGGAATGCGTTAAAGAAGGAATAGTGCATCGGACGGGAGAAACTCGTGTCCCAAAAGAATATCCAATCGTTTCCATAGAAACGTTACTCAATTTAGAAGGAGATGTCATAGAACCCATTGCATTTCATAGTGACGCAATTTCTGTGTTAATTCGTCAATATGAGGGAGCGAGGGATGCGTTAAAGGAGGAATAGTCCATCGGAAAGGACATAGTCGTATCCCAAAAGAGAATCCTGTTGTTTCCTTAGCAACGTTACTCTCTTAAGAAGAAGATGTCATAGAACCCATAGTATTTCATAGCGACGCAATTTCTGTGTTAATTCGTCAATGTGAGGGAGCGAGGGATGCGTTAAAGAAGGAATAGTGCATCGGACAGGAGAAACTCGTGTCCCAAAAGAATTTCCAATCGTTTCCGTAGAAACGTTACTCAATTTAGAAAGAGATGTCATAGAACCCATAGTATTTCATAGCGGCGCAATTTCTGTGTTAATTCGTCAATGTGAGGGAGCAAGGGATGCGTTAAAGAAGGAATAGTCCATCGGACAGGAGAAACTCGTGTCCCAAAAGAATATCCAATCGTTTCCATAGAAACGTACTCAATTTAGAAGGAGATGTCATAGAACCCATAGTATTTCATAGCGACGCAATTTCTGTGTTAATTCGTTAATGTGAGGGAGCAAGGGATGCGTTAAAGAAGGAATAGTCCATCGGACATGAGAAACTCGTGTCCCAAAAGAATATCCAATCGTTTCCGTAGAAACGTTACTCAATTTAGAAGGAGATGTCATAGAACACATAGTATTTCATAGCGACGCAATTTCTGTGTTAATTCGTCAATGTGAGGGAGCGAGGGATGCGTTAGAGAAGGAATAGTGCATCGGACAGGAGAAACTCGTGTCCCATCGTTTAACAACGTTGTGAGAAACGGGGTGATCTGCGGTGCAATTTGTTTCAGTACCTCAGAGTGGATACCATCCGGCCCAGGCGCCTTTTTGTTTTTGAGTTCTGAGATCGCTGTCGCCACTTCTTCCTGCGCAAATGGACAGGTGACGTTTGGTGTGGTGTATACTGTGTCTACTTCGCGTCTCAGTGCTGCATGTTGTGGTGTGTCTGTGTCTGCGATGTCGTCGGGCAGAAGTTTGCTCAGCAGGAACTCCGCTGTGCGTCTCCAGCCCTTAGTCATCTCACCATCCTCCTGTCGCAGCGTTCCCAGAACCAGTGGGCTCTTAATTTTCTCTGTCACGATTTTGTATGGTTCCCCCAAATGTTTAGTTGTGTTTGTGCTGCTACATGGCTGTTCCAATGGTCTTTCCTGGTCTTATTCAGCTCAAGTTTATATTTATCCTTGGCAAGCCGGTAGTCGTGTAGTCGTAATTGTCTTTCTCTATCTGAAATTGCTCGTTGGTAAAGTTTACGTTTACGTTTTGAGTCTTGTTTGAGTCGTGTTAATTGTGTAGTCCAGGGAATATTTTGGTGTTTTGTCATTCTTTGTGTGGGTATGCAGGTGTTCTGTGTGTGTGTAATGATATCTGTCAGCATGTGTGCTCTGTAATCAACACTGCCGGTGATGTCTTGCGGTATGTGCTCATGTATTTTTTGTCTGACCCTGTCCCAGTCTGTTTTGTCAAATAATAGTCTATTTGGTAGTGTTTCTGTGTTGACGTTTGGTGTGCCACTTAAGGTTGGTGTGATGATGTTGTGGTCGCTAGCAGTGATCCGGTCATGTACGGTCCAGTCTCGTACGTGGTTGATGGCGGCATTATTAACGAGGGTGATGTCTATGTTTGATGAATGACCGTTGTGTCCGATGTGAGTCGGGTGATGTCCTTCCTTGTTGAGTACGTGTAGTCTGTTTTCTTGGATGATGTCATTTATTATTCTACCTCTGTCGTCAGTTCTGTCTGAATGCCACAGGGTTGATCTGGCATTTATGTCTGCACAGATGAGAAGTTTTTTGTTGCCAGCGTATTGCGCAACATCTCTGATGAGGTCTGCGTATGGTTTGATGCAATGACAGAATTGGGCGTACAGCGACGCGATGATCCAAGTATCCCCCTTGTGTGTGACTTCAACAGTAACTAGGTGCTCGGAACAGAGTTCTGTAATTTTGACTGGATGTATTTCTTTGTTTAGGATTATGACAGATGCCATGCAGCCTGTCCTCTCCGCAACTGTCACCGCACTTGGAGGAAAGTTGGGGATATGCCCTTGTCTAGTGTAGGGCTCCTGTATGCACAGAATGTCACTTTTTAGTTCACGTAGGACCCGTTTGAGCTCCGAATTTACAAGTATACTCCGCATAGCATTAAGCTGTGCTATTAGCAGTTTGGGTGTTTAACTGTGGCGTAGCACTTGCTGCCAGTTTGACTGTAATCGAAGTATGTTCTCCCATGAGCCCTTACGTGATCCTTGTAAAGCTTGTCCATATCGAATGGTTCCTCCCTGCGGGCGCACACCTGCATGAGCAGGTCTAGTAGGCTGTCTGGATCTTTTGGAATATTCTCCGTTTTGAGAATCAGTCTATCGGTTTGCTCTGACACAGAACGAACTACATGCCATAATACGCGACCCGGAAAGGTGGACTGAACTCAACAAACCAACGGACGAAATCTCGAAGATCCAACAAATAGAATACTTGCGCAACAGACCCTACCGAAGGCAAGTCGGTCCAAACAGACGTCACGATGCCCAGGGGGATACAGATATGATTAGCACCACGAGTGATGAAGAAGAAACAGATACAGACCAGGGCACCAACACAGATATTGAAGCGTCCAGCGCGGATGATCCATAGTGTCAACCAAGTCAAATTCAAAGAACAGAGTGGAACAACCGACAAGAGGTGCACAAGTCACACACAATCCTAAAAACAGATTGCACCGTATATATAAATAGTTTACAGCATCTCCATGTCCAATAAGAGCTTAAAGCTAGGTACCTCTTCAAGGGACCTACACCTTCCGTTAAGAGGCAGCGCACAGTCTGTATGGAAGGATCTTAATTGTGGTCCCTCTCTTTTGAGCCCAACCCGACGGATACCTATGGTAGATCGGGGAAAACCACCGCTCAGGCTGTGTTGCTGGTGGGGCCGGAAGGTGCTAACTGCCACACCACGTATCATTGTAAGTCTCATTGGATCAGTGTGAACTGTTTATACAACCAACCTACACAGCCTATACCTCAACCTCCACTATACTAAGAACCTCTCATCTGAAGCTTAAAGTTGGGCACCTCTTCAAGGGACCTACGCCCCCCTGGTAAGAGGCGGCGCACGGCCTGGATGGAAGGATCTTAATTGTGGTTCCTCTCTTTTGAGCCCAACCCGACGGATACCTATGGTAGATCGGGGAAAACCACCGTTCAGGTCCTGTTGTCAGCGGGGCCGGGAGGTGCTTGCGCCTGATGTACTCTACCAGGAGCCTTGCAGGCTCAACACAAACCGTTAGCGTCATTACCTTATTACTTTTACCACGAGTACCCTTTCATTAGCAACTTTGAGCCAAGCACAAAATCAGTTACCTCTCTATTGTATATCGTAAATAGTTTAGCAGGCTGGACATGGAGGTCTTAGTCTTAGTTTCTAGCTTTAACGTACCCTAATTTCTTCTAGTTAAGGTAGTTTTTAGGATGGTAGATGTTAAAGGCATGGTGAGCAACGGCCAGCGTCTTGAGGGTCATTCCAAGACCCGGGCCGCCGCCCACAACCAGGTGACGGGCCATATTATACCTATAACTTCTCTATTCAGTTCTCTTCCTTCCTTCTTTCTAAATATTTAATTTCGTTTTGTTTATTAATATCTTACTTGATTTTGTATTAGTTTAAGTTATTCTAATGCTGCACAAAAAAAAAAAAAAGATAACAAATGTATCTAAACAGAGCCCGCCTCCACGTAGCGGGACACGGGCAACGGTGTGAGTGGGGACGGGAGCCGGTGTGGTGTTACTTTAAGTCACTGCGGACCCCGGACCTAGTCACAGCGGCTAAGTGGCAATATACGACCCACCATAAGAAATTAGACGGTGGGTCATAAAATATAAGCAGCTAGTGAAAAAAAAAAAAAAAAAAGTGTCCCAAAAGAATATCCAATCGATTCCGTAGAAACGTTACTCAATTTAGAAGCAGATGTCATAGAACCCATAGTATTTCATAGCGACGCAATTTCTGTGTTAATTCGTCAATGTGAGGGAGCGAGGAATGCGTTAAAGAAGGAATAGTGCATCGGACGGGAGAAACTCGTGTCCCAAAAGAATATCCAATCGTTTCCATAGAAACGTTACTCAATTTAGAAGGAGATGTCATAGAACCCATTGAATTTCATAGTGACGCAATTTCTGTGTTAATTCGTCAATATGAGGGAGCGAGGGATGCGTTAAAGGAGGAATAGTGCATCGGAAAGGACATAGTCGTATCCCAAAAGAGAATCCGGTTGTTTCCTGAGAAACGTTACTCTATTAAGAAGGAGATGTCATAGAAGTCATAGTATTTCATAGCGACGCAATTTCTGTGTTAATTCGTCAATGTGAGGGAGCGAGGGATGCGTTAAAGAAGGAATAGTGCATCGGACACGAGAAAATCGTGTCCCAAAAGAATATCCAATCGTTTCCGTAGAAACGTTACTCAATTTAGAAGGAAATGTCATAGAACACATAGTATTTCATAGCGACGCAATTTCTGTGTTAATTCGTCAATGTGTGGGACCGAGGGATGCGTTAAAGAAGGAATAGTGCATCGGACAGGAGAAACTCGTGTCCCAAAAGAATATCCAATCGTTTCCATAGAAACGTTACTCAATTTAGAAGGAGATGTCATAGAACCCATAGTATTTCATAGCGACGCAATTTCTGTGTTAATTCGTGAATGTGAGGGAGCGAGGGATGCAGTAAAGAAGGAATAGTGCATCGGAAAGGAGATACTCGTATCCCAAAAAAAAATCCTGTCGTTTCCATAGAAACGTTACTCTCTTAAGGAGGAGATGTCATAGAACCCATAGTATTTCATAGCGACGCAATTTCTGTGTTAATTCGTCAATGTGAGGGAGCGAGGGATGCGTTAAAGGACCAATAGTGCATCGGAAAGGACATAGTCGTATCCCAAAAGAAAATCCTGTGGTTTCCTTAGAAACGTTACTCTCTTAAGAAGGAGATGTGTTAGAACCCAGAGTA